>NC_061512.1:137493871-137646278 GCF_022539505.1 Lolium rigidum
CTTACACGAAAATTGCCTAATAATCCAACAAATAATGCATACTAACATTCCAATAGGCTCATGTTTAGTAGGTGCGAATTTAGTAGAGCACGACCTAGTTCATGTAAAGTATTACAACCGGATAAGTAATAAAGGGAATAAAATCAAACTATGAACTTTGAGCTGCACATGCCTGATCCTATCCCTCACTACCAGCAATTGGAGTTGTATTTTGACAACAAAAGAACACGACACCTACCTAATCCCACCAGTCACCACCAGCAATTGGAGCTGGAATCAAAAACAAATGAACAACGTGAATAGATACTACTTCATGGTGTCCTTCTCGGTGACCTTCTCGTGTCTACAACTGTATCAATGCCTGGTAGTCTTGGGTCATGTTCATATTGGGTGTACATGATAGCTCCTAAAAAAAGAATATGCAAACATCAAGACTCGGATGCTTCAAGCAGGTATGGACTCTTATGCAAACCAAAGAGTGCAGAGAAACCGGATGTCAATGCCCAATACAAGAACATTTTTTCCACAAGGAAACCTTTAGCAATTTCATCAGAAACTCATCCTGGGATATATAATGTAAAAGTAAGATCTTTTGGCATCTTAACATCAAATAACTTTATTCATATACAAAGATGTGAACGTATGAGGTATGTAGTCTATGTACAATATAATAAGTTCGTTAGTTGTATATAGTCTTTTCAAAGGAAAAAAACAAGAAATAAGATCAAATTTGATGGCAAAAAACTTGGGCCATACACCTCGTTTATGTTCCCCTACAAACTATGCCCAGAGATGTTTGAGTGAATCAGTAGAATGACCATTTTCAAAAACAAAAACCCCAATAGGAAAATTTACACAACACATATATCATTCCAATTACACCATAATCAGCTAGCTAGCATCCCTGTTCATGCCTTCATTCAGTTACCTGTCCTGTGGATGATGGAGGTGAACAACAGTGACGTAGTAGCCTATGTGCAATACCAGGTGTGGACGCTGGAAGCCTATTGTATTGATGAACCAACATGGCTGCTTCCCGCCCTTTCACATCTACCATGGACGAGGAGATGGAGATGCAGGAGATGGCAGCCGTGCCGTCGCCGGTAAGTTGCACCACCGGTGACGACACCCATGGACTCCCATGGATTGCAGATGGATGCACGTAGAGGATTCGACAGTGCGTCCACCCCTGTGTATTAGCCATCCTCCGCACCAATGGCGCGCTCCACACGGCCGCATCTGCCTTCGACGTGGACCAACTGCTTCTGCGGATTATGTGGCACGGCATGGGGCAAGGACAGTGGACTTTGCATCTTTGGCGTGAAGACACAACAGCAGATGGTTTGTCAAGACTTGATGCAACCGTCGATGGTAGCAAGAAATATAGATAACACTGCCATAGCAACCCAGGAAAACTAAATCATAAGCACTGGAAAAATATCTCATACAGAAAGGGTACATAGAAAAAGAAGGGCATACAAATTACAATTAGCACATTATGATTATGATTTTTTCATATAAAAGTATGCATGCAAATAAGTTGAAAACTTAAAACCGAATAACGACTTTTGGCACGCAGATTCTGTAATTAACAAAAAGATAAAGTGGGTCCATGATTAAATTTCCAATATACCCTCTATGCATGGAAACTTAACCCTGTTTATCTGCTACCAGCTAGCTTGCTTATGGCCAGCATGTCCTAGATTTGATTCCAACTACCAAATAGTAAGATATAAAAGTATAAAAATGAGTTGTTTGGAAAGGAGAGTTACCTTCATTACAAGTGTCTTGAGAAGCAAGGGATTTAGGAGTACCAGCTAGCTGTAGAGAAAACCCACACTTGTCATCTTCTATTTCTGAAACTGGGTGATATAGGAGCTCGTTATATCTCAGACTTGTTTATGAAAACACATAAGTTAATCAAGTAAAATGAAATGGAAAAGGAAATCTCTGGTGAGAAAGAGAGAGAGAGCGTCATATTGTTGATCTCAGGCCAAACAAATTTTATTACCCACTGGTGATACTGCAGTTATAATCGTGCGCGGGGATCGCTACCACATGAGCGCAGCTCCATCGCTGCATCTGAGATCATGAGTATCGATCGGCTGATTCTGTAGATCGGGGTCGGATTTCCGGAAGGAGTAGGTCGTCCGGCTTGGAGGTGCTTGGATGCTTGCTGGAGATGGACCAGATTTGGAGGAGACCGGACCACGAGCTGGAAGTCATCCGGCCGAGAGGCGACGCTTCACTTGGCGTTCGGGAGTCCGACAGCGCTACGTATTAAGGGAAACGACAGCGGGAGGGCGGCTTTGGTGAGGAGGCGGGATTGGCGACGGAGGGCCGCTCGGTGCTAGGGGCCTTGCGGTGGCAAAACGGCTTTGATGAAAATGCATTCCATCGGATGGGCTTTGCGGTGACAGTCTGCACGTAAATTCGACAAACGACATGTCCAATAACTGAAACCGTTTCGAGAGGTAAGAAGAGAAGCTCGAGAAGCACCTATTTTCGTGCTTTTTCACGTATGAAGGTAAACGAGTGGCTTTGGCAAAAGCCCAACGTGCAACAATGCCCTTTGGTTCGTTTGTGGGTACTTATTTTTGTGGAAAGCCCTAAAAGCTAAAACAATATATGTGCTTATTCGGTTTATGTTTCTTATCTAATCTTCATTTCATCTTTTGTTGCCCTTGTTCCCAGCTTACTGTAAAATTTGTGAACATGGTTTTTGAAATACAATATATACTCCGTGCTTTCTGAAGATTAAGCTGAAAATCAATGATCCTTTGATGCCTACTAAAAGCAAAAGAAATATTTTATTTATATAGTTCCCCGTAGCCATTAGTCGCAGCATATGCCAAATATATACATACATCAGTTGTGTCTAAGTTTTAGGGTTTAGCTAATCAGTAAATCTGAATGGAAGTGTACTCCCAATCTTTTTTTTTAATCAATCTTAACAATCTACTAGGAAGTATGCGGCACGGCGCACGCCGCGCCCGTGCTGTCTACGGTGTTGGAGAAAGATTTTATTGTTGATGGATTTTACTGTTTGAGGAGGAACGCTTATGGTGGTATGAGAGACATATTATAGATGAGTTTAAGAAAGAAGAGATTGCTTGTGGAGGATTTGTTTATATCGCAATGGATTTTATTTGTTTATAAAAGGTTCTCCTCGCGAGGCGAAGTTGCACGTAAGGTTCCCATGTATTACGGGCATGTCGTAGATAGTAAATATATTGATGCAACCCTCCATGCTATTGTTTATCATTGCTAGACTATACCTGAAAAATTAATACTGCAAAAAGAATATGATTAGTTATAAAAAAGTATGCTAACTTTGAGTCCCTAAAATATACTTCCTTCGTCCATAAGAAGATGTCAGAGATAAGTGTATAAATACACCTAAATTTAGATAAACTTGCGAAATTCTTTGACAGACATAGGAAGTACTTTTTTAGGTAAAGAAATTACTTTTTTAAGGGCATAAAGAAATTACTTATCTTTTCTTTAGCAGAAGAAAAAAATACCAACGGAGGGCTCATGTTCGGTCCAAAAAAGGTTACCTTATTGTACAATTTTATTGGCTCGGCATTATTGATGGGGTGGGCCGTGTTACACACTTTGGCCTGCCATAATGCTTGCCGTAATGTTTCGTACCTCCATATTTTTCTATACCGGACAATGATTGACTGAAACACCCAGAGGAAAAGTGAATGAGGAAAAAGAGAGTGAGAAGTCTGGAGCAAAGGATAAGCCAGAGACAGAGGAAGTAGGAGGATGCTCTCCGCGTCGTTGCAAAATCCAACATTAATAGATCAGAGTGGAGGCAGGACGGAGTTGTAGAATCGGCGCATGGCCAGACCCAGCTCTAGCTGTCGCGGGAGAAGGCAAAGGCGGCGAGTGCGTGGCTGCGCCAGACGCAAGAGGAGCGCCGAGCACGCTGATTGGTCTCGTTCCGACACGCTGCCGCTGGTGTGGCGCCGATGTGTAGGCACCGAGTTGTAGAGCCGAGCTGCTGGGGAGGGCGAGGTCGGCGACCAGGACCTGGGAAGAGCGGGGGATCGAGTTTTCTTCGGTCGCCGCGTCGCCGGCCCAGCCAGCAAGTTCGCGGGCAAGGGGGAACTGGCGGGCGGCAGGAGTGGGAGAAGTTCGATTTTGACGGTGTATGTGGTGGTGGATTTCTACCTTCGGCCAAGATTCGGCACAATGGCTGGTATATGCAACTTAATCTTGGTATGCTGCTCTTTTCCTCCCTAGCATACGTAAGTGCCTGGAGTTCTCAGTTTCATTCTCGTTTTGAGTATCATGCCTAGCTCTGATCTCTGCTTATGTAAATATGCTGAAACAAAAATAGCAAAAAGCATCCCAAATTTAGATGAGCGTGTGTTAAGATATGGCTGTTGTGTAATTTGTCCTCTAATAATTTGGCTACATCAGCTGTGTGGTTCAAATCTAAGTGGACGAACAGAAGCCTCTCGCGTTTTCTTCACATTAATTTTGACATACTGTGTTTAGTCTCTATGCACTAAATCTTTTAGGAAGAAAACCTCATAATATAACGAACACAGACAAAAGGAAGTACTTTTCCAGTTTTCCTACAACTACATTAGCATTACTACACAAACGCTTATACAACAACGCAAAGAGTCGATCAATTTAGTAAAAGCTGCAGTAACCGAACCAAACCAACATGGTTTCATTTATTTAGCAAAAACGGAGCAGTATAGAAAAAGGATAGTACGACTGGATGTTGTGTGGATTTCTATATCATATATAAACAATTAAACAGATAGATTATTGGTATATTTATACTTCGTTGCATGCAGTTTCTTTGTGAGTGAAGTAGATTCTGGTTGGAGTGCCTCGGCCTAGTAAGCAAATGTGATTTCCATGGATACAATTTTTTCATAAGGAAGGCAGCTTCTAGTTTTAGCAAACAGAGTCATATAGGAACAGAGTAGCATAACTGAGGTGATTATACATGGATAGGTAGGTACCTAGTTTTACAGAATACTAAAAGAAATGTACACAGGTTTACAATGCCATTGCATTCTTCTTCTTCTTCTTCTTCTGATAATTGGGATTGATGGAACAAAAGTTTCAAACGAAATTGCTTCTTCATTGGTTCTGCTCTCGCTTTTGTTGTCTTTGTCTAGGGTGGGCTGATCTAATGGAGTTTGCCATCTGATTGGGGGAAAAGAACAGAGCTGTGTTACTATATTGCGACGATTCCTGTAATTTGTCCTGTAGGTATATATCTGGAGTGCTTATGTGGCAAACGATGCTGTTTGTTTTTTGGAGGGAATAGCTCCTTGTTGACTTTTTTTTTTATCATGCATTGCACTGCGAAGGGTAGGCAGCTCAAAAGTTGATTATATAGTTGTGATCAGTTACACTCTTGTAGGACCGCTAATTTTAGACAGGTACCTATTCTTAGTCGACTGGGTAGCTCCTGATTTTTCCTCTTCTTGGCTGGTGTTATAGAAGTGAGGTGTGGTAGGTGAACCGTGGAGAAGAACAGAAGCACCAAGCCGGAAAGGGAGATCTGTTAGTCGTGCCGCCGCTGGCTGGAGCACGGGGTGCCACCGAAGCTCGAACCGCACCACCGCACGGGCTCAAGATGAAGCTGCGGGTAGTGATGTAGCACGGGACGCCACCGAAGCTCGAACCGCACCACCGCACGGGCTCAAGATGAAGCTGCGGGTAGTGCTGGAGCGGGAGAGCGCCGCCACGCTGGCTGGGCCTCGGAGAGCCTCTACGTGCTGTGGCGGGGGACGTTGCTGATTTTTTCAATGAGCTTCTGGATAAAGAAGAGCTAGGGGGCAGCATATAGTTACATTGAATAGAGAACAACAAAAGCTGAGTCGGGCCGATCTGCTATTAATTGGTATGATTCTCTTGCCTAAATTATTAAGAGCATGTTTCCTTTGTTTGCGGTGTGTGTATTATCTTGTCCAACAGAGTTCTATGGTTCCTCGTTTCCTTTTTAAGGTCGTCTAAAGGAAAGTAGCGAGACAGATTATAACATATATATTTATCAGCACATCGGTTCACAAATTTAAACAACATCTATGCTAACAAAAAATAATTCTAAGTATAGCTTTTTTTAGCATGAAAAGCTGGAAACTTATCACAGTTGTTCAATATCTTGGTATAAATCTGTAGCAGTACTTTCCTTCGAATCTTTTGTCGAGATATTTGTTTAGCCAAGGACTAAATCTAAAAAATAATGATCATTGTTCTGGAGATACTATGGTAAATGCAAAATTCAGAAGTTGTGCCGACCTATGCAACTTGAAAAGTATTGCTGAAAATTTTCTGTGATGAATAACCTACTGTAAATTGTTGCAGTGATGCAGGTCTGGCTGGAAACCAGCAGCGTCCATCTCCAAGAGGAGCGCAGAGGAGAGGCGGTAGAGGTTCTTTGGCAGGCTGTCGGTGTTTTGGTGATCGAGGCTGATGCGGCACCCGAACTTGCCGAGCATGTGGTACTTCCAGTGGGCGAACTCCTGGGTCCGTCGTCCTCTCCAAGGTTCAATGAAATACCTGCAGGTATAAGTTTTTATATGTCTTAAGTCAAATAAATTACCTGAGCCTTCCGAACATCTTATGAAAATAAAGGGAAATGCACCTGCAATTTTGGGTCATGCTAAATATAACTTCTTTGTGTGTAGATCAGATAAACTGTAGTAGTATGTAAGAATAAGGGAACCCAAAAGTAATACATGTCTAGACTGGTCATTCGAGCAATGCCTAAGGCAAGAACACAGGTAAACATGCAATATTTCCAGTATGTTCATATTTGACACCTAAAATAATACGAATGGCTCATTATATTAGACCTTGCAGAAACTGCTCAGTTAACACATCTGTAAATAAGAAACAGAAAATTTGTTTGAAAGCAACACCTATAATAAAGAAAAAGATCCCATGCAGAAAATTGTTGTCTTATTTGTATGATCAATTGTTTACTCAAGAAAGACCTAACCAGTCAATCACATTGAAGATAGATAAATAGCTTTACTTTTTATCATTGTGCATACTCTCAGTTATACCTAAAACAAACTGAATCAAAGTGAAACCAGGCAATTTAAAACTGTTAAAATATAGCCAACCCAAATCACTTTGCATATCTGAATCTGCAAAGCAGGAGCACTGGCAATGCATAATACCCAAAATCTAGGTGAGCAACAATACAATGAAACATAGGTAAAAAAATGCAGTACAAAGGTCTTATTCTAAAGCTAGAAAGCAAGAAATGATCATATAAGAAGAAAACATGAATGCACATCACGCCGGGGGGTGGGGAACATTAGAACACAGTTCAGAACATCTTATCATGCAAACTATAACACATGCACATCTCCCAGTTTACGAAGTGCAGTGTGCAAACGCCTATACTGATGTTTGTATGTATCTTTACACTGAACATAAGTTTGTTGTTTCCTACTTGTCTGAACACAGATAAGTTGACATTAGGACCTGCTATTAGATTGGTGTTTTCAGAAGAAAAAACACATGTCCTTCAGTTGCCTACTTGTCTGAACATAGATAATTTGACATTAGGACCTGCAATTAGATTGCTATTTCAGAAGAAAAAAAACATGTCCTTTGCTGGGGTGCAAAACCTGGAAAGATTGAGGCGACATATACCTCTATTGAAGAGGCCGCTGCCTGGCTATTGGCTTAAAACTTCATGGCATCAAGCAGATTGATTTTGCACCACCGATATCACTTACAGTGGTGGAAAACTCAAATGCCGTGAAAATGGCAGCCGCAAGGTGACATGTGCCACCTCACCCCTGTAGTCCAATCAGTGCGAGCGATGGCGAGGAGCAACCTGCGACAGTGGTTGAGTATGATTTTTCCGACAACCTAGATGGCGGCGTCGTGAACCAAGAAGTTGTGGGGCTCAGGTTGGAGCTACAAGAACAAACAAAGAAGAATAAGTTAGAAATTAAAACATCGCTAAGAAAACCAAATGAACTAAAAATTAACATCACCTGATGCGGATGGAATTCGGATGGAAGAACAACCGGGATGAGTACACCTCTCTAACCAGGCGAAGCGGAAAATAGAGAAGGTGGCGAGGATGACAATCTAGGCCGTGGCTAAGCGGCTGAGTGGGAATCTCAATCGCTCCAATGCTGGAGAGGCTAGAGCGGCCGGTCAGAGGACGAAGCAGCCAAGCACCGCTTCTTGAACAATATCATGGGCACTCTGGTCATCGTCTAGATTGTTTCCAGGTCTAGATGGTTTCCAGGCCACGTTGCCTGATGAAGAAGGAAGAACATCCATGATGAGAACACATCACCGAACCAGACAAAGAAATCTGTGAAGAAAATAAAATGATCAGTTGGAGAAAATGGTGAAGGCATGTACTGGTACGATCAAGAAGGAACACGCCTAAGAAGGAGAACCCGACCTTCCCTTACCTCCGGCCCAACCACCAATCCTTATGACGGCAGGCGGCGGCAGAATTCATTCTTTTTACTGCATAAACAAATCTAACAAAAGAGGAAGAAGATGGAGAGGTGTGAAATCGCAGACACACCCATTTACCATCCCCGTCGCCTCCTTGCTCTAAATAAAAAGCTTTTGCCTCTCACAGCCTCACTCTTATCCCCATTCACTTCCTCTGTCTCCCCCACCGCCGGCGACCGAATCTCGGTTCCCTGCCTCCCCGCCGGTGGCCTCGACAACCACATTCTCCTTACGGTTTCTGCAGGCGACCGGAGACCAGGCAGCCCAGGTGGAAGGTCAGGTGACCAAGCGCTGGGGGCAAACAGAGGTGGAGCCGCGGCAGCGGCCACCGACACCGGCGTTCGATGCCTCTGCGCCAGACTCCGCTCCTCCATCCACGATGTGCTTCCCGCCACCAGTGAGCCCCCTCCCCATCAGGACAAGGTCGCTCACCCCAACGGCAAGTGTCGCCGTGCATAAAAAAACCAGCCATGCGCTCGCCCCACCATTCTTGTCGATCTCACCCTTTGATTTTCCCGCTCTGATTCCATGGTCTATCGCCGCGAGCACCAAGGAGTTAATCGAGGCTAGCAAAGGAGGCGCGGGAGAAGGGCTAGGACTGCTGCTTCGCTGACGTACTGCCAATGCGAGTCGGCGGTAGCTTCCTGCACCGGCAGCCAGATAATATTCCTCTCGGGTGCTTCGTTGCTCACTGATAAGGTTAGACCATCTTCATCAGACTCCCACAAAATCGTGTGAACAATCATGTCAGTCCAGGGCAGCGTAACAAGACAATATAATGAGGATATCTGTTTTGTTGCAATGCATTTTCTCACAGCAATTTCCGAGATAGATGTTTATGTAAGAACAGGATGGTAGCAATATGCTAATTGAATCTATGCAAATCAATTAGAAGCTGCAATTAGCATATTGCTACCATCCTGTTGATTGATTTGCTGGACAATAAAATTGATTTGCTGGAAACGACAAGTCAAAACATCATGTGTTTAACTTTCACAGGAGCTCATTAAATAATATTTCTAATCCACATCATGTGTTTAGGCATCTGAAATTTTCAACATCATAGTTTTGGACTTATTTTACTTACCGTTTAGATTTGAGCTTCGCCTCTAAATCAGAGCACTTCGCATAGAGAAAGTACCAAGTCAAAACAGTGAGATAATGACCTCAGAAACATGGTATAAATAAAGTTAAACGGACCTCTACAGCAGCAGCCCTCGATGCAGCATCAGCACGTTGCTCTTGGACCTCTTTTTTTAGTTCAGCCCCAGCTCCATTTCATATGAAATGAAACTTTACAGTGTTCAATTTAGGGAAAGTAAAAACAAGGCCAGGCCCCGCACACAGCTAAGGTTCATAGCGAACATAAAAAGTAGAGAGATGGCAGAGGATGATCATCATGAAACAGAGCCTCGCCCGAATGAAACATCTAAAACAAAGAACCAAGTCTGCATAACAGAAAAACAGGGGAAACTAGTCTGCTTGTGTTGACCAGTGCAACAATATAGAAGAATCTAGCGCTCAGCCATAAACAGGCTCCTTCCCGCGACGATGCTGAGAAGCTGCGGCTGCCTCATCTTCATCATCCTTGCCACCATAATCACCCGAGCTGCTAGATGGGCTGACCTGAGACTCAATCTCATCATCACGAGTAGTCCTATTCTGACGATACGGATGAAGAAGCCGAATTTCTTGCATCTCAATACTACCTCTGTCCTGCAGAAAGCCATGAGTATCGGCTTCGGCTTCGGCTTCCGCTTCTGCCTGGCGCTTCTTCTTATCACGGTGAGTGCAGTAACATGCAGTGAAACCACCGAGGAGTATGAAAGAAAAGACTGCGATGTACACATACATCCTAACAGTAATCCCCTTCCCGCCTGCAAAAGAAAGAATATAGAATATGAGTGAAATCTAGCATTCTAGCAGTATCCAACCTAGATTGCTTTCCTAGACCAAGCTGAAGAAATTCGCTTGTTATCCTTCAGAGAAAGATGGTTCAGAAGAGAACTTAAAAACAAGAGTATATTATGTTAATTCTGAACAAGCAGATACCAACATTTTAATACAAAATAAATATTTTTTTTAGGTTCGTTTGTCTTCCTTTCCACCTAGTGAGCTGACCAGCCTTGATATTTGAGTTTCTGTTTCAAGCATCATTCCTACCAGCCATGGGGGATTTGCATTCGTGGGAAAGACAAGAAATCTGTCTTATGACAAGATTGAAAAAAGGTCACATAAATAACTCAGGCCCACCCTCGTTGCCAGGTGCAATGAGGCTCTGAGCTGCGCTTGGCTTGGAAATAAAAATGTTTCTCAATTGAGTGAAAATACCATATAAGACTTCCTTTTTAGGACCAATCAACTTTCAGTTGCAACTAATCCCATCTCCTCATGCAATCCGACTATTCTGATCTATTATTTTGTGATTAACTTAAATAGTTTCCAAATGGAAACCTGATCCTATCTGACTTAAGAAACCAATTGTATCCTTAAGAGGTACTAAACATGTGTCAAACATGGGCTTCTAACAAAATCTTCTATCATAATGCCATCCAACTCGACTTCTTACTGGTGTGCAATTATGCAAGTTGTAGTTAGTGGACTTTCTTTGGTCCCTGGGGCAGAGACATGTGCACTATAAGGAGGGTATCATGTCCACTAGCTTTAGATAACAGTTTGTC
Organism: Lolium rigidum; assembly: GCF_022539505.1. NCBI lineage: Eukaryota > Viridiplantae > Streptophyta > Magnoliopsida > Poales > Poaceae > Lolium > Lolium rigidum. The sequence continues at coordinate 137,505,034 of NC_061512.1, forward strand.
CTAAACTAGAAATCTTTAACAGTGGTAGAAACCCTGCACCATCATCCATGAAGTCCCCGTTGGAGGATCATATGGTTACTGCACTATACCTGGACTTGAAATCTTAGTTACTAGAAATTTAAATTTGTTACCCTCATCATTTTTTATCATAAACGTGAGAACCAGTTCCTATAGACTTGTTAGCTGAATCTCATTGCTTGGTTCGATTATCTCCAGGAAATTCTCTGATGCAACTTGATGACCTCACCTTAAACATTTTGCTTGTTTTGCAGCTTGTAAAACTACGTCGATCTCCCACTGTCGATGATATTCTAAAGAAGTATTTGGAGCATCGGATAAACAAGGATAACAAGTCACTAATCTATGTTATGAATTCTGGTTTATTTCCCTTTTCTGCCACAAGTGAATTTATGACTGTGTAATATTTTACTGGAATTGTGAGGTCCCTTGAACTTGCAATCTTTTATTATTATGCAACAACATAACCGCATAATGTTAAAGTATCAGTGCTGTATTAATTGATGATTCAGTTAGTATTAGAAAATGCCATTTTCATACACAGGATTGGATATAATATTTGGTTGGATTAGTTTTGATGGTATAAAAGTAAGCATATTTCTAGTTTCTACATTACATACCAACTACCTTGGTGGCTACCCCTAAATTCTCCATAAGATACAGAGACCTGTTTTTTTTTTTGCTTGCGATGCATGCATGCACATGCTTGGGATGGTAACAATTTATAAGGCTTTCTCATCCCATTTGGACATTTCATGTGTCATGTGCTGTGCAATGCGGCGTCTACAGTTTTCTTGGCTAAAAGAGGATTGACACGCACCTTCATGTTTGGATGCAGTGAAGCAGTTGAACTGCCCACGGCGCTGGCCGCAGAAGCCACCGGCTTGCTCGCAGGATCGGCACGGCCCTCCAGCCGCCGGCGCCCAGGTGAGTTCGAACCCTGCTCTGAGCGCCAGCAGGACGTCGTCGCCTATGCCCAGCACCGGCATGGTGACGACCTCCTGGCAGAGCCGGGCCTGCTCGTGCGGAGGTAGCCAACCGTCGGGGATGTAGAAGGAGAAGGTAACGTTGTGCCGGTCCAACAGACACGGGATGAGGTGCCCGCGGGAGACCCCTCTGAACGTGAACGTGCAGTTGAGGAGGAAGCTCACGTTTGTGTTCCTCGCCGTGAGCGACAGGGGCGGCGGCGAGCCCGGCAGGAGGTGGAGGCTTCGGCCGGCGACGTCCGGGCACGTGGCGTTTAGGAGGGCGATGTCGAAGGCGGATATTGCCGGTGTACTGCCGTAGCTGATGCTGGTGATCCCGTACTCGCCCGACGGCAGGCGGAGCACGGGCGTGCCGTGGCGGCACTCCAACCCGAAGCCAGTGTAGCCGCAATGCGCGCCCGTGTCGTTGCCGACCCAGAAGGGGTAGCGGACAGCGACGTTCCCGCAGGCATAGTTGGGGCAGCCTGCCGGCGCAGGGGAGGAAGCCACGCCGGCGATCGGCAGCAGCAGGAGGAGGAAGGTGAGTGGCGGCATAGTTGTGTTGGAGTGTTCGGTCACGTGGCCGTGGACAGGGGAGGCACCTCCCAATTCAACTTGACAAAGCCAGTATATATCGGCCTCGACCACGGCCAAATGCGTTGCATTTTCCGTGAGTAACTAACTGGCAAACGCATTGCTTGTGCAAATTACCTAACTTCGCATGCGTTCTGGTGCTGGTTTCGCAAGCACAGCACTACCTAGCTTCGCATGCGCAACACATTCTCAGAATTCATTTTCCCTACCAAACTAGTATCAGGTATATGTGTAAACGGACTTCAATTTTTTGTATATTGCTTTGATGTACTGCAGCTACCTATATATCCGGCACAAATACAAAAGATGGGACAAAAAGAAAAGAAAAGAAAAGAAAACTGTGTTGCTAGTGTATGCATATATTGTGGATTTTATTGTGAAGCATACTTATCAGAAATGAAAAGAATGGATGCTCGCTGAATTATTTTAAATTGAAGTTAGGAACTTTACGATAAAATTGGGCCCAGCATCCAGGGATTAGTACGATCCTCTGACATATATGAACATGCTGTTGAATGGTAGAAGGAACCAATTAACAAAGAGCTTCGCACTTAACAAACAATTATTTCGAATACTGGGATTACTAAATATACAAAATGTCCTGACAGGAGTTTCAAGAAACTTACGCATCCTCGGGAAGTTTACAACTGCTGAATACATCATAGAAGATACGGCAGGAAAAACAAACATAGGCAGAACTCGAATTGCCCTCGTTTCCCAAGCGTGATCCTCACCATGATAGCATAAGCAACAGGCTCTCGCAACAGCTTAATCGATAAGCAATGTTTTCCTCTTTGCTCATACTTGATAATCAACAAATAAACCTTCAGCTATCCTACTTAGTGTCCTTCCAATAAAAATCTCAAATAAATCAAGGTGCAACTAGATTTTTTTTTTGAAACAGAATCAAAAGCTTTACCTATCTCATTGATTAAGAAGAAGTTTTAAGGTTATAAATTAGCCAAAATAGCCAAGAAGGGTAGAAGGCCATGACACAAAATCCTACTCTCATGGCATAATAGCAGTCAAACGTTTTGCCCCCGTGGCAGCCCAAAGAGAGGCATTTCTCTTAATGGCCGCAATGATAATAAAGGGCTTCGAAGCATGGTTCTTGATTACTCGGGTGTTCCGCTGTCCAAACATGATCTTGAAGGATCAACCAAGCGAAGAACTTGCATTTTGGAGGTGTCCAATTATCCCAAACCACCGGCTTCATGAAGGAGATGGCAGGCGCCTCAATAGGCTGAGGCGGAGGAATATCTTCCATCGCTTGCATGCTTCCAAACAGTTGTATCTCCGATAAATGAATTGCTTGAATCTTGCTCCATAGAGCAAAGAATTGAGATATGTGGCTGACCGAAATGCCTCCTCCCAAGGCAAGGTTCCTTATCCAAAAATCATCATTTTTGGATAATGGTGCTGTAAGAGAAGTTAGGGTTAGAGCTATTCGGCCCCTATCCTCTATTCCTCTGCCTTATCGGTGGTGCCGCTCACAATGCATATTGAGACTAGAGGGTGGGACCTTTATATAGACTCCAAATTCCAGATATTACAATCTGTTTTCAGTTAGGACTCGTGACTAGTTAACTAACCACTATCATTAACGGCCAGGTACCGAGCCTAATACTGTTAATCAAGTAGGTCCCAAACACGCACGTGTGAGTCGTGCGCCGAGTTTGAATTCAGATTCAAACTTGCAGGCTTTAACAATCTATAGAGCCAATCCTATAGACAACCTGGCATAGCACTCTATACTGTTCCCGGGTATAATTCCAGCATATTCTTATAAACGTAGAGGGAGAAAACGTAGAGGGAGCCTTCCTCAAAGAACATACAACAATAGCCAAGATATGACAGACCATGTTAATTCCTCCCACTTTTCCTAACCATGTTAGTGTTGGGAGTTTAACATGCGTTTTCCTTTGGGTATATAATATAATCCACACAAGATTCCATGCGGTATGATTGCTAGTAATTCCAACTTTGATAAAATGTAGTGTATTTCTACTTTCCACCATGTTTTATAGATAAAAAATGGTGCCATTGCATAACCAGATTCACCAAAAATAACAAGAAGAATAATAGGTGTGATTTTCGAAAATGGTGAATGGAACCTGGGTACGCGCGCACCCGTTTACGAAAAGTTCAAAAAAATGCTATTCAAAAGTTTCCAAAAAATGTCAAGTAAATTTTTGCATGTAGATATTATGTTGATACTTACTCGTGTGTGTTTTCACGGAAAAATACCATTGTGTGTGACCTACACAAAAATGACAAAATGCAAATTCCTATTCCTGTGAATAGTACAAATTCCTGTTCACTATTCTCATTTGGACATTTTGTCATTTTTATGTAGGACACACACAATAGTATTTTTTCGTGAAAACTCACACAAGTAAGTATCAACATAATATGTACATGCAAAATTTTACTTCATATTTTTTTGAAACTTTTAAATAGCATTTTTTTTGAACTTTTCGTAAATGGGTGCGCGCGTACCCATGTTCCATTCATCCGGGTCGGTGTGATTTTGTAGTAATATAGCATATCATATCGATAATGTCAAAACATAAACAAAAGTACTTTCCAGCCATTAAACATTACCCGTGACCGTGAGAGATAATGCAATGTTGAACAAAAAATTGAAAAGTTGTATGTAATTCCTTTTCCAAATAATCAAGGGAAGAGTCCTTCATTCAACCATGGAGTATACGCATAATACAATGGTGAATAATTCCAGGCTCACTTATAGATTTCCATTAATTCCTGAAGTGTACTTCCCCCACCAATCAGTTCACAAACCTCTGATGAACTGATTTTCCACTTCAGTATGAGATGTTCATAATAAACAATAAAGGCCTTCCAACTTGTATGTAAATCATATAAATAACCATATCAAGTGCAGTCATGAATGAATGAAATAAAATAAAGTGTTTGACCTTTTGTGGGAGTATCCAGAAATACCATAAAACCATGATGACAAAATATTATAAGCCTCCCACTAAAGTTTCGAATTCCAGAATTAATATGTCGCGACCAAGTCGTATGATAAAATAGTTGAACCTCTAGTGGGAGTGTTAAAACAAAATACCTCAAATACCGCAATGAAATAATAGAATCCTTAACTGATAGTCCTCCCACTTAAGTATCGAATTCCACAATGAATGAGTCACTTAATTGTTTTCCTTGGTTTGCAACCAAGTCATAAATATCATCAATAATAAATTTCCAAGCATGTGTCTTAGTATTCCTCCATGTGGAGTTATCGTCACCAAGAAATTAACTTGTCCAACTTCCAAAATTCCAATGGATCATCAAGAGAATATGACCATTGTATTAAATTCTATAATGGGATAGTTTCTGTTGAGCAATATTTTCTACTCTTCTTCTCCAAATAGCAGTATGCCATGATCAATAAATTCCGATAATGAGCTATAAATTAAATTCCTTCCCATTGTAGGTGATTATAGTGTCCTAACATTAATAGATTTCCTCCACCAAAGGAGTTTGATTGCATAATTTTCCAATTCCAAGTATATAGAGATATTAGTAGTAGTGCCTAAGTATACATATATTTTTCCCCTTGGAGTTGTTTGCATACCAACATAGTTGCTATTGTGTTCCGGCAAATTATAACGTAACAAAAAATCTAAACTATATGGAGAAGCATTCATAAACAAATATTTATAGTGCAAACAATAACATTGGACATACCATTGAGTAAAGAGTTGAATTCCCTTTCCTTCAGAGTAATATGATTTTCCTCTAGAAGTAGATGCATGGTAAACAAATATTTCCAGCATAATTTCCGTGTAATATGTCTGTTCTTCATATTCCAGAGCACAAATATTTGCACTTTTGCAGCCTTGATGAGAGGACGAAATAATAATTCATGTCCAAACTACAGGTAGGCAAATTAGTTCCTTGCTATTTTCCCTGATTTCCGTGATAAACCAATGGACACAATAGTTGACAGAAGCCCTCTAATCTGTCCAACAGATGACGCGAAGAGCCCTACGCGTAAAAACTTAGACCCTTTCGTGTGAAATGCAGCAAGCTTTGCTCCGTGTGATTCCTCGGTCCCATGAACTGCTTTCCAGACCGTGTGTTGTAGAAATTCTGACCCATGCACCAATTAACAATACTAGCAGCATTTCCACCATCCGTGCAAAAAGAGTCAAAACAACCATCACCAGATTATCCTAGGATGAACTAGAGATGACATAAACTTGGCTGGCTTGCTGCTTGAATTGAATTCCTTCCTCCGCTCATGCGAAGAAAAGAAAAAAAAATCCAGCGCCGTGATGAGATTAAATCTACAGAGCCAGTAGCGAAATACGAATTCACAGGCACGCACTAGGAAGATCGATCCCATCACTGTACGCGTGCGTAGGCGCAACGAAGATCGAGTTGACAGAGTGGTGGATTAGCACCTGCTTAAGTGATCAATCAATCAATCAATCTGACGCTGACGCGGAGAGGCTAACGATTCCCTGTCACAGACTCGCAGTAGCACAGCAGGCAGGTGATTTCTGGACGGAAGAAAGAGACTTGACGGAGACGACCTTGGGGTCCTCTGGACTCTGCGGGGAATCGTGCTCTCCCGAGTGGGAGTTGCGGCCGGGACAGCATGCCCCTCCTGACGCTGGGGATGGCGAGTTCATTGGCGCCAGATGCAGCGGCAACCGAGAGTCAGCCGGCGACCTCGATTCGGACCTCTTCCTCAATCCGCCGGTGGCAGGATGGAAGCAATCCTTTGTCCATCCGTATGTGCAGAGGGAACATGCTCTGTACTTCCAAATCGAACGAGGCACGCGTAGGCCGAAAAGCGCAGCGCCGGGCAATCTTGATCGCCGGCCAATTGATTCGAAGGGGGAGCGGAGGCGACATGGCGCAGCGTACATCAGTGCGTAACCAATCTGCAATAAATCCTAATTCGCAGCAGAAACCGTAGACGACCGGCGGTGGAGCTCGGACTGGGAAAGAAGTCTAGATAAGGGCACCGCTAGGAATCGGAACCGATTTCTTGCATCCCATCGGACTAGTTTATGGCTCTAGGATTGGAAGCAGCTGGACCGTACGATCTTAACTAGGCCCCGCGCTTAATTTCCGTTAATTGAGGACCAACTGCATGGGGCTCTAAACTGTTACCGTTAATTTCGCCAGCCGCGTCCATGCCTCGAGTGGCTTTCAGGAATGGATTTGCATGCTTCTTGTGAAACTGCTCCCTTTATTCACGTCTGCTCCAAGATAATCTTTTATTTTAGGTAGATAAGTTAGCAATATTATATGTTGCTGCGGAAGCACTGCTTTCAAGATTGGAATCCCCGTTTCTTCGGAAAATATTTTTGCTATTTCGTTGGATTAACCGTGGCAAGTACAAAAGTTATTTCTAACCATCACGAATTTCATTTTCACTACAACTAATTAACTTTTCTTTAAATATTTTGCTTCTCTTCCAAAGAAAATTCGAGGTTGTTACCTTGTAGTCTTATTTCCATCATAGAAAAGATTCCAAAAATATTCATTTTTTAACAGTGCTTCAAACAGATGATATAATTTGCTTCCAATGTAAGAAACATTTGTTTCTATCAACATTGATCACAAAGAGCAGATTCTTTTCTTCCAAAGGAAATAGTATAGTACATGGTTCAAATGAAACAAATATGTGTTTCCATCATCATTGCTTCATACAAAGGGCATATTATTCTTCCAAAAAATATAACTTTTGCTTCCTGTAATTTCTGAAGTAGCATCTACATAAATACGAATCGGTCACATGGTTTGTGTCGTCGGGTACAATTCCCGTCGCCCCCCTCTCATGGCAATGGCACATGCACGTTGACGGGGAACATCAAAGGCTCATCGATGACTTGCAAGTTGCAACAATGACTTCATGCCACTGCTAGCAACACTCTCAGTCTCCTTGAAGACGTCCTAAAGAGTCGCTCGCCACAAGTGTGGTGCTTCAAGCAAGAGATGCCGCCCAGCATAATATCGATCTCGATGTGCTCATTATCAACATCGTTGTAGCCAAAAGATATAAGCCATTGTGAAAATAAGGTTATGTGTAATGTGTTGACTTGAATCATGAGCAACATATAACAGAAATTTAGGAAGCATGGGGTAGTAACAAAATTATAATGCTACTGAAAATTTAAACGAATAATGCAAAAAAATAGATAGAATCTATTTATGCAAAGTTTCAGGGAGAAAAACATGCATTTTTTTGAAGCATCAGTGTTATTCTATCTAAGTTCTCAGCATAACTAGTATCACATAGAAGCTTCAAAGCCTGAGACACATCCAATATCACGAGGACAACATTTTAATTAAAATTTTGCTGAATATGACAATACAAAGAATAAGAAAAGGGAGAGCATGGTTATATGTAGCAAACTATCTACACTGAAAAAACCGGTATAATGGGAATAGGAAGCACAATTATTTGATGCAAGGATTAGTACTATGTTATGTGGCTGCTAGGGTTTGGGAGTGAGAGAGAGAGGGCTGCGAGGGCGCGAGAAGGCCGGCCGGGGGCCTTTTGCCCACGGCCGGGCAAGAGGGAAGGGATTTCCTTCTTAATTCTTGCTTCATTAGATCGATACATCTCCTCTCCATATATAGAGAGGTTTACTTGACTCCCAAGCAAGGCTTACTTGACCCCTAAGCAAACCCTAAGACTAATGGGCCCAGGCCCATGACGTACTCTAACACTACACCCCACCTGGACATGCAGCTCGTCCTCGAGCTGCAACCTAACGACGATTCGACCCCACACAAACCTAACGCCTAAAAAACAAGCCTTTTACATCTCGGCCTATTGTATTGACCTGAAAGAAGCTAACCCGAATGAGACTCCGACTCTTTATTTTTGACTCCGAACGATAAGGCAAGAATCCTAGGTGCCCCGAACTTGTGCGTTTACAGCCCCCTGGATCCCAATGACACCATCGGGACCAAGGGAGCCCTCGCGGCGGCCGGCGGCGGAATGCAGTGGTGCTACGCGGTGCGCTCCTGTCACTGACACCATGTCTTCTCCCCGCCGGCTGACTGTCGATGTGTTGGCGTCAGAACCCACCGGCGGGCAGTGACTGGCAACACAGTAGAGCCGGGAACAACTAGGGCTGCGGCTGGCCCCAGTCCCTCAGAGCGACGGCCCGCAAAGCCTCCTGGTCACACGTCCGATGCTATCGCAAGGGCGTGCCACCTGAGCTATACACGGTCAGGAAGGTGTTGGATGATGCCTCGCTTAGTTTCCTGCATGGCATACACGTAAACATTAAATACGAGCCTCGATCGGCTCTCAGGTTATCCTGTGAATCGGCTCAAAGAGCCGATCCACCCATGATTCGTACAAGTTGTCCGAATATATGGTGGTCCTGCTTGATCAAGATAAAGTCAAAACAATCTACGACGATTTAGGGTTTTCACCGCATAATCGGATCATCCTACTCACGATTGGGCCTCGCGCTCGCGTACGGTGACCGTAAGCCGATCCTAGACAGGGCCTAAAAACCAACACGAGGTTGATCCCCGGAACGTCCTGTCTAGGGCTAGCAAACTCCACCCTACACGCCGCTGGATCCTCCAACCCTTTGTAAGGCCTAACTATTGCGGATGTTAAACTAATCCTTGATGAACAAGGAGCAACCGTAACGGATCGGATCTACTAAACTATGACCAAGCGGGGTGCCGCCCCTACACCTAAGACAGGTGTAAGGGCGGCTAGATGCATAAGGGTTGCACTACGACAGCATATGATACGAAGAACAATGCTAACCCTAACACATCTAAGATAACTACGTTGCTCGCCATCAAAAAGGCTTCAGTCGAGCAACGCATGAACAACGAGATAAGCTTGTGCTGCCTAGATCGCAAGATGCGATCTAGGCAGCATGGTGCTTACCGGAGAAACCCTCGAGACGAAGGAGTTGGCGATGCGCCGAGATTTGTTTGTGTTGAACGTTGGTTGTTGTTTATTCCATAAACCCTAGATACATATTTATAGTCCGAGGGACTTTCTAACTCAAGCGTGCACCTAACCGTGCACGGGTAAAACTCTAACTCCTAATCGACACGTAACCTAATATGTTACAGATACAAGGGCAAACTAGCCCAAACTTCGCATGTAAGGCCGATTCACGTCTTTCTTCTATATGTATATTCTTCAAGTCCATCTTGATCGCGGCCCACCTCTGACTCGGTCAAATTTTGGTGATAACACATGCCCCCCTGGTTTTGGAAATGTCATTTCCAAAATCATTACGCTTTTCTTTCGTCGGGTCATGTCGTGGCAGAGCAGGACTGCCGCAGAATCTTCCATCATTACGCCTCGCCTCCTGGGCTTCTCTGTACGAATTGACAATTTCGGCATCACGTCCTCGAGAACCGTCATGGCATTAAATCTCCACTATACTCCTTTTATTTATCTGTGCCAAACGGTTCACCACTCCATCCCCTTGCTCTGCTCTGTCCACCAACACCAAAAAACCCTCTTCCCCTGCAGCCATATCTTCCTCTTCCTCCTCCGCTTCAGGCCTCCCCCTCCAACCGTCGCCGAAGAACAAGGAAGAGGACGACCTCCACTCCGGGGCGAACCCCATCTCCTCTGACAAGGAGAAAGAAGGAGAAGCAGAGAAGACCAAGGCCTCCCCCTCCGCCAGGCTCCCGTCGAAGAAGCGCTCCCGCATGTGGGCGGACAGCGAGGACGACGATGACGACGAGGAAGGAGAAGATGAGGAGGAGGAAGATGATTCCTCCTCCTCCGCCGGGTATCCTCCAACGAAGCGCTTCCGCAGCTGGGCGGATAGCGAGGATGATGATGATGACGAGGAGGAGGAGGAAGCCCCGGCCGACGGCTGGGGCAGCAGCGGCGAGGACTTCTCCGGCAGTAGCGCCGATGGCGACGCCGATGACGACGCTAGCGAGGAGTAGTTATGTAGGATCAGTAGTCCCTTGAGCAATCGGCTCTTCTTTTGTTCTTCTTTTGAGCAGTCGGCTCTTCATTGTAAGAAATCCCAATATTAATGAAGAATTTCCCTTAACTTGATTTCGCCGATTTCTTTCATGCTGATTTAGCCGATTTTTCCTCATCTGACTTTGTCGACTGTTGGCCTAATCCATGCTTAATGACTGATGGCAACGCATCAGTTTCTCACGATAATCTATGAGACAGGCCAATTCAGTCATCCCTCCAAGCTAGCCAGCTCTGCCGATGACGACGGCACAGCCGATCTTAGTAGGCTGGCGATTTGATCTTGAGCAGGCGTCTTTAAGAGAGCCACAGAGCTGTCTTGGATGCTCAAACTGATGACTCCGTAACAAAACACCACTCTCCAGACCAGTTGCGATGTGGGGCTAGCCGATTCCAACCAAATCGGCTCCCCAGAGCAAGGATCTTTAGGGCGAGCTGCCCCCCGAGCCTTAATCCAGGCGAATCAGCCAAATGTGCCGCCATTGGCCTCAAACCATGACGTAGCCAGCCGATTTTAACAACATCGGCTCCCCAGAGCAGAGAACCTTCAGGGTGAGCTGCCCCCCGAGCTTCTTCAGTCTACTTCGCGGATCTGATGCAATCCATCCTTAACCTGATCCGCACGTCCATGCTGCTCTTGGCATTGGCATTGGTCCATCGAGCCTCTCTTCATGGCCCACTTCCTGCTCCATCGAATCACCTCTTGAGTTGATGGCCATGTATCCTTAACCTTAAGACGATGTCTGCTGCATCGGCTGTGCTTAAAAAAATTTTGAATTTTTTACGGCCGATTTATGTATCGGCCCCCATACTTGAATACCCATCATCAAAGGATATCTTAGGCTGCTGGGCTTTTGAAAGATACCCCTTCTTTATATCCTCGTGTTTTATCCACCTAGATGCCCCCCGAGCCGATTCTGTCAAGAGAATTGATGGTATCGGCTCTTTAGGTATTCCCTGTTGGATCAAATGTTGAACCCAAGCAGAATGGAAGGTGAGGATAATTTTGGCCGATTGCTGGAATCGGCCTCCACGTTGCTTGTTCGACGAAGGTTTTGTAATGTTCCTCCAATAAACTTTTTGGGGCCGATCACAAGGATCAGCCTCGCCACGTTCGTCCATCGACGTTTGCTTTGTTACACGGTCAGGCCGGTGGATAAAACCAGCCTAACCCCGTTCTTTGTCACGTCGATGCGCTCGCGATCGTCCAAATTGATGCCCGAGAGTGGCTCTTGGCCTGATGTCTCCCAAACGTCCATGCCGACTGTTGAAATCTCGACTGAATCATCGCGTGGACGACTTCTACTTCATCTCCATCCCACTGTATTAGGCATTGGTGCATCGTGGATGGAATGCAACAGATTGGCGTGGATCCCATCTCTCCCTAGTAGGACAAGCATAGGTACTCTTGCTGTCGACAATAAAGAACGTCGTAGGGACAGTTTTCCTTCCTACGGTCGGATCCACATTCGGAACACCTTGTGCGTCGGATGCTTGGCCGTTGAAATCGCTCGGTGTTACATTGGTCTTGATCGGATCCGAGCTGGAGCGTCCCAACCGACGTAGCATGGAGTATGGCATAATGTTAACTGCCGCTCCGGTGTCTACCAACATCTTGTTGACAGGCTGCCCATTGATGTAACCTCGCAAGTACAGGGCCTTCAGATGCTCGTAACTTCTTTCTCGCGGCTTCTCAAAGATGACCGGCCGTGGGCCGCAGTCCAATTGTGCCACAAGTGCTTCGCACAATCCTTGAGCGCTAAACTCCGTTGGAAGGATGAAGACCATGTTTGTGCCAGCCGATGTTTCATCATCGGCTTTCCTTTGCTTGGGGCGCCACTCTTTTCTTTGTGGCCGACCTTCTTCGTCCAGGGTTCGCTGAATTCTGGCGGCCAGATCAGGCCGTGCCTTCCTCAACGTGTGCAGGTATAATCTTTCAGCTTCCTCCAACCTATGCAGACGCTGAACCCTTCGCTTCTGGGAACGGCTGAGCCCATCAGGGCACCACCTTGGCCGATGATACTTATCTTCTCCATCATCGACCTCCAGTTCCTCGAGACCTTCCACCCGAGCGGACTCAGCATGCTTGGTCCGAGGCGGGAGAGGCCCTAGACGCTTGAACACGGACACGTTAGCTGCATCCTTCTTCCTCTGTTTACATTCTGGGCAATTGCCGATTGTTGGCAATCGGCTCATTCCTGAATCCCGGCGAGTGTCCGAAGAAGGGGCAGTCCCGAGTGCCTATCCACGTCGTCTTGCTCCCTTGACTTTTCTTTGGCGTGGCGCTCGTATCGCTCCTCGTCGTGATCATGCCGACGACGTCTACTGTCGTCCCTAGCCAGACGATCTTCATCATCATCGTCGTTGTATCGCCGGTGTTGGTCATACTGGCTCACATACTTGTTGAGGAGGTGATCAGAGAGAGGTCGCTGATATCTTATGTTTTTCACTTCTCCCTCTGTGACGTAGCGCTTGCCGTCTTGGCGGAGCCGATCGCGTGGAGCGGCTTCCTCTGTGTCTTTGCTATGAGAGCAACTGCCCTCATCTCCGTCCTTACCAGAGCGGTGTCCAGGTCCTACCATGTTGATATTGCACGAGAACTCTGGCTGGCATCCTCCATGGTAAGTACACTCTACCACATGAACGGCGTATGCCGGTGAACTCGGTACTTCCGGTGCTGCTGATGCGCATGGCAACGGTGGACGGGACCGGAGTGGCACCTCTCCTTGACGGGTCCCGCGAGCTGGTCTTGGCGAGAGGGTACCGATGGCTCATAACTTCCCGGATCACGCGCGGAGCGACACGCTCCAAAGTGTTCACCGGGCTCTCGAGTGGCGGTGCAGCGAATGAGCCACCATGTAGTTGATCTCCCGACGCAGCGACCCGGTGCGTTCTTCCGACGGGGCGGACAGGTCCACTCCATCGAGTGCGCCTTCAGGTGAGAACCCCTTCCACTCGACGCCATGGGAGCGGGTTCTGTGGAAAGAGCCGATGAGTTCGGCTTCGAGGACCGCCTTGATCTCGTCATGCTTCTTCTTGAGCTCGTCGGTCAGATCCTCATACTTGACCGGAGTGCTTTCCGCCATCTCGGATGTAGATGGCGATGCGGTGGATGTCGAAGATTGTCCCATCGGGCGTGCCAGAATGTGTTGGCGTCAGAAACCCACCGGCGGGCAGTGACTGGCAACACAGTAGAGCCGGGAACAACTAGGGCTGCGGGCTGGCCCCGGTCCCTCGGAGCGACGGCCCGCAAAGCCTCCTCGGTCACACGTCCGATGCTATCGCAAGGGCGTGCCACCTGACCTATACCTGGTCGGGAAGGTGTTGGATGATGCCTCGCTTAGTTTCCTGCATGGCATACACGTAAACATTAAATACGAGCCTCGATTGGCTCTCGGGTTATCTCGTGAATCGGCTCAAAGAGCCGATCCACCCATGATTCGTACAAGGTGTCCGAATATATGGTGGTCCTGCTTGATCAAGATAAAGTCAAAACAATCTACGACGATTTAGGGTTTTCACCGCATAATCGGATCATCCTACTCACGATTGGGCCTCGCGCTCGCGTACGGTGACCGTAAGCCGATCCTAGACAGGGCCTAAAAACCAACACGAGGTTGATCCCCGGAACGTCCTGTCTAGGGCTAGCAAACTCCACCCTACACGCCGCTGGATCCTCCAACCCTTTGTAAGGCCTAACTATTTCGGATGTTAAACTAATCCTTGATGAACAAGGAGCAACCGTAACGGATCGGATCTACTAAACTATGATCAAGCGGGTGCCGCCCCTACACCTAAGACAGGTGTAAGGGCGGCTAGATGCATAAGGGTTGCACTACGACGAGCATATGATACGAAGAACAATGCTAACCCTAACACATCTAAGATAACTACGTTGCTCGCCATCAAAAAGGCTTCGATACGAGCAACGCATGAACAACGAGATAAGCTTGTGCTGCCTAGATCGCAAGATGCGATCTAGGCAGCATGGTGCTTACCGGAGAAACCCTCGAGACGAAGGAGTTGGCGATGCGCCGAGATTTGTTTGTGTTGAACGTTGGTTGTTGTTTATTCCATAAACCCTAGATACATATTTATAGTCCAGGGGACTTTCTAACTCAAGCGTGCACCTAACCGTGCACGGGTAAAACTCTAACTCCTAATCGACACGTAACCTAATATGTTACAGATACAAGGGCAAACTAGTCCAAACTTCGCATGTAAGGCCGATTCACGTCTTTCTTCTATATGTATATTCTTCAAGTCCATCTTGATCGCGGCCCACCTCTGACTCGGTCAAATTCTGGTGATAACACGATGTCGCATACTTGGAGGTCGCTGCCCGCGGGAAAAACAGCATGTCCGCCGCCCGTGGGGCGAACCGCACGCCCAAGATCCCCGACGCAGCGGACGAGATCGAGGTTCGTTGCGCAACGATGCACAACTTGGAGGAGCTGCAACTGCAGATCACGCATCTCCCGCACACGCCGACGCGCTAGGAGGCCGCGCGCAGCAGCCTGCAGCCTCACCACCGCCGACACGTGGCGGATAGCGATCCAAGCCGGAAGCGGTGACGGCGACGGAGGGAAACGGACCTGGTGGCAGGGCATCTCGGGCGGTGTCGATGTAGAGCCCGGGGCCAAGGTCGCTCCCACACCGCCGAAAGGCAGGGACGGCGTCGGTGGTGGCAGCAGCCGCTGCTGCGGTGTTGGTGGCAACGGCAGCAGCTGCTGCTTTTGCAGCTGCCCACCGAACGATAGGGACAGCATCGGTGAGGACAGCAGCTGCAGCGGCGTTGGTGGCGGCGGCAGCTGCTGCTGTTGCTGCAGCATCCCGGTGGGGAAAAAGGCGGCCGGCTGCTGGAGAAGAGGGACCCCCGGCGCCGAGGTAGGGCCCGGCCCGGAGATGGTGGACAGCGGCAGCGGGGACTGCAGCAGCCCGATGTCGGGTGGCGGCGATGACAGCAGCAGCGTCGGCTGCCACGGCAGCAGCGCCGCCGGCGGCGGCGGCCCGTAGGGACCGGCCAGGAAGAGGCGGATCTCCTGGACAGCAGTGGTGAGATCGCGGATTGCTCCGGCGATCTCCTCCGAGGTGAGGGCGACGGGAAGCGGCGCGGTGGAGGTGGCCGGCACCGGCCTGGGCGGGGCGAGGCGGCGGTGGTGGTGGCCATCGGGCCAGTGGTGGTGGGATGGCTGGACATGATCGAATCTGGAAAGCTGATACCAAGTGTTACGGTGCTGCTAGAGGGACCGTCGTACGTGGCGAAGTCGAGCTTGGCGTAGCGTGGGGGGGTTGGGCCGGCGGCGCCCTGGCCGGGGTACTCCGCGCGGCCAGCGGAAGGCTCCGCAAAGCGCGAGTATGCCGGCTCCGGAAAGGAGGGCCTCGGAGGGTCCCCGGCAGCCGTGTAGACGGGAGGAGGCGCCGATGCGGCCAAGTAGACGGGCGGAGGCTCCGTCGCGGTCACCCACGCCGGGAGCCGCGAGGGCGATGGCGGAAACGGCACCCGCTGGATGGGGACGCCCTGGGGCAGCGAGGCGGGCCCGGCGCTAGGGGCCGGCTGCCACGACGACCACGGCGGTGGAGGCGGCGAGGCCGGGGGCGGGGCGGGTACGCCCTGGACGGGCGGAAACGCTGGCGCGGCCGAGATGGCGTTGAGGGCCGGCGACGGCGGCGGCGTGGTCATCCCCTGCGTGCCGATCAGGTACAGGCGGATGCCTTGGACCGCGATGGCGAGATCGCGGATGGCCGTCGAGACCTCCTGCTGCGAGAGGAGGGGAGCGACGTCGGAGGCCCCCGCCATGGATGCCGCGGCTCCCGTGGCGGGCGGCGGCTGCGAGGGCGGCGGTGCGGAAGGCGGCGGGTTGGGCGGCGCGGAGGTGGTGGTGGTGGCCGGCGAAGACGACATGACCGTACGAGGACAATCTGATACCAAATTGATAGAATCTGTGATCCTACCAGGCCGGTTACGTAGATTGTAGGGGTGGAAGTGTGCTGGACGGGGGAGAGGAAGGCGGCGCCGGCGGCTGGCCGCCGTCGCGAGGTTGGAGGAAGGCGGCGCAAGGGAAGGAGCGGCGGCTAGGGCAGGGAGTGTTAGAGTACGTCATGGGCCTGGGCCCATTAGTCTTAGGGTTTGCTTAGGGGTCAAGTAAGCCTTGCTTGGGAGTCAAGTAAACCTCTCTATATATGGAGAGGAGATGTATCGATCTAATGAAGCAAGAATTAAGAAGGAAATCCCTTCCCTCTTGCCCGGCCTACTTGACTCCCAAGCAAGGCTTACTTGACCCCTAAGCAAACCCTAAGACTAATGGGCCCAGGCCCATGACGTACTCTAACATACTATCTCAACATAAATTATATGTACTAGAAGTGCAGAAATTCATAAACCCTTCCACGTGTAGTACATAGCAAGAGATTAGCACTATCTCAGCATGAATCATTTGTATTGGAAGCATAGAAATTTCATACACTCTATCTCAATATTAGAAATTTCAGATGAGTGCTATCTCAAGGGATCATTAACTATGCTACTTCAGAAAGATTAATGGAGTTGCATCTACCTACTCTAGTTGTCAAGGAAAGCAGTCGTCAGATTGCTGCTTTGTGCAGTGTAGCCTCTACACTGTCGGCCGACGTAGGTGAGGGCGGCCCAGACAAAAGTGAAGCACACACCGATAGTGGCCAAAGCAACAAAAAGAATGCATCTGCCATAATTTCAGTAAAGAAGCAAGATTGGCCTTGGTTGAAGAACACAATAGTAGAAGTTGAAGCAAAATGCCTAAAAAATATATGAAGCACGACAGTTCATTTGCATGGTTGAAGTAAAAATTCACTACCATTGGAAGGAAAATTACAACAAGTACAAACAAACAAAAAGAAGTTGCACTGTCTGTAGTTGAATACACACCACTGGAAGTTGAAGCAAAATGTATGTACAATAAAAGAAGCACACAATGGTTACTAGCATCGTTGAAGTAGGAAACAAGTTTCCATATGGTTAGGAAGCATGATACTCCGAAGCATGATATTAGTGTCATATCAACATAACTCATCTATCGTGGAAGCATAGAAAATTGAAATTCTGAGCCTGCAATTCTTGCAAACAATTATCATGTAACCACACTCATCATCGCTCTATAAAGGCTTCCGAAGCATGTTTAGAACGATACATAGATGTCAAGCTCACAAAGCATAACTAAAAGTACGTGGAATCATAAATATAAACTAATAAGATTAAGCAATAACATGATATCAGCATGTCAATTAGAACAAAATTCAATCTAGCTATAGAAGAATAGTACTTCAGATTTAAGAGTATCCGGTGCTTGTATTTGCACATCTGTAGTTCGCAACTGACCAAAGAAAAGTGAGTAAACAAACATAGAGCAGATGAGGATGCGAAACAAAGTTTCAAAGTTTCGTACAGTTCTCGGCGCTTGCGTCCGATGTTACCGAAAAGCAAATGCAAACGAGGCCAGCTCCAATTATCCAATAGCAGCCTCCTAGCGCCCCAGACTTGCTGATGGGCCCGTGACCGACCTCTGATGTTGGTCGCAGTTGAGGACACGACGTTGATGCGCAACAGAGAGGAGCGTAGAGCACGGCAGTGGAGGAGAAACTCGGGCCGGCGTGCTCGGACAACGACGGGACGGAGTCGCGGCACGGTGGGAGACACAGTCGAGCAGCAGATCAATTTTGAGGAATTTTAGGGGAGGCGAGGATGATCCGTAATAACCGGCTGGAAACTTCGGCGGCGGCTGGCTGGGTACGGGGCGTCCGATGGAGAGAGAGATGGACGGCCTGAGATCGGTCCGATGTTTTGGTTGCCATCGGACTACGATATGTAGTATTTACCAAAACAATTTATAGTACTTCCAGTTTTTTTTGACCGAAATAGTACTTCCAGTTACGAATACATCATCAATATTGAAGACCATGAATTCCCTGATAGCAGGCATTGCATCCATCTAACTTTCAGACCGCACTCTATGTATGACTAATTCTAGCAAGTAGATGTGTATTGAGATAAATGCGAACATAAGAGAAGGGAAGACCATAGAAACAGATTCCATCGAAAGCCAAAAATAAAATACAACAGCACAAATGGAAATATTAGCAAAAATGAGAGCAGCAAGTTACAATCAGTAGGATTTCCATGCCAAAACATCAGAGCAGCAAGAATTGAAATGAGGAGGCACTAGTAGAAAAACGGCCATTCGTACCGGTTCCAGAGGACCATTTGCACCGGTTTCGCAACCGGTATAAAAAATCCGGTACAAAAGCCCCCTTTCGTACCGGTTCCTTACGAACCGGTATTAAAGGGGCCTCCACGTGGGCCACCAGGAGAGCTCAGGGCCAGGGAGGTTTGGTACCGGTTTGTAATACGAACCGGTACCAAAGGTTGCCACCCGCGGCAGAGAAAATTCAGGGTTTAGGGTTTTTGGAGGGGTTTAGGGGTATCAGAGCGTTTCATATCGCGTCGATGCACCAGAAACCTGTTTGGATTTAGGTAGTACATAAAGATCAAGGTCACTAGTGGAAAACGGGGCTATAGGCCCGGTCCATTTGGGCCTTCAGTCCCGGTTTCCAAACTGGGACCAATTAGGCGGGACTAAAGGGTCCCCCCTTTAGTCCCGGTTCAAAGTTGCACCGGGCCTAAAGGCGTCGCCACATGGTGCGGCCAGGGAGCTCGCGGTGGATGGCCTTTGGTCCCGGTTCGTGGTACGAACCGGGCCTGTGGTTCTCTGCCGCGGCAGAGAATTGCTATTTCTCTGCCGCGACACATGTTTAGGCTGTTGCAGCGTTTCTCTGCCGCGGCAGAGAAACATGGTGTTTCTCTGCCGCGGCAGAGTTTCAGCAATGCATATATATCATTCAAGAAACCACAAAATATCGTCGTGAATATATATAGACATCGTCAACAGTACACGTAATGCATGCATATTTACAATATAAAGCTAGTCGGATCTCTTTACTAAATCTATTAGCCTCTACGGAGTTGCGCCTCATCTATGACCTCCGCATAGTGCTCTCCACCTCGGGTAATGACCTCGGTAAGAAAGAATCCCGCGATTTCCTCTTGAATTGCTCGTATTTGATCCTCCGTTATGAGAGTGTCCCGCAGGCGTTTCATCTATATTTAAAAAGGAGATCAATATATGAATGGAACTCAATACAATAGATGGTACTAATTAAGATAATTGTGAGAATTTGTTATCGTACACGAGTGTGGTGTATACGGGCATCCCCACCCTTGGGACAGGCCATGTCACGAATGAAGGTGCAGACGTAGTACCACATAAGTTATTCCCGGGTTCCTGCCCCATACACTTTATGAAAATATAGTTCGATCAAACTAATAATCAAGCATATCGTATTGAAAGTAAATATCATATATAGAGTTTCACGGACATAGCTATATATATAGTACTACTTACAGGGTAATCTCGAAATGTAAGCTCCGGTTTCCATTTACCCGGAACAGTAGTGATGAACCGTTTCCAAGCCCTGCCCGACAAAAAATAATGAGTAAATGAGTTATTGATTAGTTGATGATATCGTCGAATTAGAACAGATGAAGATGCCAATACGAAATTGATTGAAATTACCTCTGGAGGATGGCAGCCATGTCCGCCCATTCCGCATATTCTTTACGTTTCGAGTCCATGACTTTTACGACTCCTTTGTGAAGATCAATGATTAGGAGAATAAAGTGGAATCTGCACAAGCATAGCTCAATGATTACGAGAATAAAGTGGAAGGTGCACAATCATAATGTATGTTATATATAACACTCACTTGAAGTTGTAGGGAAAGAATATATCCTCTTTGTTTGCTTGCTTCACTAAAAACATTACCATGTTGTCCTCTCGTGTCCTTGGCGAAGTCTCGAACCGTAACTTCATGAACTGTGTCTGGGTCTATGAACCCCAGCGGTAGGAGCTTGCCTCTTTTGCATTCGAGCTTCTTCATTCTGCATAATTAAATGTATAGCGTACACAAAGAATATAGTGAGGATAATTGTTAGTGCAAATGAATGAGCGCTGAGCTACAGACTTAATTACATAAATAAATCACTTACAGGCAGTAACAACTGATGACAGCTTTGTCGAGGGCGTCTCGATTGAATAACTGAAACAGTTGTTCTAACTCAAGGTTTATCTCCTCGACCCCCCGGAAGTAATGCTCATCTCTAAGATACACCGTGAGGTAGCGATCACCTCTTCGATAGGCGCTCAGGTACCAGTCATGCAACCTTCGCATCTGAGTCCCTAGACGCGCGAGCTCGCCAGGTTTGACGAGATCAGATCCGTATCTATACTTGTTTACCATTTGAGCCGTTGGATAGTAATCTTCGTACTCAACTGATGCTCCCTGAGCTCTAGCATCCCGTTCGATCATCGATGCCGTCTCTGGATCATGATAGGGCTCCACGACGAAGTGGGGTACGGCCTGAATGTCCTGCTGTCCAAGCTGGGCGACTTTTTTTGCTTCTTTGCTCGCTCTAGAGGACCGTCCAAGAGAGCGGTCATAATCAGCTCTCAGCTCAGGTCTCTTCATTCTCGTCTCGGCAAAGTGCTTCACTGTATGCGGTGGAATAAACATCTTCTTCGGCGCAAGAAACGCCTTTTGCTCTTCAGTCTGCTCATGTGGTAACAACTCTGGAGTCTGTGCCCTCATCGGAGTTGATGATCTCTTCGGAGCTGTAGGAGGTGCCGCAGTTAGCTTCCTCTTTTGCTTAAGTGGAGGCGGCGGAGTCTCCTGACGAGGAGGAGGAGGAGGAGGCGGCGGAGTATTCTGACGAGGAGGAGGAGGAGGAGGCGGCGGAGTATTCTCACGCGGAGGAGACTGCTCATGCACAGGGGAATCATCATCGTGCAGAGGAGAATCATCACGCGGAGGAGACTGCGCAGGTGGCGGAGGAGGCGGACGAGGTGGCCTGCTTGGTGGCTTCTCACCTGGAAACACAATGTTCTCCTTCCGCCATTGCACGGTGGTTCTACGGGCTTCTCCCAGTTCTTTGATTGCCCCATCTTCACCTGCAGGGTGCTCAAGCAGCAACCCCTCATAATCTGTCAACACTTCATCCACCATCACAACAGCAAAGTCGTCTTGGACCGGACGACAATGGTAAGACCTTGTAGGTAAGAGGATGCCGACCGCCGCCTTGAAGGATAGGTTGAAAACTTTAACATGCAGCTCACAAGGACGGCTCTCAGTGAGATCATCCACGGGGGGGGGGGGGGTAGCGAGGAGGCTCGACCACCTGGTCATCATCATCTTTATCCACCTGTTGACTGGAAGCCACGCTGCTTTTCCGGTGTTGTTGAGATTGCAGCGGGACGAAGGCATTGAGCAATGCAGGATCTACAGCCTGCCCCTGAGCCATCTGGGATGTAAGTACTTGGGTTACCATGGTTAATTGGGCTTTCATGGTGCTCATACCCTCCTCTAAGGACGCTATGCGGTCTGTTTCCCTTGCCTTTCTCCTCTCATGGCTTTTATCAGGAAATCTCTTTCTTTCCGCAGGAAAGCCATACTTCCACGGAACGGAGCCTTCTGTGCCTCGTGTTCGTCCGCCGTGTTCTTTGTTCCCAAGGGCGCGTGTCAGCTCATCGTTCTCTCTTTCGGGCTGGAACCTCCCCTCCACCACGTCCTTATGTGCTTTTTCCAGGGCTTCAATGGGAAACTTCAGATGAGCTTTCTTATAGATGCACTTCCCTGTTTCTGATGCAACGTTCCCCCAATCCCGTAGAACCACTCCTTACACCGTTCGATCCAACCGTGTGTCCCTAATCTGATCCCTTTCCTGGTCGGTTCCGCCTCACTGCCTCGCCACTTAGGACGGTTAGCCCCGTATCCACCTGGACCCGGAATTTGGTGATATAGCTTCAACGCAGCATTTGCCTTATTTGTTTCCGACCTTTTCGGAAATTCTTCGACTCCGTGCTGTACTTCATGAATTCGTCCCAGTGATTTTTTACCTTCTCACTGTCCGGAGTCTTCTTTTTCTTGATAAGGCCGCGCAATCTTTTCTTGTGGTTCTTGAATAGTTCGGCCATCTTCTTCTTGGCAAAGTCGCGGAGGGCCTGCTCCATCTTGGCCTTTTCAGCGTCATCCCCCTCTTCGGGTACTATGTTGAAATGTGCCATGAGCTTGGTCAGAATGCTGTTTTTGGCTACATCACCGATATAAAGACCTTGAGCTTCTTCCTCCGCAGACAGCACTAGTCCCTTTGGCTTGTTCCATTCTCGAACGGTGATCGGGACGTGGTCCCTAACAAGCACTCCGCATTGAGCTATAAATGCCTTTGCACCTTTCTCTCGGAGCAATCGGTTTACCATCCTTAGCGATGTGGGTGATGTCGTGCCTAACACCGTCGTCCAACTTTTTGGCCGGGCCTCGCTTCCTCAACTTTACAGAAGAAGTGCTCGATCCGGAGGGCTAAAAAAGAAATAATTCATAGCAAGTACAATTTAATTAGTTAATGCATCTAGTCGATCAACATCGGCTTAATTAATTTATATACCTGGGTGATAACTATGGTTCCGGAGCCATTATGATGATCTTCTTCCTCACCGGCGCCATTAGGATCTTCTTCCTCAATATTCTCCGCTCCCTCACCGGAGTCACTCAAAAAAGTTGCGGTGACATCGTCATCGCCATCATCTGGAATAACGTCGTCGTCGCGATCATCCAGAGTACCGTGGGCTATGAGGTTCTCCATGAAATTTTCTTGAATTTCATCTCTGTCCATGCTTTCTACAACGACCTGCAAGCTATATATAGGAACCATCATATGATCAAATTAAGGATAATGCGGAAAACTGAAAATGGAGTTACATATGTAGTTCTTAACTAAGGATCGATAATATAGTGCTGAAAGCGAGATAGTGCGATTACATGCATACATAGATCGGGTTCATGTTTATTTAACTCTAATACATCAATCACTACTACAACCTCTCAACCGCGCCGACCGGGTCCTATAACGCGCCGACCGGGTCCTGAGCCGCGCCGGGTGAACCCCCAAAGCCACGGAACAGTCACAGGAGCATAGCTAACATGAGATCCCTGCATAACGCTCCATCCGGTCCTATAGATATTGTCTAACGCATACATGTAACGGTGAACGTGCTTGTCCTCCGCCGCAATGCGCTGAGCTACCTCCTCTGGCGGGGCCGGCTCCCTCTAAAACGACCGTGGCCCATAAGACCTCCACCATAGAATATCCGGGTCGACGACGGGACCCGGATTCCGCACCAAGGTGCGCGACCCGGAAGCTAAGACCTCCCAGTGCCACCCCGGCGGAGCCCAGTCCCGGACCTCCCCCAGCTGCTGCATCTCCTCTAGAAGAGTCAGACCACGGCGCGGCGGCTGTCGCGGCATTGTAGCTACGAAAACAAATCATATATATATGTACCAAAGTTAACATAAATTAAAAAATAACTTCACTATATGTTAGTCGGCGCCGGCACTACCATTTGGGGGGCGCCGGCACTACATATATACTCTATTTTGGGGGTGCCGGCAGGGGCGTCGGCACTATGTCGTGGTGGCACCGCCACGGACTCGGCACAGCCACGGGCGCCGGTAGGGGCACCGCCACGGACTCGACACCGGCACGGGCGCCGGTAGGGGCACCGCCACAGACTCGGCACCGGCAGGGCCGCCCGCACTACCGGATTAACTATACTAACAATTTTCTAACTATAATTTTCACTACTTTTTCTAACATATCGGATTAACTATACTAATAATTTTCACTACTATAATTTTTTAACTATAATTTTCTATCTTATTTCTAACAAATATTCTTTTCATAACTTTTTTCTAACTATAATACTAACAATCTAAAAATCTAATACTAACTATTTCTAAAAATCTAATACTAACTATTTCTAAAAATCTAATACTAACTATTTCTAAAAATCTAATACTAACTATTTCTAAAAATCTAATACTAACAATCTAAAAATCTAAAAAGTTAAAAAAAAGGGGGTGGCCGGGGGCTCACCTTGGCGCCGGCGGAGAGGAGGCGCGCGGCGGACGGCGACGGCGGCGCGGTGGACGGCGACGCGGTCGGTGGACGGTGACGCGGGCGGAGGAGAGGAGGCGACGGGCGCGGGCGTGGGCGTGGCGCGCGGACGGCGGCGGGCGGACGGCGCGCGGACGGCGCGACGGGAGCGGGCGTGGCGCGCGGACGGCGGTGGGCGGCGGCGCGGTGGACGGCGGCGGCGGCGATTTCGCGTGGCGGTTGGGCAGCCTGGCGGCGCTCGAGCGCTTCGTCTCCGCGGGATTGATCTCCGCGGAGACGAAGTGTTTTCTTTTATACTGCGGACCCTTTGGTCCCGGTTCGTAATATAAACCGGGACCAAAGGCCCCCCTTTGGTCCCGGTTTGTATTACAAACCGGGACCAAAGGCCTATTTTGCTGCGGCGCAAAATAGGCCTTTAGTCCCGGTTTGTAATACAAACCGGGACCAAAGGCCAATTTTTTTTAAATTTCATTCCCGCCTTATTTCAAATAAAAAAAACACGTACTGGCCACCGCCATGCCACACGTGTCCACCGCCGCCGCCATGTACTGGCCACCGCCGCCACCGCCACCGCCGTGTACCGCCACCGCCACCGCCGTGTACTGGCCACCGCCGCCACCGCCACCGCCGTGTACTGGCCACCGCCGCCACCGCCACCGCCGTGTACTGGCCACCGCCACCGCCGTGTACTGGATACCGCCACCACTGTCACCGCAGTGTACTGTCCACCACCGTCACCGTCATGTACTGGCCACCGCCGCCGTGCCACACGTGTCCTTTCCCCGTGCCACGTGTCCCTCCGCCGTGCCACACGTGTCGCTTACCCGTCGACGCCGTCATGCGACGTGTAGCCACCTCTTCCACGTGCCTCGCCCCGCCGACGCCGGCGTGCGACGTGTGTAGCCGTGGCTTACACGTGCCATGCCCTGCGTGCGCTATATAGAGCGACGAGTGCGGGCGCAACCACACGTCGCCACCGCCTCCGCTCATTCATCTCCAGGATGCCTCCACGTCGTCGAGGGGCGTCCGGTTTCCGTGGCGTTCGAGTGTGTCCGAGCGGTAGGTTCACCGCCGAGACACGCGCCGGTGGCTTCCGCCTCACCCTCGGCACGTACAACATGACGGAGCTAGCGGCGCGCGCTTACGACGCGGCGGCGTGGCGCTTTCGGCGGCCAGGGCGAGACATTAACTTGCCGGATGTTGAATCGCTAGAGGAGGCGGAGTTCCTCGCGCCACCGCCGTGCCTCGTCGATGACGAGGACCGTCGCCGGCACCGCCAGGTGCAGCGCAGGATCGCCATCACCGAGCGCGACGAGCAGTTGATGCGCCAGTGGAGGGCGCAGTTCCCCAACGATGTCGACAACACCGACGCGTTCTTTGCTAACCTTAGGGCACAACGCAGGTCCAACAGGCGCCACCATCGGGCCGTCGCCGCCTTCAAGCTCGAGAACCTGAATACAACTTGGACCGAAAATGACCCTCGGTGGGAGGACATTTGGACGGAGACAACCTCCGACGACGAGTAGAGACTAGACTAGTAATTTATCTATTTTATTGTAATTTCAATAAAGTCGTTGTCGGTTCTATTAGTTTAAATTTAGTTTATAAAGTCGATGTCGGTTGTTTTTGTTCAATAAAGTGGTTGACACGAAATTTATTACGATTGAACTGAAATTAAAGTACAGAGCTCCTCGGAGAAAAGTTTCCCGCCACATACATGGAATTAAAGTACAGAGCTCAACTGAAAATTAATTAAGATACATCGCCAGATTCGACTGTTCGAGTCATTCAGTCATACTCATGCCTAGCCCTACAGTACTCGCCACTATAGTCGTCGTAGTCACCGTCATCATCGTCGCTGGCATCGGGGTCGCGGTAGTCGAACCTCGACGGGAGAGCACGCGTGGGCTGGGACTGAGGGTAGCGCAGGCGGGGGCCACGGTAGGCCATGACGCCCTGGAGAGTCCGGCCGCGCCACCACAGCCGACGGCCGGCCTCGTTGAAGTCCGAAGGAGGCGGGCCGCCCTCCTCGTGCCTGGCAAGCGCCCTCTCACGCCGATTGATGAAGAAGCTTTCCCAAGTCGGGAAGTAGTCGGGATGCCACTGGGGATTCCTCCGATGCTCTGCCGTGAGCTCGAAGTAGTAGTGGTTCGTGATGGCCATCTCGCGCGCCACACCTAGAGGGACAGGAGGGACCGGTACGCCTCCGACGCTCAGCAACCAGCCGGTCGGGACGCGGTAGCCCGGCAGGCAGGGGTAGTTCGACGCGCAAAGCGCCTCCGCCTCCCGGAGAGTTAGAGATACGATGGAAGCCATGGGACGAGTGATGAGGTTTGCGGATATGAGTCTAGATGTGATATGTAAATGGAGGCCAAGCCTACATATATATATATATATAGTGAATAAATAATGTGCGGGAAGAGACAGGAAAAAGGCGGGAAGCAGAGTGGAAAGCGCGGGAAGAAAAATAGGCGGGAACGCAGTGGAAAGCGCGGGAAGAAAAATAGGCGGGAACGCGGTGGCGCCGAAACATTAGTCCCGGCTGGTGGGTACAACCGGGACTAAAGATCATTTTTATGTCATCTAACAAAACTGTCGGTGGGATAAAGACGTGTGGGTAACCTTTAGTCCCGGCTGGTGGGTACAACCGGGACGAAAGATCCTTTTTTTGTCTAACAAAACTGTCGGTGGGATAAAGACGTGTGGGTAACCTTTAGTCCCGGCTGGTGGGTACAACCGGGACGAAAGATCCTTTTTTGCCATCTAACAAAAACTGTCGGTGGGATAAGGACGTGTGGGTAACCTTTAGTCCCGGCTGGTGGGTACAACTGGGACTAAAGATGTCGGCAGGATAAGAACGCATGGGTGGACGCACTGCTCGATGAGATAAAGCATGTAGCGCACGACGCCCTGTCGAGTAGAAGCGGTGCTGTGCCTATAAAAGGAGCATCGATACGGCTTGCCAAGCAGATCAACAAGCCAAGCAGAGATTCATTCCCATGGATTGGAAAATCTCCCGTGGCGCAGCTTCTTGAAGATGTTGTTGGTGCACACGCCCTACGGCATCTTCGGAAGCTACGCCTCGGAATTTTTTCCCTGCAAGCCCGTGAACGACTACATCTCCTCTAACAGTGTTGGGGAAAGGGTTGGGAAATTTCCCGTGGCGCAACTTCTCGAAGATGTCGTTGGTGCACACGCCCTACGGCATCTTCGGAAGTTGCTCCTCGGAATTTTTTCCTACAAGCCCCTGAACGACTACATCTCCTCTAATAGTGTTGGGGAAAGGGTTGGGAAATCTCCCGTGGCGCAGTTTCTCGAAGATGTTGTTGGTGCACACGCCCTACGGCATCTTTGGAAACTGCGCCTCGGAATTTTTCCCCTACAAACCCGTGAACGACTACAACTCCTCTAACAGTGTTGGGGAAAGGGTTGGGAAATCTCTCGTGGCGCAACTTCTCGAAGATGTCATTGGTGCACACGCCCTACGGCATCTTCGGAAGTTGCTCCTCGGAATTTTTTCCTGCAAGCCCCTGAACGACTACATCTCCTCTAATAGTGTTGGGGAAGGGGAAAGGGTTGGGAAATCTCCCGTGGCGCAACTTCTCGAAGATGTCATTGGTGCACACGCCCTACGACATCTTCGGAAGTTGCTCCTCGGAATTTTTTCCTGCAAGCCCCTGAATGACTACATCTCCTCTAATAGTGTTGGGGAAAGGGTTGGGAAATCTCCCGTGGCGCAGTTTCTCGAAGATGTTGTTGGTGCACACGCCCTACGGCATCTTCGGAAGCTGCGCCTCGAATTTTCCCCTGCAAACCCGTGAACGACTACATCTCCTCTATATATATGGTACAAAAAGCCAACCACATCTCCACTTTTCATATCTTACATACGGTTAAATGATTACACAAAAATAAATGGGAAATTGATTGCCATGTTGAGATACTCATTTGTGCCATGAACATTCTTCAATTAACTTGATGATGGAGCATCTTCATCATTTAATCTTCTTCGGCCTTAACCATGGAGCATCTTCATCATTTAACTTGATGCTTGGATCAATGTTCACTCTGAAGGGTGGAATTTCATCAAACTTATTATAATCTTCGACATGTCTGTCTTGTCCTCCACTCCCACGATGTTTCTTTTTCCGGAAAGAACTATGTGGCGCTTTGGCTCATCGTTTGATGTATTTGTTTCCTTATGTTTCCTTTTTCTTGGTTTGCTAGACATATCCTTCACATAGTAAACACTGGGCCACATCCTTGGCTAGGACGAATGGTTCGTCTCTATACCCAAGATTGTTGAGATCCTTTGTTGTCATTCCATACAACTTGTCTACCGAACCCCGCCTCCTGTTTTGTTGACCCATTTGCACCTAAACAAAGGGACCTTAAAAGAAGGTCCATAGTCAAGTTCCCATATATCCTCTATGTAACCATAATATGTGTCATTTGGGCCTTCATTCATTATTGCATCAAATCGGACACCACTGTTTTGGTTGGTGCTCTTTTTATCTTGGGCGATCGTGTAAAATGTATTCACATTTATCTAGTACCCTTGGAAAGTAACTACAGTCGAAGATGGTGTACGGGCCGAGCAAGTACGGCTGATCTTCAATATCTTCGTTATTCGACGAGATGTTTTTGCAACCAACCGCCGAAAGTCGACATGTGTTCACGTCTAATCCAATCATTCGATGCGCCGGGTTACGGGAGCGTAGAAAGTTCTTGTGGTCACCGATATACGGAGCCACCATGGTGGAACTTTGTAGAAGCGTGTAGTGTGCTTGAGTCAAAGAAATCCCGTCCCTACATATCATTGATTTCCTTCCTAGCGTGCCTTTTCCACTTAGTCTCCCTTCATGCCGCGATTCGGGAACACCAATCGGCTTAAGGTCGGGAATAAAGTCAACACGGAATTCAATGACCTCCTCTCGTTCCATAGCCCTTGGAGATGCTTCCTTACGGCCTAGCACGATTATGAACATATTTCTTCAAGACTCCCATGAACCTCTCGAAGGGGAACATATTGTGTAGAAACACAGGACCGAGAATGGAAATCTCATCGACCAGGTGAACGAGGAGATGTGTCATAATATTGAAGAAGGATGGTGGGAACACTAGCTTAAAACTAACGAGACATTGGACCACATCATTCTGCAACCTCGATAAAATTTCTGGATTTATTACCTTCTGAGAAATTGCATTGAGGAATGCACATAGCTTCACAATGGGCAGTCGAACATTTTCCGGTAGAAGCCCCCTCAATGCAATCGGAAGCAACTGTGTCATTATCACGTGACAGTCATGAGACTTCAGGTTCTGGAATGTTTTCTTCTCCATATTTATTAGGGATTTCTATTTTCGTGCCCCTGGTTCGTTAGTTGTACTCAGTTTTCCCCAGCCTCTTAACTTTTCCTCATTTTCCCCTCCCTCTAGTTTGAAACCCCTCGCAGAGGCTCGGACGGGAGGGTTGCCGTCTGGTCAGAGGCCTTCCGTTACCGGTGACGGCTAGGGAGCCGCGGTGGTTTTGACTTGACCGTTGCTTTCGAAATGTGTTGACTGTTGGTCGGAAGAGCTGACCCAAAGCTTTCCCCTCCGCCCGAGACTGGAGGAGCTCACACACCGCCCCTCCGCCGCCACGCCATCCTGCCCACCTACCTTATGGCATCGTCCGCCGCCGAGCCGGCCCCGCCCCCACCACCACCCCCGGGCTCCGCCTCCACCAGATCTGGATCTACCCCTGTCCTCTTTGTAATTCCGTCTGGTGTGCCGACTATTCCCGCCAGCCGTGGAGAAGATTTGAAATCGGAGGGATCTAACGCATGGATTCCATCTGGGTAAGCATCGTCTGCCTATCCCATGTGAATTAACAGTAGGCAGTTTTTGAGCGCCAATCGTTGTTGCTCAACTAACTGCGTTGCTTTTCGAATAGGATGGATCCAGCACTGGCTTTTCGGCTGGTGGTTAGGCTGGATTCTAGCTTTACGCGTGATTCTAAACAACTGTAAGGCTGGGTTTTACTTCCCTGCGGTGGTTGCAACCACCATCTCGTTAAGGGATTTCAAAGCTAACATCTACGATAACTACACCTGGAGCTCTCTCGATGCAGTTCATTTCGAATATTTCAACAGCCCGGAGGGAAGATTTGTTCCACTAATTTCCGAAGACGATCTGGGAATTCTTTTTTGCTTTGAATGCTTCTTGCCGGTTCGGTAAAATTCGTATCCATGTGGACGGGGGCCGAGGCATCATGCGAGTGTGCAGGGCATCATCGGGTGGTCGGGCATCATGTCTCTCTACTGCTGCTTGCCTCTGCTAATAGTGTGCGCCGTGGCGCTCCTTGTAGGTCCACATCAGCACCATCTGTCCCGGTGCTAGTGGTAGCCGGATCATTCGTACGGTCGATGTGGAGGACGATGCGGACATTGAGGATCGATCTCCTCAAGATGATGAGGATGAGTTGATGTTTCCTGAATTGGTAGATCGATGCGATAAGCGAGGCAATGGAGGATCAATACATGGAAGATATGGCTTTTGGTGCCGGATTTGATGACAACGATGATGAAGAGAAGAATGAGAATGATGACGAGCCTCATTATAGCCGATTACGAAGGTGAAGACTTGCCAACAATTGAGTGGAACAGGGAGAATCCCGGCTTGTAGAAGGCACCGTGTTTCAAACGATGATGGACTGCCGTAATGCAATTACTACATATCACATTCTCACTAAGAATAATTTTGAGGTTATTAAAAGTGAGCCGGATAGGTTCACAATTAAATGCCCATACCTAAGGTGTAAGTTTAGGCTGCATGCATCCACAATGCGCGAAGCGGCTTGGTTCGGGTACTACGCCAACCGAGTTGTGTATTTAGATCACGGTGTAAAATTTGTCATCTATTACCGACATCCCTTATCATTATGTTTCGGATAAAGAAGAATAAGGAGATCCATAGGTGTCCACCTCTAGGGGAGAGCCGGAGCGAGAAAACAAAGCTAGCGAAGACTAGGTGGTTGGCAGATGTAATCCTAGATTGGCTGAGAGAAAATCCTTCACTTGGTCCAACAGCACTCGTAAAAAAGGTGGTTGAGAAGTATAAAATGGAAGTACCTTACATGAGGATGTTCTATGCAAAGGAAATGGCTCTTGACAAGATCAATGGTCCATGGAATGAAAGCTTTCAGTTGCTTTACACTTTCAAAGCTGAAGTGGAGATGGCTAGTCCAGAGCGGTGTTGTAGCAATAGACAAGCATACGGTTCCCTACAAATTGAAAAGCGGGAAGGTAATGCACAAGGAATGTTTTAGAAGGGCTTTTGTTTGTTTCAAAGCTTGCTGGAAAGGCTTTTTGGACGGTTGCCGGCCTTATTTGGCCGTGGATGCATCAGCTCTTCATGGCAGGTTTAAAGGATAGCTAGTTGCTTGCTACTTTGCGGTTGATGGACATAATTGGATGTTCCCTGTTGCTTATGGGGTTTTGGAGGTTGAGTCACGGGAAAGTTGGACTTGGTTTTCGCAGAATTTGCGCGACCTTATAGGTCATCCACCGGGACTTGTTATCCACACGAGACGCTTGCAAAGGTTTGGAGGCTGCGGTAGAAGCGAGTATTCCCCGGAGTGGAGCATAGGGAATGTATGCGACACTTGGTACAGAATTTTACAAAGAAATTCAAGGGTAAAGTTTTTACGGACAACCTATGGCCAGCTTCATACACATGCAGCTCTAGGAAGCATCTGTTTCATTTGGATGTGTTGTATAAACAAAAACTTGGGGTGAAGGAGTACTTGGATGAACATCATGGTAGGGTGTGGTCAAGAAGCCAATTCAATGAAATTTGCAAGGTAGACTATGTAACAAGTAACCTTGCGAAAAGTTTCAATTCAAAGGTCAAGTCATTGAAAGGGCTTATCTTTGTGGCAAATATTTGATAAGATTAGGCAGATGATCATGATAAAGATCGATCTGCGTCAAAGAATTGCATCCACAAATTATGTTGGCTATCTCATGCTCCCATCTTTGATTAAGTCTTTGCATGCCAGGGCAAAATAATTGAGGATGCAATGCGTCAGAAAAGGAATGGAGGCTGAGGTAACCTACACTGATAAAGAAAACAGGCAGTGGAGGTATCCAGTGAGTTTGGTTGATAGGACATGCCATTGTAGGGGATGGCGGATCCGTGGGATACCACTGCATACACGCATTGTTTTTCATGAGTGTTATAGGGGGTGAAGATGGTGAAGTTGATCGGTATGTGTCGAGTATTTCTCCGTTGCCAAATTTAGGGCTGCATATGCTATGAATGTTCCTACCTTGTTGGGAAAAGACCAATGGATGAAAGTCGATCTAGGCTTCAAGCTGTACTCTCCGGTATTGACTAGACCGGCGAGGTAGGCCGAGGAAGAATAGGATCGGAGCTAGTGCGAGAGGGTGGTGCACCGATTCGAAAACGTAAGTGCAAACGTTGTGGAATCCCTGGACACATTGCTAGGCTTTGTAAAAATGGAGTTGACCCAGCTTTTGGAATGGAAGATCGGGCGGGAGCGAGAAAATGCGAGAGGAGAATGAAGCGAGCAATTCAACTTGAGATTGAAGCAGCGAGTTCAACATGAGGAGATTGAAGCGACAAATGCGAGAGGAGATTGAAGCGACGGTTCAACATGAGGAGATTGAAGCAGCAAATGCGAGAGGAGATTGAAGCAGCCAGTTCAACATGAGGAGATTGAACCGATGGATCGAGAGCGGAGGGAACAGATGGATGTAGAGCTGCTTGAACCGATGGATGGAGAGCAGAGGGAACATATGGATGTAGAATGGCTTCAACCGATGAGTCTAGAGGAGAGGGAACAGTATAGTTGAGAATGCCACGAAAGTAGTAAGGCCATGATAGAAGCTAACATCGAAGAGTACATGGCAGAAGAAAAAGCACAAGCTTTGCAGAAGAAGAAGAACAAGAAAGAGGGCAAAAGGAAGGTAGACACCGGTAATATCCCTGTTAGGGTTACCGGAGTAAGGTGGTGGCCCCGGCGAGTCACACCAGGAGCAAGAGAAAGATTTTATTCCGAACAACTAATTTGAATTTGTATGAACAATTTGTATTGGGGTTCCCTTTGTATTGGCGATCCCTTTGTGTTGAACAATTTGTATTGGGGTTCCCTTTGTATTGAGGATGCCTTTGTGTTGAACAATTTGAATTTGTATGAACAATTTGAATTTGTATGAACAATTTGAATTTGTATGAACAATTTGTATTGGGGATGCCTTTGTGTTCAACAATTTGAATTTGTATGAACAATTTGTATGCCACATTTAAGCCACATTTATCATTTTCTCTAGGGTTTAGGGTTTTAGGGTTTTAGGGTTTTAGGGTTCAATTCAAAATAATTCAAAACATGGTGGAACCTTCCCATGGAGCCTTGTTATGTTACCTACAACCTAGAGAAATAATAATGGAAAAGGAAATATAGAGATATGAAGTTTTTATGCCAAAAGCTTCAAAACCACTTCCTAGTCCATGAGCTACTAGATATGAAGATGCGGAGGCTTTCTGCTCAATACACCTCCCAAATACCCACTATGCTTACAAACTTTGTCCAAATGAGTCCAAATTCGTCACACTTCCGTATCTTTGAGTTGCAAACAATATCTAGTCGGCCAAAATGTAATATATTGTTCAAATAACACAATTTTACAATTTTTATGCCAAAAGCTTCAATTTCCCTTAGTCCCTTTATTATTTGGGTGCCCCTGTTTTACTTAGTGTTACTCAGTTTTCCCCCTCCGGGCCCACTTGTTTTACTCGGTCCTACTCAGTTTTGCCCTTCCGATAAACATTTCCTCACTTTTCCCCCTCTTAGTTCTACTCGGTTTTCCTAACTTGTACTCACTGGCTGATCTCTGATTGGTCGAGATGTATGTCACACGGATCTTGGTTGGTTGAAAGCTCAACGAACGCTTGCACCGTTCGATCATTTATGATCGGACGGCCTGTATCTCTCTCTCTACCATGATGGACGCATACGGAGACAAGAGCAGAGCACATACCTACCAACCCTGGCAGTCGCATATTCCAGTCGCATCTTCCTCTCTCATATTTCCTCTCTTACTCCGGCGGTCGCGGCGGCGCGGATCTAACCGTGCGTGCGGCGGCGTGCGGCGGCGCGGATCTAACCGTGCGTTTGGCGGCGCGGATCTAACCGTGCGTGCGGCAGCGTGCGGCGGCGCGGATCTAACCATGCGTGCGGC
Source organism: Lolium rigidum (assembly GCF_022539505.1). Taxonomy (NCBI): domain Eukaryota; kingdom Viridiplantae; phylum Streptophyta; class Magnoliopsida; order Poales; family Poaceae; genus Lolium; species Lolium rigidum. Next base: position 137,539,867 of record NC_061512.1, read on the forward strand.
GGCGCGGATCTAACCGTGCGTGCGCCGTGGATCTAAGAGTGCCGGTGAGGATCTAACCGTCAGAAATAGTTGAAATGTCTCTCTCTGTCTCACTTTCGACTCTATTCTCAGATCTGTTGAATGATGAAGAACACCAAGACGGCGGCCGTGCCGATAGTGTTCATCGATGCCACGAACATTGAAGCCATCGCCTACAACATCGCTTCAACGGCGCAGACCCAGCCTTCAATGTCGGAGCCTATTGATTTCTCACTTCCGGTGCCGAGAGTGCGAATCGATGCCAAGACGATTGAAGCCATCGTCTACAACCGCGCTGCAAAGCCGCCGATCCAGCCCTCCGCAGATCCGTCGGCGATGAAGTACACCAAGACAGCGGCGGTTCCGACTATGGTCATCGATGCCACGAACATTGAAGCCATCGCCGATAACATCGCTTCAACGGCGGATGGCGCAGATGACCACCCCTCAGCCGCCCGTCGTCCCGGCCTTTCTTGCCCATCGCTGCGCGGCCGTGTTCGACGCCGCAAATTGGGATAAACTATGATAAATTTGTATTTTTCAATTTCCAATTGGGATAAAATTGTTCGAACTACTACCTCCGTCTCAAAGAAAGCTTCTCCACGTTCTTGATGTGTCCATGTACATCCGTATGTATGATTTGAATTCTATCCCAACTTGATTGGGAAGATATTGATATGTATTTGATCCGGAGGCTGGTACATGCTTTCACTTTTGGGATCCCTTCACTTTTATAAAATGTTCATGCATGCTAAAATTATCATGCGCATTACTTACCACAAATAGGAAATTGTACACCAAAATACAGTGCTTAGAGCCACAACAAAATACAGTGGTTAGAGCCATCTACTGAATAACAATTCTATACTAAATCGTCTACCAGAACCACATAACTGCTAGGACAGGGATGACACCTAATAAAACCGCACAGATGAATCTACTTTTCTCCTCTCCCATCACTTTAAGTTCATGTTCTAGATTTTCTACCACTTGATCAAATACGACAAGATCTGTCTCAACTCTCAACTTCTCCTTGCGAATAAGCTCTGAATTCTTCTTTTCTTCCTCCACAATACGCTTCGGCTCGAATATCATCGAGGTTTTTACGGGCCAATTCATCACCTAAATTGGCCACCTTCTCCTCCAAATCCATCCTCTCGGCTACACCACTGGGTTGATTCATCTTGGTATGCAATGTACCATGGATCATCGGCTTGCACTGGCTAAGCTGTAACAATAATGGAAAAAAGAACAAGCTGAAATCACTCCAACGAGGCCATGGCGGAACTTCAAATTCAACGGTAGTACGAGAGAGCTGAAGCTAGATACCGCACTTCCGACGAGGTAGGAGAAGTAGAACGTGGCCACGACATGATCGAATCGCCACCCTCGTCGGTGTACCCGCTACGACCAGACATTGAGGACTATTTCGTACCTGCAAACTCCAATAAATTACGGGAACCGAATCGATTAGGGGGCGGGGGAGGCAGAAGCGGAGGTCTTACCAAGCCCCACTGGTCATTGGCTGCGCAAGCCCCACAGAGCGGCAATATATGATTTTTTCTCTCTAAATAAATAGACGACCCCACTGGTCATTGGCTGCGGCAGCCCCACAGAGCGGAAATATGTGTCTTTTCCTGAAAAATAGACGACCCCACTGGTCATTGGCTGCGGAGGCACCACAGAGCGGCAATATATGAGTTTTCCTGAAAAATATACGACCCCACTGGTCATTGGCTGCGGCAGCCCTATAGAGCGGCCCCATTTGTCATTGGCAGCACCGCGTATAAAATCATGAAATAAAACGGCCCACACGTCAACGATAGATGGATGGCTGCTCCGACGTGTCTCCTGACCCTACCCGTCAGGGAGGAGCTGCCCCTGTGCGGCCCCACCCGGTCAGACTAACGGTCAAGGCCTCCGACCCGACGGCTACCGGCCGTTCCGAGCACTTGTGCGTGTTTCAAACTAGAGGAGGGAAAAGCGAGGAAAAACTAAGGGACTAGGGAAAACCGAGTACAACTAACGAACCAGGGGCACGAAAATAGAAATCCCTATTTATTATTCCCTTTATATTGGAGGAGAAGCCGGACGGGACCTTGATACTGCTCGGACATTCAAAAAATATTTCCTTCTCTCGCTTTTGTAAGAGCGTAGCTGGAGAAATGACGTCCTTTAACTCTCTCATGCAGCTTTTTGGGGTCTTTCCAACGTTGTTGGTCCTCCCGTGCTTACGGTGTATCTTTTGTCTTCCCGTACACGCCCGGAAAGCCTAGCAGGTTCACGCAAAGATTCTTCGTCACGTGCATCACATCGATTGAAGAGCGGACCTCTAAGACTTCCCAATAGGGTAGATCCCAAAATATAGATTTCTTCTTCCACATGGGCGCATGTCCGGCATCGTCATTCGGAACAGACCGTCCGCCAGGACCCTTTCCAAATATTACATCTAGATCCTTGACCATACCAAATATATCAACACCATCACGATGGGGAGGCTTCCTCCGGTGATCAGCCTCACCGTTGTAATGCTTGCCTTTCTTTCTTACGGGATGGGTAGTCCTAAGAAATCGACGATGACCCAGGTACACGACCTTCTTATATTTTTCCAAATAATCACCTTCGAGCTCATGTAAACAGTGCGTGCATGCATTGTATCCCTTGTTTGACTGTCCTGAAATGTTACCAAGAGCAGGCCAATCATTGATGGTTACGAAAAGCAACGCTCTTAGGTCAAATTCCTCCTGCTTGTGCTCGTCCCACACACGTACACCTATTGACCACAGCTGTAGAAGTTCTTCGGCTAATGGCTTCAGGTACACATCAATGTCGTTCCCGGGTTGCTTCGGGCCTTGTATGAGCACCGGCATCATAATGAACTTCCGCTTCATGCACAACCATGGAGGAAGGTTATATATACAAAGAGTCACGGAGCCGGGTGCTATGGCTGCAGCTCTGCTCTCCAAAAGGATTCATGCCATATGTACTTAGACCAAACCTTAAGTTCCTTGCATCCTGTGCAAAGTTTGGGAACTCTCTGTCGATTTTTCTCCATTGGGAGCCATCAGCAGGGTGCCTCAACATCACGTCTTTCTTACGGTCTTCTTCGTGCCATCGCAACAACCTAGCGTGCTCTTTATTTCTGAACAAGCGTTTCAGCCGTGGTATTATAGGAGCATACCACATAACCTTGGCAGGAACCCTCTTCTGGGGCGCTCGCCCTCAACATCACCAGGGTCATCTCGTTCGATCTTATACCGCAATGCAGTGCACACCGGACATGCATCCAAATTCTCGTACTCACCGCGGTAGAGGATGCAGTCATTAATGCATGCATGTATCTTTTGCACATCTAATCCTAGAGGGCAGACAATCTTCTTCGCTTCGTACGTACTGGTGGGCAATTCGTTACCCCTTGGAAGCTTCGTCTTAATTATTGTCAGCTACTTTCCAAATCCTGAGTCAGTGACACCGTTCTCTGCCTTCCATTGCAACAATTCCAGTGTGCTGCCTAGCTTTTTATGGCCATCTTCACAAGTTGGGTATAACAATTTGTTGTGATCTTCTATCATCTTGTCGAAGACCAACCTTTCCTTTTCAGTTTCACATTCTCTTCTTGCATCAGCAATGGCCCGACCAAGATCATCATCAGCAGGCTCATCCGGTGCCTCTTGATCTTCTACTTCATTGTCTTCATTGCCTTCTGCAGTATCATCGTATTCGGGAAATTGGGATAACCGTCATCATCATCTTCCTCTTCTTCATTGTCTTCCATCATAACCCCTCTTTCTCCATGCTTGGTCCAACAATAGTAACTCGGGCATGAAACCGGATCGCGGAAGGTGGCTATGAATGAGACTCGAGTGAGCGTAATTTACGGTATTCTTGCGGTTGACACATGGACAATACATGAAGCCACCATGTTTGTTTGCCTCCGCCACGGCCATAAAATTATCCAGGCCCGAAGTGAACTCGTCAAACCGTCGGTCAATGTACATCCATTGCCGATTCATCCGCATGATATAATTTAGCTGATCAAAACCATTACAGAACATCACGATGTATATATACACATGCATTTTATCAATTACAGATGAAAAGGATAAAGTTGTTAACCTCGATGAAGAAGAAAAAAGCAAGTTAAGTGTGGCTCGATTTGTGTAAACTCAAGTGGCAAATCCTCTTAAGCATTTCATCAAACACCTCTTGTGCATGTGAAGAAGAGAGGAGAGAAATACACCCCTCTTGTGAAGAAAGTGAAAAAATGGCCAAGTGTGGCTCACACGTGGGCAGGGCAAGGTAATATAGCCAGATTGGGGACCTTGTCCCGGTTTGTAACACAAACCGGGTCCAGAGGGGGGGCCTTTGGACCCGGTTTGTATTACAAACCGGGACTAAAGGTTTCCCACGCCTGACACGGCATGCCGCGCCCTTCCGTGGACCCTTTAGTCCCGGTTTGTATTACAAACCGAGTCCAAAGGCCACTACCGGACAAGCTCTGAGCTAGTGGGGTCGCCACGGGCAAAACGAACCGGGACCAATGCCCACATTAGTCCCGGTTTGGTTCTGCACTGGGACATTTGCTTGGGACCAAAGGCCTCTTCTCCACTAGTGGGTGATGCATATCAAGTTGGTGCATATAATATAACACACATGTAATTGCATAAGATCGCAAATTAAGTAGTACATGCATGAAGATCGATCTTCATGCATAGTGGTACTCTCCGAGGTGTACTCTATATATGTCTATTACATGTAGCATAGTGGTACTCTCCGAGTCAAACTATATATATATATGTACAAACTTCATGTCATAGTGGTACTGCCCGCATGGTAGTCCGACGTCTTGAAGTACAAATCTATGATACAATATGATATACATGATATATATGTATATATATATATATATATATATATACCAGCACTATTCTGCAACCGGTTGCAGAATAATATTCTGAGCACCGACTTGTACTTCTCTAGACACAAGGTTGTACTTCCTGGATAAGAGGGTTGACCTTTCTGTCGGAACTTACCTGAACTTCCCATTTTCTTAAAAGCAACTGATTATACTACGATTTTCCCAACCATTTGGCGGAAATGTGCAAATTATATACCATTGGATAGATAATGAAAAACCGCAACTTTTTCATGTTCACAACTTTCGCAGATTATGCACGGTTTAAATTTAATTTTAAAAATACGAAAACGCTTCTATATGGCCAGAAAACGAACTTTTAGTTTGATTTTCGAATCGCTTATCGAAACTATGCAAATGATATACCGTTGGATAGATAATGAAATTGCGAAACTTTTTCATGTTTTACGCTTTTTTCAAAATCCTCACGAGTTTTTGAACAATTTTGAAAATACCGAAATTCGGACGTACTTAAAAACAAGCGGATAGTAATTTGGATATTTTGTTTCGACCGTTTGTCGGAATGATGCAAATGATATGGCGTTGGAAAGCTATGAACTAGGCGCAACTTTCTTATTCCAATTGTTTTCTCTAATTCCTTACGGTTTAAGAGAAGAACTCGAATTACGCTCCGCCCGTTTTATGTGACGGGCACCGAATGATTTTCCACACGATTTCCATGCGGTATATTTAAACAATGCAAATGATATGCAGTTGGAAAGGGGTCAAAATGGCGCATCTTTTTCATATGTACCATTTTTGCCAAATCCAAACGATTTAAAAGTAATTTTAGAAGTTTTGAAATCATGTTTCCGGTATATTTTGTGGGATAACGATTTGAATTTGGTGGATTAGATCCATTTATTTGTTGTAAAATGTTGTAGGTAATGAAATTAGACATATACTCTATCATATAAAGCTTTTGGTGACAATGATTGAAGTGTTTGGTGATCAAATCGATGAGATTTGCCAATAGATTTCCGCCCCGTAAAAACAGAGCATTGAACTTCCCTCGACACGAACTTGCACTTCTTGGGAAATGTGGTTGTCCTTCTCAGCGCTGTTTCACGAAAGTGTTCAGTAAAATGACTATAAGTTTCTCATACGGTGTCCGTTTGAGGTCCATGACCACACAAAATGCTCAGCACAACCACGCACATCCGAACTTCCTGCGACATGTCCTTGTACTTCCTGGCCTTCGTGGTTGTACTTCCTGAAAATGTTTTGATACTAGTGTGTTTTATAAAAACTAGCATGTGTGCTTCGAGATGATAATTTTAGATTGTCCCTATATTCTATTTAAGAGATTCTGTACTTCCTGGATCCTAATATTTGAACTTCACAATGTTTGCTATGTGAACATATGTGGGGGTATTTCCTTGATATAATTACCGCTTGTACTTCCTGTTGTCTCCGCTTGTACTTCTCGAAAGCACTGCTCGTACTTCTTTGTAGATGACGGGATTATTTTGTTTTTTCCTACATTTGGACTTTGTCGGGTTTCTTGTACTTCCTATATTAAGTGGGTGTATTGCTCGTGTCGAATGATTGTACTTCTCATTGTCAAGTATATGAACTTCCTTACGTGTGATGGGATTATTATTGTTTTTTTGCTATGTGAAGTTATGTGAGGGTATTTTCTTTGAACACTTTTAATTCATGTAATTACCGCTCGTACTTCCTGTTGTCTCCGCCTGCACTTCTCGAAATCATTGCTCGTACTTCCTCGAAGATGACGGGATTATTTAGTTTTTTCTACATTTGAATTTTGTCGGTTTTCTTGTACTTCCTATATTAAGCGGATGTACTGCTCGTGTCGGCTGGTTGTACTTCTCGTCGTCAATTATATAAACTTCCATGCATGTGACGGGATTTTTTTTCTACATTAGGATTTAGCCGTTTTTGTTGCACTTCCTATATTAACTTGTACTTCTTGGGCAATGCGGTTGTACTTCTTAACACGGTTCCACGAAAGTTTTCACTAAACCGGCTATAATTATCTCGGACGGTGTCCGTTTGCCACGTCCACATAAAATCATCTGGTACTGCCCAATAGAGAAAGCTGAGCGCATGAACTAGTGTGGCCATTTTCAGAAGAAACAAGGAAAATTCCCGAGTGACATTGTTTTCTGAAGTGCACATCCCTGGCAACCGTGTGTTCGTCTAGAGGCGTTAGAACAGGCAGCACGAACATGCATCGTGAACTTGCACCAGCGACAGGGGAAGAAGAAGGTGCGCACACATGTATCTATTCACATTTGTAAGTTAGAAAACGATCAATTAAAATAGAACAATGACAAAGATGCTTCTGTTATGAATGAAGCTACAGTCATTAGCATACAGGTTGTGCGCACACTAAAGTCTACCCGCACAAATAAAAAATGTAATGTTTACCATGCCTATGTAGAAGAAAAACGAAATTAGCAGCCTTATAGTTTGAGTACGAGGCTAACCACGCATTGCAGTTCTAGCTCAGGCTATAAACAAACACGTGAACCAAGTACAAGCGCCCTGACGAGGAAGTTCAGCTGCAGTGTCAAGCTGCTGAAAGCCAAGAGTTAGTGTCCTTGCTATCTACAGACAGCAAAGTACGTGCAGCAGATTGGACCTGTGAAATTGCCCAAGATTTTCCATCGAAAAGCAAAACATTAAAAGCTTTACAAAACAACCAAAGGAAACAGAAAACTGCACGGCGTAGCCGTACACTGCCGATGATCCTGATTTCCTCTCCATCCGGCGCTGCTAATCAAGAATTGGCGGCATACTCCTATGTCTTTGAGGCACGGACCAACCAATTGTACTTTTCGCCATTGAACATTTGTACTCGCTCCATCGATGAGCAAACAGTTCAAGTCGGGACAATCAGCATACGGCTGAAAATCATCAAGAGTTAGTAGAGTGTATATATACTTCTAGAAACATCAAGTGTGAACATCATTGTTTAATATATGTACTTCATGAGTTAACATACTTAATTTCCGAATTTATGCCCTCTCCAAAATTAAAAACATGCACTTGCACTTCATGCTACCTTGAGATTGAACTTTTCTTCTCATCTTGCTTGTACTGCCTTGCGGAAGAAACAAAAGAATTTGAGCTGAAATGTACAAGCTGATAGTTTCATTCTCCTCATAATTTTCATCAATCAGATTTTGTATGTAATAGATGCTAGCATTTTTTTACGGATAACAGATGCTAGCAATTAACCTTACAGTACCATTCTTTTTTGTAATTGATCTTCACAACTATGCTCTAATTGTTTCGTTGACTATGTTGAAAGTTCCATCAATTGATGAACAGTACCACCACTAGAAGAATCTGTCATGCTAGTTCTCTTTTTTTCTTGCCACTATACTTCTCACCTGAAACAATTCCTACAACGCAATCACACAGGGGAACGACACAACACAATTATACTTCCTACCTGGGCATCTTTGCACTTTTTGTTCGTCCGGTGGCGGAAGCTGTTGAAGAGGCGGGGCGTTCATGACCGGCGCCGAAAATTGGTGTTTTCAGGTGCCTCCTAGCGCGGCGCGTGAAGCAGGGGTGGCGCCCTGGCCGGTGGCGGGGAAGACGGGGAGGGTGGTGGCGAGGCGGGGAGCCGGGAATAGAGGGGCGCGGTAGACTTCGTGAGGGTTTAGAGGAACCGCGCGGGGCTGTGCGCCTGGAATGTCGCCGGCGGGAGCTATCGAGAGGGGTGGCACGCCGGGAAGCTCCGCCGCGCGAGGGGACAGCCGTCGGCGCGGAAGGAGGAACGACGGCCGGGCTGATTTCTTCCACCTCGCGCGGGTCGGGGGCGCGAGGATCCAGTGGCAGCGGGCGCGCGCGATACGAGTCCCGGCCGGCGACGGGAGCAGCTGGGGCCGGTGAGGCGGCGCGTGGGGCCCTGGGCGACGGCTGCGCGTGGTACCTGGGGCGGCGGCGACGCGTGGTGCCCGGTGCGGCAGCTGGGGAGGCAGCGCTTTGTGGGGCGGCGACGGGATAAGGTGGTTGGTGGGGGTCTTTTTTTGGTGGAACCGATCATCGGTGGGCTTCTACCGCACGGACGGACTATATAGGGGCCGTGGTGCTCGGAATAATATTTTGAGCACCGGTTTCGGAATAGTGCGACCCCACTATTCTGCAACCGGTTGCAGAATAATATTCTGAGCACCGACTTGAACTTCCCTGGACACAAGGTTGAACTTCCCGGAGAACAAGGTTGACCTTTCTGTCGAACATACCTGAACTTCCCATTTTCTTCAGAGCTACTGATTATACGTCGAGTTTCTCAATCATTTGGCGGAAATGTGCAAATGATATACCGTTGGATAGATAATGAAAAACCGCAACTTTTTCATGTTCACAATTTTCGCAGATTATGCACGGTTTAAATTTAATTTTGAAAATACGAAAACTCTTCTATGTGGCCAGAAAACGAACTTCTAGTTCGATTTTCGAATCGCTTATCGAAACTGTGCAAATGATATACCGTTGGAAAGATAATGAAATTGCGCAACTTTTTCATGTTTTAAGTTTTTTCAAAATCCTCACAGTTTTTGAATAATTTCGAAAATACCGAAATTCGGACGTACTAAAAAACGAGCGGACAGTAATTTGGATGAATTTTTTCAACCGTTTGTCGGAATGATGCAAATGATATGGCGTTGGAAAGCTATGGACTAGGCGCAACTTTCTCATTGAAATTATTTTCTCTAATTCCTTACAGTTTAAGAGAATAACTCGAATTACTGTCCTCCCATTTTATGTGACGGGCACCGAATGATTTCCCTGTGATTTCCATTCGGAATATTTAAACAATGGAAATGATATACTGTTGGAAAGCTGTCAAAATGGCGCATCTTTTTTGTATTTACCATTTTTGCCAAATCCTAACGGTTTAAAACTAATTTTAAAAGTTTTGAAATCATGTTTCCGGTATATTTTATGAGATAATGGTTTGAATTTGATGGCTTAGATCCATTTATTTGTTGTAAATGTTGTAGGTAATGAAATTAGACATATACTCTACCATATAAAGCTTTTGGTCACAATGATTGAAGTGGTTGGTGATCAAATCGATGAGATTTGGACAATAGATTTCCGCCCCGTAAAAACATAGCGTTGAACTTCTCTCGCCGCGAACTTGTACTTACCAGGAAATAGGGTTGTACTTCTTTGTGCGGTTTCATGAAAGTATTCAGTAAAATAGAGCTATAATTTTCACCACACAGAATGCTCGGCACAACCACGCGCATCTGAACTTCCCGCGACATGTCCTTGTACTTCCTGGCCTTCGTGGTTGTATTTCCTGTAAATGTTTTGATGCTAGTGCGTTTTACAAAAACTAGCATGTGTGCTTCGAAATGATAATTTTAGATTATCCCTATATTCTATTTAAGAGATTATGTACTTCCTGGATCTTAATATTTGAACTTCACAATGTTTCCTATCTGAACTTATATGGGAGTATTTTCTTGATGTAATTACCGCTTGTACTTCCGTTGTCTCCGCATATACTTCTCGGAATCACTGCTCGTACTTCCTCGCAGATGATGGAATTATTTTATTTTTTCTACATTTGGACTTTGTCGGGTTTCTTGTACTTCCTATATTAAGTGGGTGTATTGCTCGTGTCGAATGGTTGTACTTCTCATTGTCAAGTATATGAACTTCTTTAAGGGTGATGGGATTATTATTGTTTTTTGCTATGTGGACTTATGTGGGAGTATTTTCTTTGAACACTTTTAATTCATGTAATTACCCACTAGTAGGAAAACCCTTATAGGCGAAGCTTAGTTCTGTGGCGCACCGTTTTGAGTGCGCCACAGAAACTTATTTTGTGGCGCACAAAGCTCGGTGCGCCACAGAAATAGCTTAATTTTGTGGCGCACTACTAAACCGTGCGCCACAAAAACTTGGTGGGCCCCACACCCTGTCACCCCCAATCATTGGTTTTACAATTTCTATGGCGCACAAACCTCGGTGCGCCCACGAAATTACTTCTTCGTGGCGCACGGCAACGGTGCGCCACAAAAATAAGGTATTCTGTGGCGCACTCGTTTTGTGTGCGCCACGAAATAAGGTGATTCTGTGGCGCACGCGCGCTCGGTGCGCCATGCGTAAATAAGCCATTCTCGTGGCGCACCGTGGTTGGTGCGCCACGGAATTAGCGAACCGATCTACAAAAGTGAGCCAACCTCCCACCTACCACACTACACAAGCCATTCTTCTTCCTCCATCTAGCTCGTCCCCCCTTCTCTCTCATACCATTTTGACTCCACTTTTCACTTGCTTGGGTATTTATTGCACTTACTTTGGTTGATACTTAATTGGAGTTGAGGAGAAGGCTCTCCATACTCTCTCCTCCTCTCGAAGTCATCGATCGCGGTCTCGTCTCGGTATCGAATCTAGAAGGTGAGTAGTTGGAGGAGACATACATATGCTTGGAGGAGACATGCATATGCTTGTAGATCTTGTGTGGCCGTCGTGTGTATGGATGCTTGTTGCAGGTGAAGCGCTTGTGTGTGTGCCGGTGTGGTGCATGGATGTTTGCCGAAATGTTGATTCATTTCCGTTTCGGCAAGTTTTGCACTACCCATATGTCCTACTTTGAGGAGAGGTCATGCCGAATTTTTCCACTCCATGTAATACCTTGAGGAGAGGTACGACCCATGCATGTGTGTGCATTTGGTGCGGTTCTAATTTCCTGTTCTATGTATACCATTTGCAGGCAAGCATGGTCCTCTCGATGAGTTCCGCTCGAATCTCTAGATACAAGATAGACGCGAAGGAGGACATGATTCGGAACAATAGGCGCCCGATAAGATGTCCGTGTCGATCATGCAAACTCGAGCGCTGGATCAACCCCGATTCCGGACAACCGGAGGAGCACCTGCTGAGGCGCGGTTTCATGCAAGACAACCAGGCGCGGCCGGCCCCATCAAATGGTGCGCATGAAGACCATGTCGAGCGAGATGACTATCATCATGAAGAAGACTATCATCATGCCGACGGGGACTATCATACTGAAGAAGAAGTCGACGGAGAAGATCATCATGAAGAAGAAGATGCCGGCGGAGAACATCATCATGATGAAGAAGAAGATTCCGGCGCGACCCCGCTAATTTCGGCCTTGCGGGACTCTCATGTTCAAGATCTTCTCCTCCAGGAGACGAGCAACGATAGAGTTGCAGCTAGAGAGAGAGCCAAGCTGTCGCAAATGGAGAAAGACGGGATGACTCCGATCTTTCCCGGGTGTCGTCCGCAGGATACGCGCTTGCATGCAACGCTTGATTACCTGCAGATGAAGACGCGGAACAAGTGGACCGATTCCGGCTTCAGCAAGAGCTTAAAATTACCGGCACGATCGTCTCCCGGAGGGGAACACATTGCCAAGTAGTACCGAGGAGGCCAAGAAAGTCGTGTGTCCCCTTGACCTACCGCACGAAAAATACCACGCTCGCATTAATGATTGTGTGATTTATAGGTGCGAGTACAAGGACGGAACCACATGTCCGGTGTGTGGCCACGGACGGTACAAGGTTGGGAACAAGAAGGTACCTCGAAAGGTGGTATGGTACTTTCCTATCACTCCCCGTCCTGCAGCGGTATTTCGTGGACCCTAAGGAAGCAAAGCTCATGCAATGGCACGAGGAAAGGCAGAAGCCCGAAGAAGATCCGGAGATGGGCTATATGCCGACACACCCTTCGGACGCCGGACAGTGGCAAACATTGGACATCGCCTTCCCTAGGTTCGGGGCGACGCAAGGAACATCGAGGCTGGGTATGAGCACCGATGGACTCAATCCGTTCGGCAACCGAGTAGCACGCATAGCACCTGGCTCTGTGTTTGTATGGCCTTACAACCTACCCCCGTGGCCGTGCACCAAGCAAAGGTACATACACCTGAGTATTCTCATTCAGGGGCCGAAACAACCAGGTGTCGACATGCATTTGTATCTCGGGCTGCTGAAAGAGGAGTTAGACACGTTGTGGAAGACGCCACCCCGTACGTGGGACGCCTACACTAGAACTTATTTCGATATGAGAGCCACGTTAATCACGACGGTCACGGACTATCCTGGTTACGCATATGTATCCGCCGGGTGGGCCACGGATTCAACGGCTGTGTGAAGTGCATGGACGATACCCCGCATCTACAACTACCAAGGGATCCCGGGTCCTCGAAAACCGTCTACCCGTGTGCTCGAAGGTGGCTTCGCTTGGATCACCCGTGGAGAAAACGCGGTGATCTGTTCAATGGTAAAGATGAGCCCGATGGACCCCCACGCCCGAGGAGCGGCGCAGAAATCAATGATCTTCTAAAAAATTGGAAGGAGTGCCCAGCGCCGGGAAAGAAGCGACCGAAGCCGAGCCGCTGCTCGGTGTATGGAAAGCGAGGTCTCGTTTTCCACGACTTGGAGTATCGGAAGGTCCTCCACACGCCCCACAGCCTCGATGTCATGCACATTACGAAGAACGTTACCGAGAGTCCGCTTGGCACTCTTTGCAACTCGGAAAAGTCCAAGGATGGACCGAAAGCAAGATACGATCTTAAACATTTTGGCATCGGGAAAGATCTTCAAGCCCCCGATACCGACGATGATGATGATGATGATGATGATCGGACGGAAGGGACTCAACGTCTCCGTAAAAGGGCTAAGAAGAACGCGGTGCAGCTTCCCGCTGCTCGCTTCACAACGAGTCCGGAGGAGCTCGAGCAGTTTTTCAGGTGCCTCCTAGGAGTGAAAGTTCCTCACGGTTACTCGGGGAATATAAGCGGATATCCGGACGTAGCGAAGAAGAGGTTCACCGGGATGAAGTCTCACGATTGCCACGTGCTAATGACGCGAGATACTTCCCGTTGCGATCCGAGGCATAATGGACGAGCACGTCCGTGATACGCTGTTTGGCCTATGCAACTTTTTTGACGTTATCACCGGGAAGTCGATCGGCGTGAGGCAGCTCAAGATGCTACAGGATGAGATCGTGGTGATACTATGTGAGCTCGAGATTTACTTCCCGCCTGTATTCCGTGATATATGCGTCCATCTCCTTCTCCATGTCGTTGAAGACATCAGCAGCTCGGCCCAACGTTCCTCCACAACATGATGCCTTTCGAAGGCGGAACGGTGTCATGAAAGGATACGTTCGTAATAGGGCCCGTCCGGACGCAAGCATGGCCAAGGGGTTTCTAACCTACGAGTGCATCTCCTTCGCGCAGAATTATCTAAGCACCAAGGACGACGAGGATCATGTTGGTCTACCCCCAGGACGCACCTCGGGAGGCTCGCCGGAGTCGGTCACCGCGAGGGCTACCGCTCGGTCCATGTCGGCATTGAAAATCGACGCGACGACTTTGACAGGGCTCACCGGGTCGCGCTACAACACTTAAAACTGACCGAACCTTTCGTGCAAGAGCACAAAAGCATGGTCGAGCAGAATTACATCGATATGGGCCGGCCGAGGAAGATGGGAGACGTAACCAAAAAGCACAACTCCAGCTTCACGCGTTGGTTCAAGCAAACTCAACTCGGTTGAAGCACAGAGAAATACGCCTTCTACCGAAGATGAAAAACTCATATACACCTTATCACAGGGACCCGCGCATAACGTAAGGACCTATCAGGGGTACGACATCAACGGTTACAGATTCTACACCGAGGAAAAGGACAAAAATAGTGAAAATCAAAACTCAGGAGTAACTATGCTGTCATACGCCGATGACGAGACTAATGTCAAGGAAAGATTTTTTGGAAGGATCGAGGAGATATGGGAGCTCAATTACTGTGGAGAGACGGTGCCAATGTTTCGTGTGAGATGGGCCAAGAAGGTCGAAAAAGAAGGCCGATATTTCACAACCATGGTTATACCCGATGCAAAATCGAAGAACGCATCCGCGAAAAATGAGCCATGGGTACTCGGTAGCCAAGTTGACCAATGCTTCTTCATCACCGATCCGTCGAGGCCTAGCCGTGTTGGCGTGAGGAGGGGCAAGAGGAGCATCATAGGAATGCAAGGAGACGCCAACGAGGAAGACTTGGACAAGAACGGTGACCCGAAGATGGAGGAGGAATTCGACGAGCACTTCGACATGCCTACTACTAGTAAAGTAAGAAGGAAGACCTCCCTACCCTCTAAAGGTTGTCCGTTCACGCGAAGAAATCTCAAGGTGGCCGGCATAAAGTATTCAACCGCCAACAACCGAAAGGGCAAGAAGATTGCGAAGAGACGCTAGAGCTCGTTGCCAGGACGAAGAAGATCTTTTTTGGTCTATCACATGTGTGTGAGTGTGTGTGTTAGACAAGTACATGCATGTGTGTGTGAGAGAAACAAGAACATGTTTGTATGAGACAAGTAATTTATAATTCTCTCTACTAATTACTAAATAATGTTGTGTTATTTATTGAAATGTAACTAAAATATGAAAAAAGGAATAAAAATTGTGTGGCAGCCAGGGTTCGAACCTGGTTACTAACTGCCTAACATTGGCCTTAACTACTAGACTAGTGCTATGTATCTGTCAAGACACAGCAGTAAACCGTTTTGTTTTGCTAAGTGTCTTAATTCTGTGGCGCACTCCCCGCTACGTGCGCCACAGAAATAAGGATTTCTGTGGCGCATGTCAGTGTTGATGCGCCACAGAAAGCTTAATTCTGTGGCGCACTGAGAGGGATGCGCCACAGAATTTGGACACTTGGTGAAATAACTCGATCAACATCAGTTTCTTCCCCACTCAGTCACTCACAACCCTAGCGCCACAGTACTTCTCTCGCGCAACCGCCACCACCGCCTAGCGCCGTCGCCACCGCCTAGAGCCACCGCCTAGCGCCGCCGCTGTTGAGGAGGAGGACGCCCGAGCCACCGCCGCCACCGAGGAGGAGGAGGACGCCCGAGCCGCCGCCGCCACCGAGGAGGAGGAGGACGCCCGAGCCACCGCCGCCACCAAGGAGGAGGAGGACGCCCGAGCCGCCGCCGCCACCGAGGAGGAGGAGGACACCCGAGCCGCCGTCGCCGAGGAGGAGGAGGAGGACACCCGCCGCCGCCGCCGCCACCCGTTCGGTGAGAGAGCTCCTCTCCCTGTCCTCCCCACTCCCCTGTCCCCGCCCCTCTCACCTCCCCGGTGAATGCTGCTCGAATTCCCTCTCGGCTAGCCTAGTTGCTATGGATTGCTTGCAATGTTGCTATGGATTGCTCAAATGTGCATCTCCTTGCAATGCTGCTATGGATTGCTCAAATGTGCATCTCCATTAGTTGTTTGGTTGGTTCAATAAAATGCATCGTAGCAAATGAATGCGGTAGTGCTCGTTGTAGTCAAATAGAATTTCAAGAACACCTCAATTTTCTTTGTAAGAGAGAGTCAAAAGAGGGTTAGTATGAATGCAGTAGCAAATAAAAATGAACAAGCTAATGTTGTAGCAAATGAATGCAGTAGAAACTTAGCAGATAAAAAGGTACTTGCTATCAAGAATAATGTTGTAGCAAAATGAATGTAGAAACAAATGACATATATCTACTTTGGTGGCATGCTGTAGTGTAGTATGTATATGTTATTGCTAGGATTTGTTAGCAATTCTTGGTGAAAGCTAATGATGCTACTGGTTTAAATGGAAATGATGAAATGATGCTATGATGAAATGATGAAATGTACAAGCTAGAAATTGATTTAGGTTCTCTTGTTCATGCAAATGATGCTACTGGTTTAAATGTAAATGCAAATGATGCAGTCAAATGCTATTTAATTTATTGCTTGCTATTTTTTTTTAATTCATTGGTTGCTGTTTTTTTAATTCATTGCTTGTACTAGAGCTAATAAAGTTCTTGCTATTTTGTTGGCAGTAGAAAATTTAGGTTTAGAAAAAGAAAATGCTTGGGTTAATAAAATGAAATGCTACTACCTAGGATTTGTTAATAAAATGAAATGCTACTGCCTAGGTTTAGAAAATGAAAATGCTTGGGTTAATTCACCTCGGCCACCTCTCGCCCTAGCAAGAATATTCCTCTTAACCAAAAATGCCTCTGCCTAGCAAGAATGGACAGGCTCTCTGACCCATTTTGGGGAATATTCCCAATGGCTTGTCTCTGACCCATTTTGGAGAATATTCTCCCTCTTGTGGATTGACATCACAATTCAAAAAAGAAACTGATGGCATTGTCCTATGTAACACAACTGTTCAGCTTGTGTTCTCATACCCTCTGTGCATGCCCTCCATCCTATATAAATGCCTAGTGTAGTGAACCAGAAAACCACACCAAACATGGACAACCTGTCTCGGAGTGCAAAGAGGAGGAGCACCGGCTCCCTTGGTGCCTCCGGCTCTAGGGATGCCACTCTTTCCAAGACTTTTTCTATGGGTAGGGCAGACAAGGAGTTGCTAGTGTATCGTAGGAGAAGTGTGCAAGAGAGGGAAGCTTCGCTGCCGGGTTCGGGGAAGAAGAAGCAGCGAGATGGCTTGAACCAGCTAGGTGTGTTCACATACACTACACAAGTTCTCCCAGTTCCAAAATCCAGACCTAAGGGCAAGATCAAACTGAAAAAGTATAAGCATCAGTTGAGGGAAGGAGGACCCACAGAGGTGTTGCCCTACTATGTAGAACCAAATCTTGAAGAAAAGGTTAAAGCTGGAGTTATCTTGTGTTGGCTGAGGAAGGGCATGAAAAAAATCAAAGATTTGCTATCCTAGTTTGTTGTAGTTAGTTGTAGTTTCAGCCATCTAGTTTTAGTGTGTCCTAGGTTGTCTGAATAATTATGTAATGTAAGGGTTGATGTAATGCTTCCATGCAATGATGAATAAAAGGGTTTATGTAATGCTTCTATGCGGATGGTAGGAAATAATGTATGTAATGTAAGGTTAAATGATGCTCATGCTCAAATGTTGGCAGTAGCTACTGGTTGGCTTGCTCTATATTGCCTTTTTAAATTTAAGTAATTATCTACTAAAATTTGATTAGCTATTGGTATAATTCTCTTTGAATTTATAAAAAATGTAAATGCAAATGATGCGAGTCAAATGCTATTTCATTTATTGCTTGCTATTTTTTTAATTCATTGGTTACTGTTTTTTTTAATTCATTGCTTGCACTAAAGCTAATAAAGTTCTTGCAATTATTTTTAATTCATTGCTTGCTGTTTTTTTAATTCATTGCTTGCAGTATAGCTAATGGTTCAATAAAATGAACAATGCAGTAGGTTTTTCAATACAATGCAGTAGGGTTTTTAATAAAATGAAATGCTACTGCCTAGTTGATTTTGAATTGATGCTAGGATTTGTTGGCAGGTTTAGAAAATGCTACTGTTTGAATTGTATGAAATGATCATGCTCATGCTCCCTGGTTGCAAGATGAGAATGCATAGATGGTTGATGTTCAAGCATTTTCATTTTCATTTGAAGTCACTAGCATTTCATTTTGGGGAATATTTATGAGTAATAGCATTTTCATTTGTAGTCACTAGCATTTCCATATGATGCTCAAGCTTCTGCTATTTAATTATCTCTGGAATTTTATATGTTGATGTTCTTTATTGCTACTGCTAGCTAGGATTTTGGTTAGTGCTACTGTAAGTATAAGTGGTTAGTGCTACTTGTAAGTATAAGTGTAATGCTCCAGGTTTTGATGCTCCAGGTTTTGATGTAGTTGTATTCTTCAGGTTTTGATGCTTCAGATTTTGATGTAGTTGTAGCTCCAGGTTTTGATGCTTCGGGTTTTTGATGCTCCAGGTTTTGTTGTAGATGCTCTAGGTTTTGATGCTTCAGGTTTTTGATGCTCCAGGTTTTGATGTAGTAGTATTTGGATACAATTTTGTATGATGATGAACATGGTTAGAATCCGTGAATATGGTGATGAATGTGGGCTCCGGGTTTTGCAGGGATTTCATTGAGTTGCCCATTTCTCCCGAAGCGTTGATTAACTTCCGTTTCGGTTGAGAAATGGGCACTCCTACGTAGAAAAATTAGCAAAAGTCATGCCGAATTTTCTCGGTTGACTTTTGTACTAACTTGTTGCCTCTTTTTAATGAAGTGCAAATAAACATGTCGGGCAACACTTCTAAGCCCAGGAGCCAGAACGAAGAAGCGAGAGAGGCCAACAAGGACTTTGGGAGGGCTACGAGCAGCCCCGGAAGGCCGCCGCCGAGTCGCCCGACGATGAGGAAGAGGGCCGGGACGCCGCCTCCGAGGGAGAGGGCCGGGACACCGCCTCCGAGGGAGAGGGCCGGGGGGCCGCCGCCGACACCGGCGACGATGACGATACCTGGGACGACGCCGCCCAGACCGGTGAAGAGACGGCCGGTGAAGAGAACGCGGCCAACCGCACGGAAGGTGATAGCGGCGGCAACCCTCAGGAGGGTAAGAAGAAGAGGACGGCGAGGAGGCCAAGGAGGGATCGGAGGCCGCAAGTGCTCGCCAACGTCACCGATCATTTCACGGTAGTCTCCGAAAGTGGCCTACCCTTGGAGCCTTCGTGGGTTGCCAAAGGGTACGGCATGCAACTAGGGTGCATCGTCCAGTGAAACCGTGCCGATCCTAACTCGGGACCTCGAAGCAAGGAGAACGAGGCTATCGCCCAATCCCTCCTCCGGAAGCTTCACCAACGATACACGTTCCCGGAGCCGTTAAATAAGAAGGTGGACTCTTTAGCTCTCACGAAGATGAGCACCGCCTTGAGCAGCTGGAAGAACCGGCTGAAGGGAAAGATCGAGGCCGGTGAAAGCTGGGAGAGGATAAGTAGCAAAGACCCGTCGCTCTCCTTAGAAGACTTTAATGCATTCAAGTCTTACTTACGGAGTGACGTCTGTTAAAAAATGGACCGCTCGGGGGAAGAAAATGCGGGATTTGAACTTAGGGACCCACCATTGCGGAAGCGGCGGTTACCGAGGAAAACAGCCCACTTGGGACAAGGAGGATGCCGAGATGGTACGTCTGGGGAAAGAAAACCCCTGGCACAAAATCCAGGATGAACAGGCTAGGAACTTTGTCCGGTCCCGCTACTACTTAGACTAGAAGACGGGGGAATTTATTACGGATCACGAAGACGTGAGGGATTTCGAGAAGTACCTGGTAAGGATAGTTCTATATTATTTCGCTCATCTTATTAGGCAATGAAGCCAAATGGGCTAACCTTAAGTTCCTTTGTCTAAAGGATGAAGAGTTGACGAAGGCTGGCCCGTCGTCCCAGGGGTCGACGGAACCGTGGGACACGCCTTTCAACAGGGCGATGAACAAGTACAAGGAGAGGGAGCCAGACAAGCCACCGACGTCGGGTGGCCGTGTGTCCGGCTTTGGCACAAGTATGAAGCTATCCGAGTACTACGGATCGGATGCCAAGACGAGAAAGCTGGAGAGGAGGTCATCGGCTAAGGATAAATCTGAGGTTCAGGAGCTGAAGAAGAAGGTGGAGTCACTAGAGAAGCTGGTGGCCGAAAAGCCTGTGGAGAACACGGAGATGATGAACAAGTTATTGGACGAGAAGATCCGGCAGATCATCCCTCCTGGGTTGATGGAGGGGTTAGCTGCTTGGAATGCGGGAGGTCAAGTGGGGCCGATACATGTGCCCAGCATTAGCGGCAGCAACTCAAGCTTCCACGTGTTGCCGATGGTGCCGCTCCACCCGACGCTGGCGTCGGGGCTCCACCAGACGCCGCCGCAGCTCCAACCGCCGCCGCAGCTCCAACTGGTCGCATCGACGCCCCCAACCGCCGCCCTTGTATCGACGGTAGCCGAGATCGACGCCATCAAGGAGGTAAACTCATTAGTTACTCCTTCGCGTCATCTTCTTTAACTATATATGCCTTTCGTGATCTGCCATCTCACGATGCCCAACATGGCGCCCCGACTCGGGATGAACAATGCATACTTCGCAAACGGTGGAGCCCGGCGGCAAGTTGGTGGAAGTTGCTAGCGGCTATGTCATGGCTTCCCGCGTTATGCACGGCGCTACATTGACGGAAGACGTGGTGAAGGTCAAGTTGGTAATGGTAGTGCCGGAGTACCGCTACGCCATCCCCCCTTTCAACCTCCGGGCACAGAAGAAGGCGACGTTTTGCCCCTTGGGGATTGCACCTCATGGCTTATGAAATGGCCGAAGAACCAGATTCGTCTGGGGGGGGGGGGGTCTTCCGAGTTGTAAGAGAAGCACCGGCGCCACCTCCCCTATCATCCGGCCCAAGATCGCCAGCGCCGACGACACCCTTAAGGAAACGGCGGTCGCCGCCGCCACCCGGAAGGAACCGACGATCGCCGTCACCACCAGACGCCACAAACAGTTGTTGGGAGCGCTACCGCAACGACCGTCTACTAGACGCACGGTACGCCAAGCGGCGGCATCGCAACCGCCACCACCTAAGGTCCAGGACATGGCGCCACTTGATGGCAACGATGTAGATGATGATGATGACATCGATGCCTACATCAACACTGGCGCCTGCAGCCAAGATATGTACATGCCTCCTATGGATGAACAAGCCTTCCGCACAAACGGCGATCAACTTAGTCGTCCCCCTCCAGTCACGAAGCAGCGCCTGGTCTTCACGGGTCTTTCTCAAGACACTCCTCCGGAGGCTGGCAATCCAGCTCAAGTCAAGCCTGCTACCGTTTTCAGCCCTAACACGCTGCGTAAGACGATCATCGGGGAGCCACCCAAATCAACCCCAGCAACCTCGGAAGCACCACTAGCACCCGAAGCACCACCATCGGCACCACAAGCACCCCCGAGTAGGTCAAGTGAAGAAGGGAAGGAAGAGAGGAGCCAAGAAGGGCGCATCTTCGAGCCAGCTCTGCTCCTAAGAGGATCCGGGCCGACGACATGGTACCACCTACACCGGATGGCTTGCCCCGGTGTCATGAAGCCGGTAAACCTATACGCGCTCCGGACATGGAACACCTCGCAAGTGGACAAATGCTCCCTTTGCAGCACTCTATTCATTATCAAGAGAGCGTCCTTCTTAAAGAAAAGGATCCAAATTACCCGGTGTTCTCGGTCAAGGTGCCGTCCAACCAGAACTTCGTCAATGAAGACCCCGCGGATATCTTCTTCATAGCGTTCGAGGACGTCTTCAATCTATTTCACTCGAAACGGCTCGACTATAACTTGGTCCGCCTATACGCGATCAATCTTCGGATGAAGATCAACGAGAGAGAGACCCCGCCACATCACGGTAGCGGATCCCTACTACATGCGCGATAGCCAGCTCCAGGACGGCTCAAGGACACGGACCAAGGCGGTGCGGTACCTCCGAACTTCATGCTCATGCACAAAGAGAGCAACACCATTCTTCTGCCTGTCTTTCCCGAGTAAGTACACATCCGCTCACGGCCGTCGTAACTTATGCTTTCTTATATATTTCTTCCATTGCCGATCATTTCCAACATTCCATTTCAATTGCATGTGTTGAGCAGGGACAAATACGCACACTCATCATCCTAGATCCAAAGTGGTCACTAGCCCGGTATTTCGACTCGTCGAGTACGATGACGAAGAAAGACTACACGAGAATAAGGGGTGTTCTCGATGAGGCTATCCTTGGCTACTCCAAAAGTGGAGGCACCTTCGACAAGAATGGGCAATATATCAGGCCGGACACTAAAAAGATCGGGTTCAAGCACGTGATCAACTTCCCTTGTATCAAGCAGCCAGCTGGCAGCATTAAGGAGGCCTTCTATGTCCTCCATCACCTTAAAGGGTTTGTCGAGGATGCAGAGATAATGTCTCTGCCACCTAGTAAGCGAGACCCCATTAAAATGTCGAGGAAATCAGTGATGATGATCTTAGAGAAGACTTCCATCGCATCCAAGTAAAGCTCTCGGAAATTATCTTACAAGATGTATCCAACGGATCGGGGCTCTTACACGTAGCCAGAGCGTTGCCTAAGAGGGATATCGAAGAACGCCTACATAAGCAGGGTGATGGAAGGACGTGGACGACGAAGGACTTGTACAAGCCGTTCCCGGAGCCGCTCAAGAAGACGTCTCGTTGACCGAGGCCGGTGTGCCTAGCATTACTTTGAATCGATAGACAATTTGCACCGTGTTGTAAACTAAACTTGCTTAATTTGCTCGAAACGGTGGTCGTCGTTGCTGGAATTCAATTACTATTGTAGTCGTTATCGTTGAACCATATTACTTATGTGATACCGATGCTATATTTCTTTTAGGTTTATTATTATTTCCTTGCTTTAATTCTTGTGAATATGTATGCATGTGAACCCTCTAACTCTTTCCATTGCGTTATATACTAATATGCCTTGTGTCCATAGAGATGACGTACTATGTCGTGTTCGAGGGGCGGGTTCCAGGAGTGTACGAGGAGTGGGAGGAGTGCAAGAAACAGGTGCACAAGTTCAGCGGCAAGCTGCTACAAAGGGTACCCGACTAGACACGAGGCGGTTGCCAAGTGGAGGGCGCACCAAGCGAACAAGAGCAAGATGAAGACCTTCCTTGTGCTCTCGCTCTTGCTCACCATCGTCGCGGTGGTACTCTATTTCATCCTAGTGTAGGCGGCGGCCGGTGTCACTTCGTTTGTATCTAGAGATGATGAGAACTTTCTTAATTTGCATGGATTATGAGTTGTATGGAGCTATATGTATAACTCGATCGGGCTCTAAGTAATGTGATGATGATGTGATGATTATATATGTCCATATTATATCTGTCTATATTATATCAGTATATAACCTGTATACGGTGTATAAAACCAGTATAATACACCAGGGAGCACAAAATCGAGTATACCTGTAGATAGTTCTGTGGCGCACCAAAAAATAATTCTGTGGCGCACCTGTTTCTGTGGCGCAGCTACATCACATGCGCCACAGAACTACTTATTTCGTGGCGCACCTGGTCCGGTGCGCCACGAAACCTTATTTCTGTGGCGCACGACCAGGTGCGCCACAGAAAGCTTATTTTTGTGGCGACGTTTCTGTGGCGCACCACCCGTGCGCCACAGAATCAAATTTTCGTGCGCCACTGATGAGGCTTTTCCTACTAGTGACCGCTTGTACTTCCTGTCGTCTTCGCATGTACTTCTCGTACTTCCTCGCATATGACGGGATTATTTTGTTTTTCTACATTTAGATTTCACCGGGTTTCTTGTACTTCCTATATTAAGTGGTTGTATTGCTCATGTCGAATGGTTGTACTTATCATTGTCAAGTATATGAACTTCTTTACGGGTGATGGGATTATTATTGGTTTTTTGGTATGTGAACTTATGTGGGAGCATTTGCTTTGAACACTTCTAATTCATGTAATTACCGCTTGTACTTCATGTTGTCACTGCATGTACTTCTCGGAATCACTGCTCGTACTTCCCTGCAGATGACGGGATTATTTTGTTTTTTCTACATTTGGACTTTGTCGGGTTTCTTGTACTTCCTATATTAAGTGGGTGTATTGCTCATGTCGAATGGTTGTACTTCTCATTGTCAAGTATATGACTTTACGGGTGACAGGACTATTATTGTTTTTTGTGCATTTGGATTTTGTCGGTCTTCTTGCACTTCCTAAATTCAGTGGGTGTACTGCTCATGTTGAATGGTTGTACTTCTCAGCATCAATTCGGTTGTACTTCTCGGTGCGGCTTCACTTTCTATAATTATAAGTGGCTGTACTGCTCATGTCAAATTGTTGTCTTCTCGTCGTCAAGTATTTGAACTTCCTCACTGGTGACACAATTATTTTGTTTTTTCTACATTTTGATTTTGTCGGTTTACTTGTACTTCCTTTAACATGTTCATGTACTGCTTGTGTCGAATGGTTATACTTCTCATCTTCAAGTATTTAAACTTTCTCGCGGGCGAATGGATTATTTTGTTTTTTTTCCCACATTTGGATTTTGTCAGTTTTCCTATACTTTCTATAACTAATGGTTGTACTTTTCTTCATCAATTATTTGAACTTCCTCACGGATGATGAGATTACTTGGTTTTTTCTACTTTTGAATTTTGTCGGTTTTATTATACTTCCTATATTAACTGGATCTTGCCGACGAGCGACGCGGAGAAAACGGGTAGCGGTGCGCGGGTCGAGGGTCGACGGTGCATGGGCCAGGTGCGGCCGCATGCGGGCCGAAGCCGTCGATGCGTGGGTCAGGAGTGGGCAGAGCGGCAGGCAGGAACCCGACGATGGAGGGGCACCTGCGGATCTTGCCGCCAGCAGGGTGCCGCGGTACCAAACATTCATAAATTTTTGCACTTTCTATGTCAAAAACATGCACTGTCCATAACTCTACGTTTCTCCCTGTTTAACTGGGTAATGGATCATCTGGTCATGTTCATGCTATCCACGTGCACATGTTATCTCAATCAAAGTTGTACCGCTGAAGGTAAATAATGAACAGAGTGAACACATAGCTAGCACACGGCCAGGAGCAATGAATCAATATTCACGAACTTAAATATAGTCTCTCAGCGTATCCAGAGATTTATGTAATGAGCTACTGAATGATAAGTCGACGACCCATGCTATCAAACCTCTAGTATGACTACATGTACGTCCCTAGCATGTACTGGTCATCGACTGAATCAGATGAAGACTATCTACGAAATTGAGAAAAAAATACACACACACAGGACCATGTACTTCTCGAACAAAGTAGCCTGTACTGCTCATGCGCGTGGTGGACTTGTCGCCTGGTCATCTCGACGTCACGGGTCACAGCTGCGCCGGAAGAGCTAGGAGGACGGCGATGCCATTCGGACATCGGCGGCGCCCCAGCTGGCGACGACGCACTTTGGGCCGCGGCGGCGACCGAACTGCAGGATTGGGGGTGGAGTACGGAGAGCCCCCCTCCGCTCACGTTGAGGAGTTGTTTTATGCAGAAACCGTGCACATATGTGTACTGCACGAACAACGCGTCTATACTGTCGGCGATAGAGCACATGCGCTTCTTACTATGCGTTCATTTATTTCTTAAAATATTAAGCATCCAAAATACATTAGAATTGGTAACAAGTAATTCTCAAAAATGAATTTAGGAGGTGAAAAAATAAGAATGAGAAAAGGATAGACATGCCATATCTCTCACTAGATTAGATGTGAATTAGCCACACGTATACACATCCAGCAGCTTTAGCCATACAAGGGCTTTCTTCTCCACCACATCCTGCAACTAGCACTCTACTAGAATCGCATGACCAACAACAGCAGCAGCCAGCAGCTCATGATTCAGCAGCAGCAGCCAACAGCTCATGATTCAGCAGCAGCGAATCATGTAGCAGTAGTCAAGCGCAGCTGCCTGTATACTTGGGGTGTACTTCCGTAGCAGACACATATTCAGTCAAGTGAAGAAAATTCAGATTTCTAAGTAACACACCAGGTACATGCGTATCGAAGATTGCTGCCACCATAACATACATCAGAAAGTGTAGATTTTCAACAGTTCAGATGATTGTACTGCTCAGTACAATGTAGTGTGCTTCCAGCAAATTTATGAAAAAGAACATCTGCAGTTTACACACAAAAAAGAGCACACAGGTTGTTGTAAAGAAGAAAATATGAGCGAGCGCAGCCACAACCACAAAAAATACAAACTGATGGAAATAAACTGGACATGTCGCTCAGACAAACACGGCGGCAACGAGAAGCAATTTTCTGAAACTGCAGTCACCGGCGGACAATTTTTCATGGATCTTTCTTATACTTCCGTGGGTAGCCAGGTTTACTGCCTAATCTTACTATTATATCTACTCATTCAAATTTACATAAGGGAAAAGGAGGAGCAGCCACTGGAAAACTAATTAGCTATTTGCAAGCGCACGAACGAACATGGTCCATAGACTATAAGTTCATAATAAATAGCCTTTTGTTGATTCATTTAGCAGCAGCATTAGCACACACGCACATAGGTAGACCAAGCAACACTAACGAGCCGAGCAACCGTTCTGCACAATTTGCTACAGAAGACTACGGAAAAGACGGCATGGTTGACATCGACCACCACCTCTCCGCAGAAGACCGGGGGAAAAGACGGCATGGTTGACATCGACCACCACCTCTCCGCGGTAGAGGACCGGACGCCCACGGCGGCGAGACGACAAGGGCAGTCGACAGCCAACTGAACCTGTGTAGTTCCCAAAAGAACAGAAAACATGAATACGTGTAATGCCAAAGAAAATACAGTCGTACTTCAACATATTTATTGCCACTGTTATTAGCAACACCCAATTCCATTCGGTTTGCCTAGTTTTTTCATCCGGGTGTGCACTCTGAAAAGATACACTGCAATCAACCATGTTCTTGTACTGCCAACAATAATACGCTTGTACTTACTCTACATCAACATAAATTCACAGTTTAACAAACAAAAATGATGTAAATGTTAAAGAAAAATAGCAGAGCTGAGAGGGTCATTCATGCTTCGCGACGGCTGAGGCCGGAGGCAGCAAACCATGACGACCGTGCTCTTCTGAATGCATATGACACACAACCGATATCTGCAGGGAAAAAGTGCTGCTCACGGTCTGTCGGTCTTGGCCGCCGGGAGGACCGATGCTGGACGAGATCCTCCACGCGCATGGCTGCTCACGCCCTCACGACGGAACTCACCAGGCTAAGCCTTGGGTTCGTGCGCGGCCTGCAGATTCGGGAACGGCGGCGCCGGAGCCTGTCCGTCGGCGGCATGAGCCTGGTAAGGGGCTGCGGACGGGTAGGTGAGCGAGCGCGGCGGCGTGAGCTCCCGATGCGGGATCCTGGCCGGCGTTGATGGAGACCAGGCGCGCGGCAGCGGGATGAAGGTGGAAAATCCGGCGGCGACGCTCGGGTAGGTGGCCGGCGGCGCGGGCGTCCCTTGTATGGGCGGCGCGACAGCCATCCGGGCAGAGGCGCGGGAGCCATCCAGGCAGCGGCGCGGGGGCCATCCAGGCGGCGGCGCGGGGGCCTCGAGGCGGCGGCGAGCAGTGCCCCTGCAAGCGGCCGCACGGACGCCGTCCAGGTGGGGGTGGGGATGGTCGACGGGAGTACATGGATCTTCTAGGGCGGCGGTGGAGGTGGCCTGCGGCGGTGGGGGTGGGGTGGCCGCCTGGCCGGTGGGGGTAGGGTGGCCGGCGGCGGTGGGGGTGGGGGTGGGGTGGCCGGGGCGGTGGCGGCGTATGGGGGATTGAGGTTGGTGCGTATGGGGAGTTGTGGACGGGTCTGGGTGGGTTTGGATCGTGCGTGTGCGGGTGGATTTCCGTGGGACTTTTTTCTCCAACCGGTCGGCGCCCTATATAGGGGTAGGTGGTGCTCAGAATAATATTCTGAGCACCGGTTTCAGAATAGTGCAACCCTCTATATATATATATAGGATATATTCATACTACACCCGGGTGTAGTTACACCCACGTGTGTTTCTCATAATCTAGTAAGTATCTATCATACCGAAGAGTATGTACATGTAGTATGAAGTATATAAGACTATTTTGGTAGTATATATTCTACTTTGTAGGAAGTATGCAGATTTTTTTACGTAGACTCATTTTTTACGTATACATATGCATGTATTTTGGATATATAGTGCAAATTATGAGTTCACTTGTATTTTTTTCACCAAACTTGGTTTGGAGTATCTTAGATATAGTATACGAACATACTCAAACCGGTAAAGTATCGTATATACTTTCATATGGTAGTATATTAGATATGGGTGTAACTACACCCAGGGGTAGGAAGTATTTATCCTATATATATATATATATATATATATATATATATATATATATATATATATATCAAATCACAATCAAACAACTATTACTGAAACTCATCACAACTTATGATAACAAAATAAATTTGTGAATATTATTTTCGTACCTCTTTATCTCTTTCATTATTCATTCTCTCGCTGAGAATTCTGTGGATGTACTCGCAAACGTAGTATCCACATAGATCAGTCCTTTGTGGTTGTTGCGGGTATTTCTTTACAAGAATATATTTTAATCAAACAATAGTCAAGTATGATAAAGGTGTCGACCTAGGTAGTACTACTTACTTTCGCACGCCATCGCAGCTTCGGTGGCCATTAATGGGACTTGTCTTCCTTGATGAAAGTTTCCCATACGCTGCCCGACAAAAGAAAATACATAAAAGAGTTATCAATTAGTTGATATCGGGAAATTAACGAAACAAACCAATGAGAATTAAAATTACCTTCTGAGCATAAGAAAACAAGACTTGTATAGGTCCGAATTTTTGCTTAGTCAGTCAAAGACTTCAACTTCTCCATCGTAAATTTTGATGACGAGAAGAATAAAGTGAAACCTACGTATGCTTAAATATGTAGTGTCATATATATAAGTCATTAGTTAAAATTTTGACATACGGTGAGCAAAATATAATGTGTTATAAGACAGTAAGACTCACTGGAAGTTGTAAGGCCAAATTATTAGCCTTTTGTCACATTGTCGCTTCAAAAACCTTAGCAAAGTCTCCGGTATATCCTTGTTATAGAAGGGTTCTTCTATGGTTCTAACATGCATTGTGTCCGGGTCAATGAACCTAATGTTCATGATTTCGTCCCTTTTGCATTCGAGCATATTCGATCGGCATAATATAGCGCACAAAAGATTATAATTTGCAGACAATGAACGAGCTGAGGTAAAGAATTCTCAAATTAAATAAATCACTTACAGACAATAGCAACTGATGATAGATTTATCGAGGGCCCGAAGATTGTATAACTGGAAAAGCTCGCTGAAGTCAATGTTCACACAGTATTCCTGGAAGTAGTGCTCTTCCCTATCTCGCACCATGATAGTCTCGGTCCCTCCCTTTGAGACATTAAGGTACCACGAATGCAAGTTACGCATACATGTTGGTAGCTTCCTGAGATTCTCGACCAAATCTTTCCCTTGAACAAATTTATATGATGTTTCAGCGATGGCGTAATCGGTTGTGTTTTGTAGAGAACTTTGAACGGCCTTCCCGTCAAACACCTTGAGAGGGGGGACCGATTGAACGGGTTGTTGTCCGAGCTGGTAGACTTGGTGTATCCCTTTTATCTCCTTGACACCTGATTGAACGGGTTTTGTCGCCTCGATCATCTTGTCATACGACCTTTCAATAGAACGCCTATAGTAAGATGGCGGCGATGGTACAGGGTCATATAGATTCTCAACGGTACACACAACTTTCACCGGATCTAGTGTCTTCTCAAAATGTATCTCTAGCACTTTCGGTGCAAAAAAATGCTCTCAGCTCGGACTCAACGGTTTCCCTGTTTTCCTCGACACTTTTTTCCCAAGGTAACTTCTCAATGGGCGGCTGTGGTTCCTCCTTTCTAGATCTCTTTCTAGGCGGCGTACCGTTCCGCTTAACGGGCGTTGTCTTACGCGGAGGATCTCGAGATGGTGGACTCACGCTGGGGTCCCTCTCAGGTAGGTGTGGACTTGGCTGCTCATGAGGACTGCTACCAGGAGGAGTCGATGGCATTTGCTGCTCATGTGGACCGCTATGAAGAGGAGTCGGTGGCCTTTGCAAAAGGACGATGTATTTCTTCGGCCATAGGGCGAAACCGTGCTTGACATCGGCCAGTGTCTTCTCATCGTCACCTCTAGGAATATCAAGCTCCACTGTTTCAAAACCCGGAACAACTTCATCCACCCCGACACGAACACAACCAGGTGGAATGGGCATATGATGGTGCCTTACTCCATCTTCACTTGGGTAAACATAGCCGACCGCCACCTTAACGGACGCGGTCCTGAATAACATATGTAGCTCGCAATCTGTCTTCTTCGTGACATAATCCACGGGGTAGCTTCCTCCACATCCGTCAAGATGCGGGAGGAACCCACACTGCTTCTTCGCTGAGATGGGGCAGCATCGGCTTGAGGATCCTATAGAAACAGCGGCTGATCAGGTGCCCTCTGATTTTTCTCAAGCGCCTCCACCCTATTTAACAATTCCGTTAACGTGTCGGCGTCCTTCTTCTTCTTTCGTGAATGGCTTCTATAAGTATCAGCGCTGTCCGGCCATGCTTCCTTGATGGTGAGACCTGGGCGAGCTCGTACCCATCCAAGCGTTCAGGATTCTCCAGAGCGAGTGTCAGCTCGTCATTCTCTCTATCGGGAATGTACTTTTCCTTTCTGACCTTTTCAATTGCATCTACAAGCTGCACCGTGATTGCTTCAATTTTTTCCTTCCATTTTCACTGCGCAACGATCAACCCTGTCTTTGGGTCCAACCCAGCCCCATGCGCGAACAACCAGAACTTGGACCGGTCGGGCCAGTCCCATGTCTGTGGAGTGATTCCTGCATCCATCAGTTTATTTTCAAACGCTACCCACTTCGGAATGGCAGTCTTGTAGCCACCTGACCCCAAATTATGCCAAAGTTTCCTCTTTGAAACATTTTACGTATGTTATCACCAGAATTTGACCGAGTCAGAGGTGGGCCGCGATCAAGATGGACTTGAAGAATATATATAGAAGAAAGACGTGAATCGGCCTTACATGCGAAGTTTGGGCTAGTTTGCCCTTGTATCTGTAACATATTAGGTTATGTGTCGATTAGGAGTTAGAGTTTTACCCGTGCACGGTTAGGTGCACGCTTGAGTTAGAAAGTCCCCTGGACTATAAATATGTATCTAGGGTTTATGGAATAAACAACAACCAACGTTCAACACAAACAAATCTCGGCGCATCGCCAACTCCTTCGTCTCGAGGGTTTCTCCGGTAAGCACCATGCTGCCTAGATCGCATCTTGCGATCTAGGCAGCACAAGCCTACCCACGTTGTTCATGCGTTGCTCGTGCTGAAGCCTTTTTGATGCGAGCAACGTAGTTATCTTAGATGTGTAGGGTTAGCATTGTTCCTCGTATCATATGCTGTCGTAGTGCAACCCTTATACATCTAGCCGCCCTTACACCTTTCTTAGGTGTAGGGGCGTGTCAACACCCGAATTTTTAAGTCCGGATGCCCTATTACATCATACATCGCAATCCCAGGAAGATTGTTTTGGCGAGACATAATATTAAGTAGTTCAGAGTCATCATTTATTACAACACATAGAGTCTTACAACAAGGGATCACATGATCCAATATTACACAAATAGATTGTTCAACATCACAAATAAGTAGCGGAAGCGTAGTAGTAGTGGACTATCTATTCCACAGTGCAACGCTTGACGTTAGAAGACGATCCTAGTTATCGTAGACGTCCCGTTGTCCGTCATCCCGATACTCGTTGCTCCTCTTCAAAGTCCGGCATTTGAATAGCCAGGGCAAAGCCATGAGTACTTTTAAAGTACTCGCAAACTAACTCTAAGATAAATACTCATTAAGTGTAAGGGGGTGCTAAGCTCTAGGTTTATTTGCATAAAGCCAAGTTTTAGTTTCATAAATCTTTGGTAAAAGCCTAAATCATGTGCTAGACTAACTCAAGTGGGAACATTAGTGTCATTCCCACAACTCATTATGGTTCACCATAATGTCACCTTTCAATCCACCATTCCTTTCTAGAATCAAAACATTTTAATGATAACGGAGATAGTATGGCCTTTCCAATCGTCCGTAACCGTGGACACGGCTATTCGAATAGGTTTAACACTCGCAGAGGTTGTACTCTTGTGCCACAACTTTTGATTACATCCGTCGAGGATAACCCCGAATCATCGTAACACAAGTACGCGGATCATCAACCATAACCTTTCACTTATATATGCTAGTATGAGCACCTCTCCCCATGAGCTTGGCCTCCCGGTGAAAACCGCGGTCAACCCGGGAACTGCACAGGGCTTGGGCCGTACATTCACCTCATTTCAACATCAATCCACACTTAACGGAGGCAGCCGCAGCGTAACCCCTATGATGTTTGTTCAGAGGGAACCCATACTAAAATACACAAGTTTCTAGTTAAGCCCTACCCATAATCAGGTATTGTGGGGGTACTTGTATAATTGGAAGGGTATCGCATTCAAACTCAATCATCAATTTTCAAAAATCACCATCTTCTCTTGTTCAAATCCACCTCCACTTTACTTTCTTTCAAAGTCATTTCACTTCACCATGTTCCCATCTAGAGTAGTCAATTTTAATTGATTAGCACTAGCAACTATATGAGGGGTGCTATCTAGCTTTGAGTGGTGCTAATCTATTCCAAGTATTTTTCTACTCTAGACCAAGTGAATCATAAATCAAAAAGTACTTTGAAATAAATAAGCAAAAGTAAATGTAAGTAAAAACATGGGATAGGTAATACATAAAAGTAAAGTGTGATGGTGCCTTTGCTCATGTAGAGCTAAGCACTTGTGTTTAGCAAGGGTTAGCTTGCCTTGAGCTGGGTAGTTATCGAAGTTCTCTTCTTCTCCCTGTGAGTAGCCCTCCTCCTCTTGATACTCCTCGTTACTAGCGTCTATATACGAATACGAGGTATAAATACTAAACCAAGCTCACATACTAAACTAGAAACACTCAAAAGGGTTCACATACTAGTCCTAGTATCAATCAAACATGGCATGGTGGATTATTTGATTAGTCTTTATTTGAAAGAAAAATAATTTCCTCTCATTACTCCTATTTCTTAAAATTGGTATGTAGGTCTTTAAAGGAATTCATTTCTTTTCATTACTTCTTATTAAGATTTAATCTCTTCATATAATAATAAGGTATGAAATATAGGTTGACCCAAAGTCAACATTTCATATCTATTATATGTGAGTTCAATTTAATTGAAGTGCTACACTTCACATAGTTTTAAAACTTAACATTTAAATGGATTAAAATCTCTAAGTAATAATTCTCAAGGGTTCATTAGCCTAAGTCATTCCCCCTGGTTATTAGTACTTAGGATCAAAATTTAAATGAGAGGTAACTCTCATATTAGGGTTGAGTTTGAATTCTACTTTAAAATGCTCTAGAAATGACTACATAGCCATTTTATTTGATCTAGTCCATGATCATACAAACAACAGGGCTATGTTATTGCATAATCAATTAGAGGACATCATTTGTGATTTATTAGAATTGGAATTACTTCAAAATCTATTCTGGTTGAATTTTAAATAAAGTTTGAATGTTCAAAAGTCCCTGTCTTGTCTTTTTTGTCTAATTAAATCTACAATGAAATTGGTGATGGGGCCAGTGGCATTGGATAGATAAATTCATGAGCTTTCCAACGGTATAAAGTTTGCTAAATTTGGTTTGGCCGATTTCAAACTATTCAAAATTTACTAAACCTTCTGCAGAGCAAATTTGAATAAGATTAAACTAGATTTGAATTTGTGGGCTAGGCGGGAAAGGTTACTGGGCCGAAACGGTTTAAAAATCTACTTCGCAGCCCAACACGCATCTGGTGCGCTTGGGCCGTGCTGACGAGGTGGGGGCCACCTGTCGGCGACTCTTTAAACAGCGAACCGGTATTTTCAATCTCGACCGTAAGATTAGAACAAGATCCGACGGTGCTGGAGCATCGTCGTCTCCGACGAGCGACGGCTCACTGGCGGCGAGCCTAGGGGGTGGGAGAGCCTACCAGGCCGTTGCAGGACTCTGGCAAGGTGCGCGGAGAAGGTGTAGTAGATGAGGAAGAGCTTGGGGCAGCGGCGGCGCTCGGGGAGGCGCCAATCGAGGCAGGGCTTCCGCGGGCTCCGGCGGTCTTGAGCTCGCGATTCGAGCAGCTCCGGCGAGGTCTGGTGAAATTGATGGGTGGAGAAGACTCAGTGAGGTGAGGGGAGTGGATTGTGTGAAGAGAGGAAGTGCCGATCGTCGCTATTTATAGAGGGAGCAAGGTGGCCGGGTGTGCTGTGGAGGAGCGTCGACGGCGTGGCCTCTCCGTCGATCGAAGGGGCAAGGCGAGGACGGCATCTTGTAGGCGTCGTCCTGGCGATGCTCAACGGCTAGCTGGCGCAGAGAAAAGGCGACGGGATGGCTCGGGAGCGTGCAGGGTTTGCGGCAGAGCGTGCGGCATCATTTGGTCGAGGACGACGGCGACGGTGCAGGGCAGGCACGGGCGCTCGTCTAGCGTGTAGAGGGCGGGGAGTAGCTGCTCAGCGACGCGGTAGGGATGCAGGGCGAGGACGGTCGCGTTCGAGTGGGCGACGTACTGGCGCGGCCAGTGCGCGCTCACCGCGTTGGCTGGCATGCCCTGGCATGCTTTTGGGCGCGCGCGTTCTGGCCAATGCCGAGCCTTGGCGAGCATGGGCTGTGTACCGTGATGCTCCTCGTGTTACAGAGATGCTCTGGGACAAGGTGGTGCTGAGAGAGAGAGGCTAGAGAGAGAGGTGCCAAAGGTGGCCGGCATGGCCACGGCATGCATTAGTCTAGGGTTTCTTTCCCCTCTCCTCTCACTTTAATCGATCAAGGCAGGTACTGGGATGATGCAGGGGCTGTAAGAGGGTGTGATGATCACAGGTTAAAGGGATTTAGGCAAGAAACCAGAGGGTAATAGCATGTAACATAATTCTGGAATTATGTCTGCCAACTGTTCGACACAATGCCCGCATGAACATTTTGTTTGAAATTTGAAATTCTTTTTGGTGAATCTCTTTTATATAATTAAAGTGAAGTATTGGTGGTGGTGGCACTCAATTTGGATTTGATTTGCAAAAGTTCAAATTTGAGGTTATCTAGTTTTTCTTCTCAGATCCCATTTTGGCAATTTAATTCTGGTCAACCTAGTCAACTCTAGCCATGGTGGTCAACATGAAAAGTACTCACCTTGACATGTTCTTGGATGACATGGCTTTGGTTGACAAAGTTTAGTTTAGGATTTGAGAAATACAGAGGGGTAAAGAGGTGAAGAAAATATTTTTGGTCCACTTGACCATTATCATATGTATGCAAGATTTTTGAATTCCTTGTGTTTGATTCTTGATCCAATGATGCAAAAGTGTTAGTTTATCATATTGAAGTGTTTTAGAAGCAAGGGAGCAAGCAATCTTGGCCTTGGTGAAAGATTTGCATTTTGGCATGTGGTGTATGTAAGTGAATATGGGTTTCTCCCCATTTCTTTATTTCTTCTCAATTTAGGGTTTTGTGATCTTGGTTAGGGTTCACATAGCAATGTTCAAACATACTAACACTCATCATGGCATTTGCACAAAAGAAAATCACTCAAATGCAAGAAACTATATGTGGCACTATATGCATATAAAAAGTTTTTGTTAATTGCAAATTTTGGGTTTGGGGAAATTCTCTTTCTTATTTATTATTGTTGAAACTTGGGATGTTACAAACCCTTCCCCCTTACAAAAGATCTCGTCCCGAGATCTGAGAAAACTAGGTACTAAAGAGATCTGGGTACTCAGTCCTCATAAAGTCTTCTCTCTCCCAAGTGGCTTCTTCTTCGGTGTGATTACTCCATTGGATCTTCGTAAACTTGATACTTCGAGTACGGGTGGTTCTGAAAGCTTCTTCCAGGATGCGAATAGGTACTTCGCGGTATGTCAGATCTGAGTTGATATCCACAGCTCTATGGTCGATGTTCTTGAAAACCTCGGTCTTCTCAGGTACCTCTAAACACTTCCGGAGTAGCGAGATGTGAAACACAT
Organism: Lolium rigidum; assembly: GCF_022539505.1. NCBI lineage: Eukaryota > Viridiplantae > Streptophyta > Magnoliopsida > Poales > Poaceae > Lolium > Lolium rigidum. The sequence continues at coordinate 137,576,234 of NC_061512.1, forward strand.
TGTGCACCGCTGACATTTCTTCCGGTAACTCCAGCTGATAGGATACTTCTCCTCGGCGACTCAGGACCTTGAAAGGTCCGACATATCGGGGTGCGAGCTTTCCTCTAAGCTGAAATCTCTGCATTCCTTTAAGGGGGGACACTTTGAGATATACGAAATCTCCGATCTCGAAGGTCATCTCCCGGCGTCTCTTGTCGGCGTAGCTCTTCTGTCTTGATTGGGCTGTCTTGAGGTACTCACGGATCTTGTGAACCTTCTCTTCGGCTTCTCGGAGAATATCTGGTCCAAAGATTTGACTCTCTCCTACTTCCGACCAATTCATAGGGGTACGACACTTTCTTCCGTACAGGGCTTCGAAGGGGGCCATCTGCAAGCTGGCTTGGTAGCTGTTGTTGTACGAGAATTCCGCGTACGGCAAGCAGCTCTTCCCACTTAGATCCATACTCTAGCACACATGCTCTCAACATATCTTCTAGTATCTGGTTGACTCTTTCAGTCTGTCCATCCGTCTGCGGGTGATAGGCTGTGCTGAAATTCAGACGAGTTCCGAGTCCTTCATGTACTTTCTGCCAGAATCTGGAGGTGAATTGGGATCCTCTATCGGATACTATCGACTTCGGGGTTCCGTGCAGGCTGACTATTCTTGAGATGTATAACTCTGCAAGTCTCGGTCCTTGATAGGTGGTCTTGACGGGGATGAAGTGGGCGACTTTGGTTAGTCTGTCGACCACTACCCAAATGGAATCATTTCCTTTACTAGACTTGGGCAGTCCGGTGATGAAATCCATTCCTACGGAATCCCACTTCCATTCGGGAATCTGTAGGGGTTGCAACAGTCCTGCGGGGCGTTGGTGTTCTGCTTTGACTCTTTGACAGATGTCACACTTGGCGATGTAGCTTCCAATTTCTCTCTTCATTCCATGCCACCAGAATTGTTCCTTCAAATCCTGGTACATCTTGGTTCCTCCGGGGTGAATGGAGTATAGGGTGTCGTGAGCTTCTTTCAGAATGACTTGCTTCAATTCTGAGTCTGACGGTACGCACAGGCGCTTGTTATACCATAGCACTCCTTCTTCATCTACGGTGAATCCCGGTGCCTTTCCGGCGGCTATTTGGTTCTTGATTCCGTCAATGCTAGCATTTCCTTTCTGAGCTTCCTTGATCTGACTAATCAGGGTGGGTTGGAGTTCAATGCTGGCGAGGTATCCTTCGCTAACCAGTTCAAGCCTAAACTGTTCAAACTCTTCAAACAGGCTAGGTTGCTCAATTGCTAACATGGAGTTCAACTGACACGGCAGTCTACTCAGAGCATCCGCTACCACATTGGCCTTGCCGGGGTGATAGTGGATTTCCATGTCGTAATCCTTGATTAACTCTATCCATCTGCGCTGTCTCATATTCAGCTCCTTCTGCGTGAAGATATACTTCGTACTCTTGTGATCCGAGTAAACCTCGCATCGATTACCCATGAGGTAATGACGCCATACTTTCAGTGCTAACACCACCGCCGCTAGCTCTAAGTCATGGGTTGGATAGTTCTGTTCATGCTGCTTCAGCTGTCTTGATAGGTAAGATATTACTTTGCCTTCTTGCATCAGCACACATCCAAGACCAATCTTGGAGGCGTCACAATACACATCAAAGGGCTTGGTAATATCCGGCATAACCTAGTATTGGGGCTGTTGTCAATCTTAGCTTGAGCCGTTGAAAGCTCTCTTCACACTTGTCGGTCCATTCGAACTTCCGGTCCTTCTTCAACAATTGAGTCATCGGTCTTGCTATGCTCGAGAATCCTTCAACGAATCGGCGGTAATATCCCGCCAATCCGAGAAATGCACGGACTTCGGTCTGGGTGGTTGGGGCTTTCCATTCTTCAACAGCCTTGATTTTTGCGGGGTCAACGGCAATTCCTCCGGCTGACAAGATATGACCCAAGAATCCTACTTCTTTCAACCAGAACTCACACTTGCTGAACTTGGCATACAACTGATGCTCCCGGAGGGTATCTAGTACCACTTCCAAATGTTGCTCATGTTCTTCTTCGGACTTGGAGTAAATGAGGATGTCGTCGATGAAGACAACCACAAACTTGTCCAGGAAGTTCATAAAGATCTTATTCATGAGATTCATGAAATAAGCGGGGGCATTGGTCAATCCAAATGACATGACATTGTACTCATACAATCCATATCTGGTGGTAAAGGCAGTTTTTGGAATATCGGTGGCACGAATCTTCAACCGATGGTATCCCGTCCGCGCATCAATCTTCGAGAATACTTGGGCTCCGGCCGCTTGGTCAAACAGATCTTCTATCTTGGGCAACGGATACTTGTTCTTAATGGTGACATCGTTGAGCTTACGATAGTCCGTAACCAAACGAGTGGCACCGTCCTTCTTATCCACAAACAAAACTCGGCGATCTCCAGTGGTGACGCACTTGGTTGAATCGGACCTTTGAATAGCATATCATCCAGCTTGCCTCTTCGGCTCCACTAACTCTGCCGGGTTCATGCTGTAGGCTCTCTGGGCTATAGGTCCGGTTCCGGGGATTAACTCGATGATAAACTCTATATCCCGATCTGGGGGCATACCTGGTAGATCATCCGGAAACACATCAGGATATCAACAAACGACCCTGATCTGATCCAAGGTGGGTTTGGCTAGGCTTTGGTTACAAGTGAATTTTCGGGGCATCCTTTCAGATATGTGTTCGACTATTATTCCGGTGCTACTAGTCATGGTGATGGCCTTCTTGGCACAATCAATCAGTCCATGATGTTTCGCCATCCAGTCCATTCCCAGGACTACTTCCAAACCTTTGGCTCCCGTAACAATCAAATTGGCATAGAATTCTATTTCATGTATTCTGATTGGCACATCTTTGCAAATTTTTCTAGCTTTAGTTGTTGATCCAGGTATTTGAACTATCATGACATGCTTCAAACTCGATGGGTTGAATCTTACTAGTGCATGCAAAATCTTCGGTAATGAATGAATGCGATGCTCCGGAATCAAACAAAGACTCTTGCGGGTATTGAGTTAACAGAGAACATACCCAAGCACAACGTCCGGGGCCTCCCGAGCTTCTTCTCGCATTCATGTGGTAGAGGCGGCCGTTGCGGTTGTTCGGGTTGTTGGGGGCGAACTTCTTGTTGGTGGTGACACGACGCCGCTGCCGCGCAGGGCCCGAGGTGTTGGCGGCGGTCTTGGCGAGCTTCTTGGGGCACTCATAGGAGAAGTGCCCAGCCACTCCGCACTCGTAGCAGCTTGTAGGTGGATTTGTCCTTGGGGGTGACGGGAACAGCATTGCTCCCGGCCCTTGGAGCGGTGTTGGAGTTGTTGTTGGGGGCGCGAGGTGGAGCGCGGTTGAAGTTGTTGTGGTTGTTGTTGTTGTTGTTGTAGTTGTGGTGGCCTCCTCGGCCCGGGGTTCCCTCCACTCCGGTTCCGATAACTCGGACGTGGATTCTCGCATCGGGGGCTTGTTGTTTCTTGGGGCGAACCCTCCACTTGAGCTGGGGCGATACTTGTGGTTGTTGCTGGGCCCACTCGGTTCATCATACGGCGCTTGCGGTTCTCATTGGCTTGGTGTATCTTCCCCTCCATCTGAATGGCGGAGTCAACGAGGGCTTCTAGATCAGCAAAGGGAATGTTGATCAGCACAGTCTGCATCTCATCATGCAGTCCATTCAGGAACCTTTCCTTCCTCTTCTCAACAGTATCTGTCTCATCCGGGGCGTACCTTGACAAAGTGAGAAACTTGTCGCGGTATTCCACCACGGTCATTCTGCCTTGCTTCAGTTCCCTAAATTCATCCCTCATCTTCTTAATCAAACCCGGGGGCACATGATACTTGCTAAACTTGAGTTTGAAATCCTCCCAAGTCATCATTTGCCCCGCATGTAAGGCGCGGGTACTTGTCCACCAGGCACGTGCAGGTCCAGCCAGATAGTGGGTGGCGAACAACACCTTCTCGTTGTCCTCCACTCCGGCAACCTCGAGATTGTTCTCCATAGTTTGGAGCCAATCATCAGCATCGAGGGGTTCCTCTGTCTTGCTGAACACCGGTGGGTTAGTGTTCTGGAAGTTTTTCAGCTTTGACCCTGGGTGGTCGTGGTTTCCGTGGCCTTGATTGCCCTGAGCAAGCTGTTGAAGTGCAGCTAAGTTGGCTTGACGGTCAACTCTCTCAGCTTCTCTTTCAGTCATCATCTGCTGCAACATCTGCATCATTGCGGTCTCGGTGCGAGTTGGGGGTGCCATCTGAACAGTGATAGGGATCATGAGATAAGAGGGAAATGTCTATGGCTCATTTTGGGATAAAATTTCAACTTAAACTTGATTCATAATAATAATATTACACACACACAAACATAGTCATGGAGGTAGCACATATTACAAGCCAAATGTTCAGGAGGGTTTTAAGAACCCTTTCAACAAACTACGATACATGGGGCGGTTACAAAGGACCGATACATAACACGGAACGCAAGTGCTCAGACGGGACTACTCGCCATCGACGTTGATAGGGTAGACATTGTCCACCCCGGCATCGAGGTGCTCGTGGCCATCCTCGTAAGGGTGGAACTCCAGGTCGTCGTCTTCCTCCTCCTCGTAGTCGTCGTCGTTGCTGACGTAGGAGTAGCCGTCCCCCCGGATGTTCTCCCTTCTCCTTCGCCCTCCAGCCTCCCGGATCTGCTCAGCTTGGGCAGCGATGGTCGCCTTCGAGTGGCGATCCTGGCCTTGAGGCGGTTGATGGCGTGATCCTTCTTCTCGGTTGGCACGGCGGAGTGCCCTCGCGTTCTCCGGCGATCACCCCGATGGTGTCCGCCGCTGCGCCAACTGGATGTGAGTGTGGTTGGCGTATTCGCGGGAGTTGTCGAGGTCGATGCGGGTCTCGTTCAGCATGAAGTCAAGATGATCAACATGGTGACGAAGTTGCGGGTGCGACGGCAGGTTCATTGGCACTCCGAGGGAGTTGTGCCTCGCGTAGTGCAAGAAGCGACTATCCTCGAAGTCCATGAAGTTTTGCCCGCACGTACGTGCGAGTCCTTCCCGAAGTCCCCTTGCGAGACCATCCGCCCGCCTGTTCTCCCCGAAGGAGAACCGGATCCTTGCGCTCATTGGGAGCGTGAACCTTCCACGAAGGTCCACCATGATCACCCACTGAAGTTGACCACCGGGCTGGTCATTCAGCATTCCGCCAAAGACTTCCGGTGGTGGGCGCCCGAGGTACTCGGAGAGGGAGAAGAGGTCCCTCTCAAAGATGAGCTCTCCACCGTTCCCCAACTGATAGAACTCAGTCTGGAGAAAGGGCTGCGCGTCCACGACGTGATCCATCTGTAGAGAGATTAGAGGATTAAGTTAGAGGAGTGCAAGTGTTCCAAATTTTAATTCACTTATAAGAAGGGCATGAATTTAAAGTTTGTAATAGACTCTTCAAGGTAAGAAAATGAATAAGGTTTTCATAACTAGTCAATTCATGGAATTTGAAACTAAGTTTTTGAGCGTCCATTCTAACTAGGGTCTCCTAAGGTCAAACAATGGCTCTGATACCAACTTGTCAACACCCGAATTTTTAAGTCCGGATGCCCTATTACATCATACATCGCAATCCCAGGAAGATTGTTTTTGCGAGACATAATAGTAAGTAGTTCAGAGTCATCATTTATTACAACACATAGAGTCTTACAACAAGGGATCACATGATCCAATATTACACAAATAGATTGTTCAACATCACAAATAAGTAGCGGAAGCGTAGTAGTAGTGGACTATCTATTCCACAGCAACGCTTGACGTTAGAAGACGATCCTAGTTATCGTAGACATCCTGTTGTCCGTCATCCTGATACCGTTGCTCCTCTTCAAAGTCTGGCATTTGAATAGCCAGGGCAAAGCCATGAGTACTTTTAAAGTACTCGCAAACTAACTCTAAGATAAATACTCATTAAGTGTAAGGGGGTGCTAAGCTCTAGGTTTATTTGCATAAAGCCAAGTTTTAGTTTCATAAATCTTTGGTAAAAGCCTAAATCATGTGCTAGACTAACTCAAGTGGGAACATTAGTGTCATTCCCACAACTCATTATGGTTCACCATAATGTCACCTTTCAATCCACCATTCCTTTCTAGAATCAAAACATTTTAATGATAACGGAGATAGTATGGCCTTTCCAATCGTCCGTAACCGTGGACACGGCTATTCGAATAGGTTTAACACTCGCAGAGGTTGTACTCTTGTGCCACAACTTTTGATTACATCCGTCGAGGATAACCCCGAATCATCGTAACACAAGACGCGGATCATCAACCATAACCTTTCACTTATATATGCTAGTATGAGCACCTCTCCCCATGAGCTTGGCCTCCCAGTGAAAACCGCGGTCAACCGGGAACTGCACAGGGCTTGGGCCGTACATTCACCTCATTTCAACATCAATCCACACTTAACCGAGGCAGCCGCAGCGTAACCCCTATGATGTTTGTTCAGAGGGAACCCATACTAAAATACACAAGTTTCTAGTTAAGCCCTACCCATAATCAGGTATTGTGGGGGTACTTGTATAATTGGAAGGGTATCGCATTCAAACTCAATCATCAATTTTCAAAAATCACCATCTTCTCTTGTTCAAATCCACCTCCACTTTACTTTCTTTCAAAGTCATTTCACTTCACCATGTTCCCATCTAGAGTAGTCAATTTTAATTGATTAGCACTAGCAACTATATGAGGGGTGCTATCTAGCTTTGAGTGGTGCTAATCTATTCCAAGTATTTTTCTACTCTAGACCAAGTGAATCATAAATCAAAAAGTACTTTGAAATAAATAAGCAAAAGTAAATGTAAGTAAAAACATGGGATAGGTAATACATAAAAGTAAAGTGTGATGGTGCCTTTGCTCATGTAGAGCTAAGCACTTGTGTTTAGCAAGGGTTAGCTTGCCTTGAGCTGGGTAGTTATCGAAGTTCTCTTCTTCTTCCCGTGAGTAGCCCTCCTCCTCTTGATACTCCTCGTTACTAGCGTCTATATACGAATACGAGGTATAAATACTAAACCAAGCTCACATACTAAACTAGAAACACTCAAATGGTTCACATACTAGTCCTAGTATCAATCAAACATGGCATGGTGGATTATTTGATTAGTCTTTATTTGAAAGAAAAATAATTTCCTCTCATTACTCCTATTTCTTAAAATTGGTATGTAGGTCTTTAAAGGAATTCATTTCTTTTCATTACTTCTTATTAAGATTTAATCTCTTCATATAATAATAAGGTATGAAATATAGGTTGACCCAAAGTCAACATTTCATATCTATTATATGTGAGTTCAATTTAATTGAAGTGCTACACTTCACATAGTTTTAAAACTTAACATTTAAATGGATTAAAATCTCTAAGTAATAATTCTCAAGGGTTCATTAGCCTAAGTCATTCCCCCTGGTTATTAGTACTTAGGATCAAAATTTAAATGAGAGGTAACTCTCATATTAGGGTTGAGTTTGAATTCTACTTTAAAATGCTCTAGAAATGACTACATAGCCATTTTATTTGATCTAGTCCATGATCATACAAACAACAGGGCTATGTTATTGCATAATCAATTAGAGGACATCATTTGTGATTTATTAGAATTGGAATTACTTCAAAATCTATTCTGGTTGAATTTTAAATAAAGTTTGAATGTTCAAAAGTCCCTGTCTTGTCTTTTTTGTCTAATTAAATCTACAATGAAATTGGTGATGGGGCCAGTGGCATTGGATAGATAAATTCATGAGCTTTCCAACGGTATAAAGTTTGCTAAATTTGGTTTGGCCGATTTCAAACTATTCAAAATTTACTAAACCTTCTGCAGAGCAAATTTGAATAAGATTAAACTAGATTTGAATTCGTGGGCTAGGCGGGAAAGGTTATTAGGCCGAAACGGTTAAAAAATCTACTTCGCAGCCCAACACGCATCTGGTGCGCTTGGGCCGTGCTGACGAGGTGGGGGCCACCTGTCGGCGCCTCTTTAAACAGCGAACCGGTATTTTCAATCTCGACCGTAAGATTAGAACATGATCCGACGGTGCTGGAGCATCGTCGTCTCCGACGAGCGACGGCTCACTGGCGGCGAGCCTAGGGGGTGGGAGAGCCTACCAGGCCGTTGCAGGACTCTGGCAAGGTGCGCGGAGAAGATGTAGTAGATGAGGAAGCGCTTGGGAGCAGCGGCGGCGCTCGGGGAGGCGCCAATCGAGCAGGGCTTCCGCGGGCTCCGGCGGTCTTGAGCTCGCGATTCGAGCAGCTCCGGCGAGGTCTGGTGAAATTGATGGGTGGAGAAGACTCAGTGAGGTGAGGGGAGTGGATTGTGTGAAGAGAGGAAGTGCCGATCGTCGCTATTTATAGAGGGAGCAAGGTGGCCGGGTGTGCCGTGGAGGAGCGTCGACGGCGTGGCCTCTCCGTCGATCGAAGGGGCAAGGCGAGGACGGCATCTTGTAGGCATCGTCCTGGCGATGCTCAACGGCTAGCTGGCGCGAGAAAAGGCGACGGGATGGCTCGGGAGCGTGCAGGGTTTGTCGCGGAGCGTGCGGCATCATTTGGTCGAGGACGACGGCGACGGTGCAGGGCAGTGCACGGGCGCTCGTCTAGCGTGTAGAGGGCGGGGAGTAGCTGCTCAGCCGACGCGGTAGGGATGCAGGGCGAGGACGGTCGCGTTCGAGTGGGCGACGCATCGGCGCGGCCGCTGCGCGCTCACCGCGTTGGCTGGCATGCCCTGGCATGCTTTTGGGCGCGCGCGTTCTGGCCAATGCCGAGCCTTGGCGAGCATGGGCTGTGTACCGTGATGCTCCTCGTGTTGCGCAGATGCTCCGGGACAAGGTGGTGCCGAGAGAGAGAGGCTAGAGAGAGAGGTGCCAAAGGTGGCCGGCATGGCCACGGCATGCAGTAGTTTAGGGTTTCTTTCCCCTCTCCTCTCACTTTAATCGATCAAAGCAGGTACTGGGATGATGCAGGGGCTGTAAGAGAGTGTGATGATCACAGGTTAAAGGGATTTAGGCAAGAAACCAGAGGGTAATAGCATGTAACCCAATTCTGGAATCCTGTCTGTCAACTGTTCGACACAATGCCCGCATGAACATTTTGTTTGAATTTTGAAATTCTTTTTGGTGAATCTCTTTTATATAATTAATGTGAAGTATTGGTGGTGGTGGCACTCAATTTGGATTTGATTTGCAAAAGTTCAAATTTGAGGTTATCTAGTTTTTCTTCTCGCATCCCATTTTGGCAATTTAATTCTGGTCAACCTAGTCAACTCTAGCCATGGTGGTCAACATGAAAAGTACTCACCTTGACATGTTCTTGGATGACATGGCTTTGGTTGACAAAGTTTAGTTTAGGATTTGAGAAATACAGAGGGGTAAAGAGGTGAAGAAAATATTTTTGGTCCACTTGACCATTATCATATGTATGCAAGATTTTTGAATTCCTTGTGTTTGATTCTTGATCCAATGATGCAAAAGTGTTAGTTTATCATATTGAAGTGTTTTAGAAGCAAGGGAGCAAGCAATCTTGGCCTTGGTGAAAGATTTGCATTTTGGCATGTGGTGTATGTAAGTGAATATGGGTTTTTTCCATTTTCTTTACTTGTCCTCAATTTAGGGTTTTGTGATCTTGATTTGGGTTCACATAGCAATGTTCAAACATACTAACACTCATCATGGCATTTGCACAAAAGAAAATCACTCAAATGCAAGAAACTATATGTGGCACTATATGCATATAAAAAGTTTTTGTTAATTGCAAATTTTGGGTTTGGGGAAATTCTCTTTCTTATTTATTATTGTTGAAACTTGGGATGTTACAGGGCGGCACCCCGCTTGATCATAGTTTAGTAGATCCGATCCGTTACGGTTGCTCCTTGTTCATCAAGGATTAGTTTAACATCCGCAATAGTTAGGCCTTACAAAGGGTTGGAGGATCCAGCGGCGTGTAGGGTGGAGTTTGCTAGCCCTAGACAGGACGTTCCGGGGATCAACCTCATGTTGGTTTTTAGGCCCTGTCTAGGATCGGCTTACGGTCACCGTACGCGAGCGCGAGGCCCAATCGTGAGTAGGATGATCCGATTATGCGGTGAAAACCCTAAATCGTCGTAGATTGTTTTGACTTTATCTTGATCAAGCAGGACCACCATATATTCGGACACCTTGTACGAATCATGGGTGGATCGGCTCTTTGAGCCGATTCACAGGATAACCTGAGAGCCGATCGAGGCTCGTATTTAACGTTTACGTGTATGCCATGCAGAAACTAAGCAAGGCATCATCCAACACCTTCCCGACCAGGTATAGGTCAGGTGGCACGCCCTTGCGATAGCATCGGACGTGTGACCAGGAGGCTTTGCGGGCCGTCGCTCTGAGGGACCGGGGCCAGCCGCAGCCCTAGTTGTTCCCGGCTCTACTGTGTTGCCAGTCACTGCCCGCCGGTGGGTTTCTGACGCCAACACATTCTGGCACGCCCGGTGGGACGATCTTTGACATCCACCGCATCGCCATCTACATCCGAGATGGCGGAAAGCACTCCGGTCAAGTATGAGGATCTGACCGACGAGCTCAAGAAGAAGCATGACGAGATTAAGGCGGTCCTCGAAGCCGAACTCATCGGCTCTTTCCACATAACCCGCTCCCATGGCGTCAGGTGGAAGGGGTTCTCACCTGAAGGCGCACTCGATGGAGTGGACCTGTCCGCCCCGTCAGAAGAACGCACCAGGTCGCTGCGTCAGGAGATCAACTACATGGTGGCTCATTCGCTGCACCGCCACTCTGAGAGCCTGGTAAACACTTTGGAGCGTGTCGCTCTGCGCGTGATCCAGGAAGTCATGAGCCATCAGTACCCTCTGCCAAGACCAGCTCGCGGGACCTGTCAAGGAGAGGTGCCACTCCAGTCCCGTCCACCGTTGCCATGCGCATCAGCAGCACCGGAAGTGCCGAGTTCACCGGCATACGCCGTTAATGTGGTAGAATGTACTTACCATGGAGGATGCCAGCCAGAGTTCTCGTGCAATATCAACATGGTAGGACCTGGACACCGCTCTGGTAAGGACGGAGATGAGGGCAGTTGCTCTCATAGCAAAGACACAGAGGAAGCCGCTCCACGCGATCGGCTCCGCCAAGACGGCAAGCGCTACGTCACAGAGGGAGAAGTGAAAAACATAAGATATCAGCGACCTCTCTCTGATCACCTCCTCAACAAGTATGTGAGCCAGTATGACCAACGCCGGCGATACGGCGATGATGATGAAAGAGATCGTCTGGCTAGAGAAGCCAGAAGACATCGTCGGCACGATCGCGATGAGGAGGAGCACGAGCGCCGTGCCAAGGAAAAGTCAGGGGAGCGAGACGACGTGGATAGGCACTGGGACTGCCCCTTCTTCAGACACTGCTGGGATTCAGGAATGAGCCGATTGCCCACAATCGGCAATTGCCCAGAATGCAACCAGAAGAAGAAGGAGACAGCCAACGTGTCCGTGTTCAAGCGCCTAGGGCCTCTCCGCCACAAAGCAAACGTGCTGAGTCCCCTCGGTTAGAAGATCTCGAGGATTCAGAAGACGAGGGGAAGAAGAAGACAGGTACCACCGGCCAAGGTGGTGCCCTGATGGGCTCAGCCGTTCCCAAAAGCGCAGGGTTCAGCGATTGCGCGGCCTGGAGGAAGCCGAAAGGCTATACTTGCATACACTGAGGAAGGCACGACCTGATCTGGCCGCCAAAATTCAGCGAACCCTGGACGAAGAAGGTCGGCCACAAAGAAAAGAGTGGCGCCCCAAGCAAAGGAAAGCCGATGATGAGACATCGGCTGGCACAAACATGGTCTTCATCCTTCCAACGGAGTTTAGCGCTCAAGGATTGTACGAAGCACCTGTGGCACAATTGGACTGCGGCCCACGGCCGGTCATCTTTGAGAAGCCGCGAGAAAGAGGTTACAGGCATCTGAAGGCCCTGTACTTGTGAGGTTACATCAATGGGCAGCCTGTCAACAAGATGTTGGTAGACACCGGAGCGGCGAGCTAACATTATGCCATACTCCATGCTACGTCGGTTGGGACGCTCCAGCTCAGATCTGATCAAGACCAATGTAACACCGAGCGATTTCAACGGCCAAGCATCCGACGCACAAGGTGTACTCGAATGTGGATCTCGACCGTAGGAAGGAAAACTGTCCCTACGACGTTCTTTATTGTCGACGAGCAAGAGTACCTATGCTCGTCCTACTAGGGAGAGATTGGATCCACGCCAACTCGTTGCATTCCATCCACGATGCACCAATGCCTAATACAGTGGGATGGAGATGAAGTAGAAGTCGTCCACGCAGATGATTCAGTCGAGATTTCAACAGCTGGCATGGACGTTTGGGAGACATCGGGCCAAGAGCCACTCTCAGGCATCAATTTGGACGACTGCGAGCGCATCGACGTGACAAAGAACGGGGTTAGGCTGGTTTTATCCACCGGCCTGACCGTGTAACAAAGCAAACGTCGATGGACGAACGTGGCGAGGCTGATCCTTGTGATCGGCCCCAAAAGTTTATGGAGGAACATTACAAAACCTTCATCGAACAAGCAACGTGGAGGCCGATTCCAGCAATCGGCCAAAATTATCCTCACCTTCCATTCTGCTTGGGTTCAACATTTGATCCAACAGGGAATACCTAAAGAGCCGATACCATCAACTCTCTTGACAGAATTGGCTCGGGGGGCACCTAGGTGGATGAAACACGAGGATATGCAGTAGGAATGTCTTGCAAGTACCCAGCAGCCCAAGATATTCTTTGATGATGGGTATTGAGGTATGGGGGCCGATACATAAATCGGCCGTAAAAAATCAAAAAATTTTAAGCACAGCCGATGCAGCAAACATCGACTTAAGGATATAAAGCCGATGCATGGCCATCGACTCGAGAGGTATAACTGTGATAATCAGAGGATCAATGGAGCAGGAAGTGGATCCTCTCTTCAAGGATCTCCGGGTTCTCTTTGCGAGTATTCGTGTCCGCAGTATCGGCTGGGGCAGTTTGAGGATCATGACCCTGACCAATGCCAAGAACAGCATGGACGTGCAGATCAGGTTAAGGATGGATTGCATCAAATCCGCCAAAGGAAGGGGCTGATCTTACCAGCAAGGCGCAAGAAGTAGACTGAAGAAGCTCGGGGGGCAGCTCACCCTGAAGGTTCTCTGCTCTGGGGAGCCGATGTTGTTAAAATCGGCTGGCTACGTCATGGTTTGAGGCCAATGGCGGCACATTTGGCTGGTTCGCCTTGATTAAGGCTCGGGGGGCAGCTCGCCCTAAAGATCCTTGCTCTGGGGAGCCGATTTGGTTGGAATCGGCTAGCCCTACATCGCAACTGGTCTGGAGAGTGGTGTTTTTGTTACGGAGTCATCAGTTTGAGCATCCAAGACAGTTCCAGGGCTTTGTTAAAGACGCCTGCTCAAGATCAAGTCGCCAGCCTACTAAGATCGGCTGTGCCATCATCATCGGCAGAGCTGGCTAGCTTGGAGGGATGACTGAATTGGCCTGTCTCGCAGATTATCGTGAGAAACTGATGCGTTGCCATCAGTCATTAAGCATGGATTAGGCCAACAGTCGACAAAGTCAGATGAGGAAAAATCGGCTAAATCAGCATGAAAGAAATCGGCGAAATCAAGTTAAGGGAAATTCTTCATTAATATTGGGATTTCTTACAATGAAGAGCCGACTTCTCGAAAGAAGAACAAAAGAAGAGCCGATTGCTCAAGAGACTACTGATCCTACATAACTACTCCTCGCTAGCGTCGTCGTCGGCGTCGCCATCGGCGCTACTGCCGGAGAAGTCCTCGCCGCTGCTGCCCCAGCCGTCGGCTGGGGCTTCCTCCTCCTCCTCGTCATCATCATCATCCTCGCTATCCGCCCAGCCGCGGAAGCGCTTCGTTGGAGGATACCCGGCGGAGGAGGAGGAATCATCTTCCTCCTCCTCATCTTCTCCTTCCTCGTCGTCATCGTCGTCCTCGCTGTCCGCCCACATGCGGGAGCGCTTCTTCGATGGGAGCCTCGGCGGAGGGGAGGCCTTGGTCTTCTCTCGGTTCTCCTTCTTTCTTCTCCTTGTCGGAGGAAATGGGGTCCGCCCCGGAGTGGAGGTCGTCCTCTTTCTTGTTCTTCGGCGATGATTGGAGGGGAGGGCTTGAGGCAGTGGAGGGAGAGGAAGACATGGCTGCAGGGGAAGAGGGTTTTTTGGCGTTGGTGGACAGAGCAGAGCAAGGGGATGGAGTGGTGAACCGTTTGGCACAGATAAATAAAAGGAGTGTAGTGGAGATTTAATGCCATGACGGTTCTCGAGGACGTGATGCCGAAATTGTCAATTCGTACAGAGAAGCCCGGGAGGCGAGGCGTAATGATGGAAGATTCTCGCGGCGGTTCGCTTCCGCCACGACATGACCCAACGAAAGGAAAGCGTAATGATTTTGGAAATGACATTTCCAAAACCAGGGGGGCATGTGTTATCACCAGAATTTGACCGAGTCAGAGGTGGGCCGCGATCAAGATGGACTTGAAGAATATATATAGAAGAAAGACGTGAATCGGCCTTACATGCGAAGTTTGGGCTAGTTTGCCCTTGTATCTGTAACATATTAGGTTATGTGTCGATTAGGAGTTAGAGTTTTACCCGTGCACGGTTAGGTGCACGCTTGAGTTAGAAAGTCCCCTGGACTATAAATATGTATCTATGGTTTATGGAATAAACAACAACCAACGTTCAACACAAACAAATCTCGGCGCATCGCCAACTCCTTCGTCTCGAGGGTTTCTCCGGTAAGCACCATGCTGCCTAGACCGCATCTTGCGATCTAGGCAGCACAAGCCTACCCACGTTGTTCATGCGTTTCTCGTGCTGAAGCCTTTTTGATGGCGAGCAACGTAGTTATCTTAGATGTGTTGGGGTTAGCATTGTTCCTCGTATCATATGCTGTCGTAGTGCAACCCTTATACATCTAGCCGCCCTTACACCTTTCTTAGGTGTAGGGGCGGCACCCCGCTTGATCATAGTTTAGTAGACCCGATCCGTTACGGTTGCTCCTTGTTCATCAAGGATTAGTTTAACATCCGCAATAGTTAGGCCTTACAAAGGGTTGGAGGATCCAGCGGCGTGTAGGGTGGAGTTTGCTAGCCCTAGACAGGACGTTCCGGGGATCAACCTCGTGTTGGTTTTTAGGCCCTGTCTAGGATCGGCTCACGGTCACCGTACGCGAGCGCGAGGCCCAATCGTGAGTAGGATGATCCGATTATGCGGTGAAAACCCTAAATCGTCAGTAGATTGTTTTGACTTTATCTTGATCAAGCAGGACCACCATATATTCGGACACCTTGTACGAATCATGAGTGGATCGGCTCTTTGAGCCGATTCACAGGATAACCTGAGAGCCGATCGAGGCTCGTATTTAACGTTTACGTGTATGCCATGCAGGAAACTAAGCGAGGCATCATCCAACACCTTCCTGACCAGGTATAGGTCAGGTGGCACGCCCTTGCGATAGCATCGGACGTGTGACCAGGAGGCTTTGCGGGCCATCGCTCTGAGGGACTGGGGCCAGCCGCAGCCCTAGTTGTTCCCGGCTCTACTGTGTTGCCAGTCACTGCCCGCCGGTGGGTTTCTGACGCCAACAACGTATTTGTGACCGATCGGGACACAAAAGTAGACGATTGCTTATACCTCTTAAATGCGGGCCAGTGATCTTTTATCTTCACTAGATTATCATCGAATACTGGATCTTCATTCTTATAATTGTCCCATAAATGAATGCATCTAGGGATGTGTTATCACCAGATTTTGACCAAGTCTGGAGACGGGCCGTGATTCAATGGGCTTAGAGAATATGCACGGAAAATATTCCTGAACCGGCCTTGTATAAGAAGTTTGGGTTAGATTGCCCGTGTATCTGTAAATTATAGTAGGTTACGTGTCGGTTAGAATTAAGAGATAGAGTTTAGCTCGTACACAATTGGGTTTATTCCCAAGTTAGAAAGTCTACGGACTATAAATATGTATCTAGGGTTATTGAGAAAGGAGGACGATCACGTTCACAACAAATCAATCTAGGCGCATCGCCACCCCTTGTTTCGAGGGTTTCTCCCGGGTAAGCAACATGCTGCCTAGATCGCATCTTGCGATCTAGGCAGTATCCATTTATTCGTTGTTGGTGTTGCTCGTGCTGAAGCCTTTTTGATGGCGAGCAACACCCTTATCTTAGATGTTTTGGGGCTGACGTCGATGTTTTCACGATGTACTTGCTTAGCTACGCTACCCCTTGATATCTAGCTGCCCTTACACCTATCTTGGGTGTAAGGGCAGCATCTTGCTTGTTCTTTATTCAGTAGATCTAATCCGTTATAGTTGTTCCTTGTTCTTCAAGGATTGGTTTGATATCCGCATGGTTAGGCCTTATAAATGGGTTGAACGATCCGGTGGTGCGTAAGGTGTGGTTTATGAAACCCTAGAGGGATTGTTCCGGGGATCAACTTCGTGTTGGTTTTTAGGCCTCTTTAGGGCTGGTTTTCCATCATCTTACGTATCTGCTAGGCTCAACTACGCGTAGGATGTTCCGGTTATGCGGTGAAAACCCTAAACTATCGTAGATTAGTTTAGCTTGATATCGATAAAGCAGGATCCCCATGTCATTGTAAATCTAATGTGAACCATGGGGCAATCGGCTCTTTGAGCCGATCCACAGGGCAACCTAAGAGCCGATCGGGGCTCGTATTTAATGTTTACGTGTTTGCCATGCAGGAAACTAATCGAAGCAATCCGTCACCTTCCTGACCAGGTATAGGTCAGGTGGCACGCCCTCGCAACCGCCAGGACGTGTGCCAGAGCATTGCGGGCCGTTGCCCGAGGGACCAGGATCCACCAGCAGTCCTGGGAGCCTCCCGGCTCTCCGTGTTGCCCGTCGCTACTCGCCGGTGGTTTTTGGTAGGCAACACATTCTGGCACGCCCGGTGGGACACTCTACAACAACAACTACGTCGACATCTGCAGCAACCATGTCAAAAGCCGCCGATGAGGTGGTGGGCGAACCAGTCACGTACGCAGATCTGCCTGAGGAGCACAAGAAGAAGTACGATGAGATGAAAGCCATCTTGGAAGCCGATCTCATCGGCTCCTTCATGAGGACCCGTTCACATGGCATCAGGTGGAAAGGGTTCTCCCCCAGGCGCTCTTGATGAGGTAGACCTGTCTACCTCTTCAGAGGAACGCACCAGAGCTCTACGTCAGGAAATTAATTACATGGTGGCTCATTCTCTACACCGCCATTCTGAGAGTTTGGTGAACGCTTTCGAGCGCGTTGCGGTCCGAGTGGTGCAGGAAATCATGAAGCATCAGTATTCTCCGTCAGGACCTACCCTAGGGACTCACCAGGGAGAAATACCTCTCCAGATCAGACCGCCGCTGCCATTCGCGTTTGCAGCGCCAGAGCCACAAGGTTCACCGGCGTACGTCGTCTACAAGGTGAGATGCGATCCTAGCGATTGCCAGTTCCTGTACGAGCCGCCTAAAGAGATCCCACATGGATACGTGTGCACATACGTGTCGGACTGCACTGCCTTGGCGCGCACGAACCAGATTGCACCAGCAGGGGTTTCTGGAGCAGACGCTGATAAACAAGCATGGCTAGCTAAATATGCCACCGGAACGAGTCATGAGAGCTCGGTCCCTACAGCTAATACCATGGAACAAATCAGCACCATCTTGAGAGACCAATTCGGCATCCTGCCAAAGAGGAAAACAATCGGCTATTCCAAGCTGTACCTCGACGAGTATGACTTGATCCCGCTGCCACCCAAATATCGGCTCCCTGAATTCTCAAAATTCAATGGAGCAGAAGGGTCTAGCTCAATAGAGCACGTGAGCCGATATTTGGCACAGCTGGGCATGATTTCAGCGTCAGACCCGTTACGTGTGAGGTTTTTCGCACAATCTCTCACGGGATCAGCCTTTGGATGGTACACCTCGTTGCCACCAAACTCAGTCCGGACGTGGAAGCAACTGGAGGAGCAGTTTCACGTGCAATATCACTCAGAAGCTACCGAGGCCGGCATTGCCGATCTAACACAGGTGCGGCAGAAGCGGGGAGAAACAGTGTCTGAATACATTCAACGTTTCAGGACTGTCAGGAACCGATGTTATTCGGTTCGTTTATCTGAGAAAGAAGCAGTCGAACTGGCAGCATTGGGCCTCGCAACGCCGATCAAGGATCTGGCTTTCCAAGGAGAATACAGTTCACTGTCGCACATGGTCCAGAAGCTCACATCGTATGAGCAGCGGCACCCTGAATTGTACCAAGACAAGTTCAAGCGTGCGGTAGGCCTGGTCGAGACGGAGGAAGCTGAAGATTCTGCAGGAGACCTGGAAGTAGCCGTGGCTGAATGGGCTCGGGGGCAGCTCCCGTGTCCTGCAAATGGGTGAAACCACAAGGGCCTGCAAAAGGGTTTGACTTTGATGTGAGCAAAGCCGAGCAGATATTTGATTTACTGCTTAAGGAAAAAGGCTGAAATTACCCGAAGGCCATAAAATCCCTACGACGCAGGAGATGAACGGGAGACCGTACTGCAAGTGGCATCACTCGTTCACCCATACCACCAATGACTTCAAAGAATTTCGTCGGCAGATCCAAACGGCGATAGAACAAGGCCGATTGATCTTTGCGCAGTTTGCCATGAAAGTGGACACACACCCTTTTCCTGGCGTCAACATGGTGGAACCCAATCACTCCACGAGGCGTCGACTAGATTTCTCGTTCGATGTTAACATGGCAGGGCCTGTGCACCACCATGGCAAGGATAAGGAGGAAAGCAGTCACTCCCGCGGCAAGGAAAAGAAGGAGGCCGATCCACGCGACCGGTCCCGATATGATGACAGACGGTACCTCACCGAAGAACAAGTGAGAAGAGTGCGATATCAACGACCACTCTCCACGCATCTCCTTAACAAATATGAGTATCAGTATGACCGACGTCGGCAGTACGACAGAGATGACGAGAAATATCATCGGTCCGACGTAGACAATGGAAGACGTCGTCGGTATGACAGAGACGACGAAGGACCTGAACACCGCGCTAAGGGGAGGTCAAGGGAGCAGGAAGACATGGATAGACACTGGGACTGTCCCTTCTTTAAACACTGCTGGGATTCAGGAATGAGCCGATTGCCTACAGTCGACAACTGCCCGGAGTGTAGACGCCGGAAGAAGGATGCAGGGGAAGTTTCAGTTTTCAAGCGTCTAGGGCCTCTCCCACCACAGAACAAACGAGCTGAGTCATCTCAAGATGAAGACTTTGAGGAGTCAGAAGATGAAGAAGAGGATAGGTACCACCGGCCAAGGTGGTGCCCTGATGGACTCAGCCACTCCCAAAAGCGTAGGGTTCAGCGGCTACGTAGCTTGGAGCAAGCCGAAGCGCAATACTTGCACACGTTGAGGAAAGCGCGGCCCGATCTGGCCGTGAAAATTCAGCAGACTTTGGACGAGGAGAGTCGTCCACCAAAGAAAGTGTGGCGCCCCAAGCAAGTAAAAGCCGATGGGAGTACATCGGCTGGCACAAACATGGTATTCATACTTCCGTCGGAGTTTCGTGCTCCAGGAACTGAAGAACTGCCGATAGCATAGTTTGACTGCGGTCCACAGCCGGTTATATTTGAAAAGCCACGGGAGAAGGGCTACAAACATATGAAGGCCCTGTACCTAAAAGGTTATATGAATGGGCAGCCTGTCGGCAAGATGTTGGTTGACACGGGAGCAGCAGTCAATATAATGCCATATTCCATGCTACGGCGTCTGGGACGCTCCAGTGCAGATCTGATCAAGACCAACGTCACACTGAATGACTTCAACGGCCAAGCATCAGGGACGCAAGGCGTTCTGAACGTGGATCTAACCGTAGGTAGAAAAACCATCCCAACAACGTTCTTCATCGTCGACAGCAAGAGCACCTACGCTGTCCTGCTAGGGAGGGATTGGATTCATGCCAACTGCTGCATTCCATCTACAATGCACCAATCACTGATACAATGGGATGGAGATGACGTGAAAGTCGTGCATGCAGACGACTCAATCGATGTCTCAATAGCCGGCATGAACATTTGGGACTCGGAAGACCAAGAGCCGCTCTCTGGAATCAGTTTGGACGGCTGTGATCGCATCGAGGTGACAAAAAACGGGGTGAGGCTGGTCTTATCCACCGGCCTGATAGAGTAGCAAGAGCAATAACCATCGACAAACGTGGCAAGGCTGATCCCTACGATCGGCCCCAAAAAATAAAAAGCGAGGATCTAACCTCAAGCGTGTCGCATAGTCATGGTAGGAAGACTCCCTCCTGTAAGGGAGCACATACAAGTTGTAAACCTTCATTGAGAAATTCAATCAACATGTAGGCCGATTCCAGCAATCGGCCAAAATTATCCTCGCCATACGCTCTGCCTGTGTTCAGCATCGATCTCACAGGCGACGGCAAGCTAGGGTATGGGTTTACGTCAGCTGATGAGCTAGAAGAGATTGACATTGTTCCTGGGGATAAGCCACGACCAACATTTATCAGCAAAAAGTTAGATCCGCATCTGAGGGGCCTGATGATAGCTTTGTTGAAAGAATATCCAGATTGTTTTGCCTGGGATTATACAGAGATGCCCGGGCTAGACAGGAGCATCATTGAGCATCGGCTACCTCTTAAGAAAGGATTTCGGCCGTTCCAGCAGCGAGCACGGCAGATGAAGGCCGAAATTCTAGAAGAAGTCAAGAAGGAGATTGAGAAGATATTGAGCGCCGGGTTCATCAGGCCATGCAGGTATACTGAGTGGATACTAGCATCGTACCTGTAGAAAAGAAGGACGGCTGATGGCGCGTCGCCATAGATTTTCGGGATCTCAACAGAGCCACTCCAAAGGATGAGTACCCTATGCCGGTAGCCGAGACGTTGATCAATGCAGCGGCTGGTCATACGGTGCTAAGCTTCATGGATGGCAATGCCGGGTACAACCAAATTTTCATGGCTCCAGAGGATATACACAAGACTGCATTCAGAGTACCAGGTTCGGTGGGCTTTTTTGAGTATGTAGTCATGACATTTGGACTGAAAAATGCCGACGCAACGTACCAACGAGCCATGAATTACATCTTTCATGATCTGATCGGCAAGTTGGTGGAGATCTACATTGATGACGTGGTGGTCAAGTCTGTCTCAGTGGAGGGACACCTGGAGGATTTGCGACGCATCCTGGACCGAACTAGAAAGTTTGGACTAAGAATGAATCCATAGAAGTGTGCCTTTGGTGTGACGGCCGGTCAATTCCTGGGCTTCCTAGTTCATGAACGTGGAATTGAGATCGGCCTGAAAATTCAAGAGGCAGTACGAACAATGAAGCCACCTACCACAAAAAATGAGCTCCAAAGTCTCATCGGCAAGATCAACTTCGTCAGAAGGTTCATCTCTAATCTGTCAGGACGAATTGAGCCGTTCATGGGATTGGTAAAAATCAAACCTGATGAGGAGTTTCACTGGGGGGCAGAGCAACAGCGAGCGTTTGATGAGATTAAGGAATATCTAACGAAGCCGCCCGTGTTGGTTCCGCCCCAGCAAGACAGGCCATTCTATATTTACCTGTCAGTAGCTGACACTTCCATCGCCTCAGTGGTAGTGCAAATCTATGATGGTATGGAAAGAGTCGCTTTCTACCTCAGCAGAAGGATGTTGGATGCAGAGACTAGGTACCCTGAGATCGAGAAGTTGTGCCTCTGCCTATTTTTTACCTGCACCAAGCTTCGTCACATCTTTCTCACAGCAGAAATCGTCATCATCTGCAAATCAGACGTCATCAAACATATGCTGTCGGCTCCTGTGTTGAAAGGCCGACTCGGTAAGTGGATGTTTGCATTATCGGAATTGGATCTCCGGTATCAACCTACGAAAGCAGTCAAAGGACAGGCGTTGGCCGATCTGATCGTTGAACGAATCAACACTGATATAGCAGCACTGTCTGTACGTGCATGGGCCATGTTTTTCGATGGATCGGTTTGCGATGATGGCTGCGGCATCGGCATTCTACTCGTGTCGCCCCGGGGGGCAACCTACTCCTTCTCCATCAGGCTGTCTACCCCTTGCACCAACAATGTCGCTGAGTATGAAGCAATACGTAAGGGGATGGAGTTGCTTATTGAAGCCGGGGCAGAAGCAGTGGAACTTTTTGGAGACTCAAAGCTGGTGATTTCCCAGCTCACGGACGAATATAAATGTGAGAGCGAGTCACTCTTCCCATTGTGGATGCAATGCCGTGAGCTGATGGCACAATTTAGGTACATAAACTTCAGCTGGGTCCCGAGGTCGCAGAATATCGAGGCGAACGATCTCGCACAGATGGCGTCAGGCTACAAGGACATAGTCGATGGAGCCGATGTCCAGGTACAGGTCATGGAACCGGATGATTGGAGAGCCGATATCTTCAATTACTTGAAAGATTCGGCTCGGGGGGCACCTAAACGGATAAGGTACAAGGCCATGAAGTATGTCCTTATCGGAGATGACATGTTCTATAGAACTTTGGAAGGATTACTTCTCAGATGTTTGGGGCCAGCCGAGTCAAATGGGCTCTTACACGAGGTACACGAAGGCGCCTGTGGAACTCATCAGTCGGCTCATAAGATGAAATGGTTGATCAGGCGATCGGGGTTTTATTGGCCCACCATGCTGGAGGATTGTTTTAATTATTACAAAGGGTGTCAAGCATGTCAGAAGTTTGGGAAAATTCAGATGGTACCCGCGTCAGCAATGAACCCCATCATCAAGCCTTGGCCATTTCGAGGTTGGGGCATGGATATGATCGGCAAAATCCATCCTGCATCGAGCAAAGGCCACGAGTGGATTTTGGCCATTACAGATTATTTCACTAAATGGGTGGAAGCCGTCCCTATGAAGTCAGTAAAATCAGAAGATGTTATCAATTTTGTGAAAGAACATGTCATTCATAGATTCGGGATTCCCCAGACTATCACGACCGATGGAGGTTCGGTCTTCATTTCTAAAGAATTCAGAAAATTCTGCGACGACATGGGAATTAAGCTGATCCGATCGTCTCCATACTATGCTCAGGCAAATGGGCAAGCTGAAGCGTCCAACCATAGCCTCATTAAGCTGATCAAGAGGAAAGTTGATGAGCACCCTAGACGTTGGCACGAGGTATTGTCAGAAGCTCTGTGGGCTTATCGCATGTCATGTCATGGAGCGTTAAAAACCTCGCCATACCATCTGGTCTATGGACAAGAAGCCGTGTTACCCTGAGAGATCACGGCTGGGTCGAGACGTGTCACATTTCAGAATGACTTAACAACGGAAGAATACGCGACTCTGATGAGTGATAGCGTCGAGGATCTGACGGAACTTAGGCTTTGGTCGCTTGAGAAAATTAAAGAGAACAAAGCCAAGGTAGCTCGTGCATATAATAAGAAGGTGAAGCCGAAGGAGTTCCACGTTGGTGATCTGGTATGGGAAGCTGTATTGCCGTTGGGGACTAAGGACAAGGCGTATGGAAAATGGTCTCCAAATTGGCACGGGCCGTACAGGGTCGACCAAGTCCTAAAGGGCAATGCATACATGCTCGAGGAGCTGAGTGGTGCGAAGTTCCCAGTTGCTGTCAATGGTCAGCATCTCAAGAAATATTTCCCGAGTATGTGGGATGATGGACAGTGAAATACGGGGGCCGATTTTAAATCGGCCAGTAAAATTTTTTTATATGCAAAGCACAGCCGATGCACTGACATCGACTTTAGAACTAAAAGCCGATGCATAGCCATCGACTAAAGAGGAACAACTGTCACAAGCAAGTGTCAGGTCACCGTTCGGGTTTTAGAACTAGTCTTGCTGGCATTTTTGGTACAGACCGATGCGTTGCCATCGGCTTTTGAGCATGGATTTCTTTTGATAATCGGAAGAATTAAGCATGGAATCCTTCTTAATTGATTAAAAGGGGATTTCTTACAAAGAGGAGCCGATTGCTCAGGAAAGGAAGAACAAAAGGAGAGCAGATTGCTACTACTAGTCCTATGCTAGTAGCCCCTAATCTAACGGCTGTCGCTGCTCTCGTCGTCGCTATCGTAGCCGCCGTCGGTGCTGCTGCTGACGAACTCCTCGTCACTGCTGCCGTAGCCCTCGGCGGGGGGTTCTTCTTCCTCGTCGTCGTCGTCTCCATCGTCATCCGACCAGGCGCGGAAGCGCTTCGCCGGCGGCTCGTCGGAGGAGGTGTCTTCCTCCTCTTCGTCGGAGGAGGTGTTGTCCTCCTCGTCTTCCTCTTCCTCCTCCTCCTCGGAGGAAGTGAAGTCACCCCAGGAGAAGAGGTCATCCTCACTCTCTGCCTCCAGTTCCCCGTCGACGAGGAACCGGAGGTCGTCCTCCCCATCGGTCAGGGGCAAGTCACCATCTGACCCGACGAGGGCCTGGGGTGGGCCATCTGGCACGAAGTCGAAGTCCCACTCCCGCTCATCCCACTGCTCGGGAGCGCGCCTATTGTACGCCTCCATCTGGTTGTACTCTAGCATCGGCTCACTCGAAGAAGAGGATTGGAAGGAGAGAGCCGATGAAGCAGAGGAGGAGGATGAGTCCATGGTAGAGGAGGGCTTTTCGATGGCTAGTACTGAGCAGGGGGATGAAGAAGCGAGTTGCTCGACGCGGTTAAATAAAAGGGGATATAGTGGAGATTTAATGTTGTGGCGGTTTCCGAGGACATGCTGCCAAAACTGTCAAATCATGCAGAGAAGTTGAGAAGGCAAGGCATCATGATGAAAGGATACTGCAACGGTTCTGCTCTGCCACGACGTGACCCTATGAAGCAAAAAACGGAGTGGTTTTGAAATTATCATTGCCAAAACCAGGGGGGCATGTGTTATCACCAGATTTTGACCAAGTCTGGAGACGGGCCGTGATTCAATGGGCTTAGAGAATATGCACGGAAAATATTCCTGAACCAGCCTTGTATAAGAAGTTTGGGCTAGATTGCCCGTGTATCTGTAAATTATAGTAGGTTACGTGTCGGTTAGAATTAAGAGATAGAGTTTAGCTCGTACACAATTGGGTTTATTCCCAAGTTAGAAAGTCTACGGACTATAAATATGTATCTAGGGTTATTGAGAAAGGAGGACGATCACGTTCACAACAAATCAATCTAGGCGCATCGCCACCCCTTGTTTCGAGGTTTTCTCCCGGTAAGTAACATGCTGCCTAGATCGCATCTTGCGATCTAGGCAGTATCCGTTTATTCGTTGTTGGTGTTGCTCGTGCTGAAGCCTTTTTGATGGCGAGCAACACCCTTATCTTAGATGTTTTGGGGCTGACGTCGATGTTTTCACGATGTACTTGCTTAGCTACGCTACCCCTTGGTATCTAGCTGCCCTTACACCTATCTTGGGTGTAAGGGCAGCATCTTGCTTGTTCTTTATTCAGTAGATCTAATCCGTTATAGTTGTTCCTTGTTCTTCAAGGATTGGTTTGATATCCGCATGGTTAGGGCTTATAAACGGGTTGAACGATCCGGTGGTGCGTAAGGTGTGGTTTATTAAACCCTAGAGGGATTGTTCCGGGGATCAACTTCGTGTTGGTTTTTAGGCCTCTTTAGGGCTGGTTTTCCATCATCTTACGTATCTGCTAGGCTCAACTACGCGTAGGATGTTCCTGTTATGCGGTGAAAACCCTAAACTATCGTAGATTAGTTTATCTTGATATCGATAAAGCAGGATCCCCATGTCATTGTAAATCTAATGTGAACCATGGGGCAATCGGCTCTTTGAGCCGATCCACAGGGCAACCTAAGAGCCGATCGGGGCTCGTATTTAATGTTTACGTGTTTGCCATGCAGGAAACTAATCGAAGCAATCCGTCACCTTCCTGACCAGGTATAGGTCAGGTGGCACGCCCTCGCAACCGCCAGGACGTGTGCCAGAGCATTGCGGGCCGTTGCCCGAGGGACCAGGATCCACCAGCAGTCCTGGGAGCCTCCCGGCTCTCCGTGTTGCCCGTCGCTACTCGCCGGTGGGTTTTGGTAGGCAACAGGATGAACATAGACTTGATACATAAATATACACCTCGCCGGAGTTGAATAATGTTAAACTTGTTAAGACATATATTGTATAAGTTAAGTAGGGTTCACCTCGAACCTAGGAGTAAACCTCTATGGACCCAGGAGGAGCTCCGAGATGATGTATATATATGGTTTGTAATATTATGTGACTGAGATAAAGACCATCTAAGCTTTTGTTGTACTACTCTGAGGGATGTAATATTTACGGATTGGTACTTCGCACATATTATATCAACGACTGGCATACTACAACATGCAGTGGTATGTAGGGTCGCCACACACTCGAACTAATCGTGGTGGAGATCTCAACAATGTGCAATGATGCAAAGCAAGAACACCAAAGGTGTTCAAATCCTTCACACTCAAATCCCACCAAAGCAACAAATGCTAGGATGAGATTAGAGAGGAAGAACAATGGAGCAAATTAACAAATGACTCCAAGATCTAGATCCAAAGGGTTCCCTCACTTAGAGGAGAAATGGATCACCGGTAGCTCGTCTTCGCCGGAGATGCCAGGACGACCCTACCAATCGCCGCCGCAGCTGAATACTCGGGCGAACACGAGAAGTCCGGTCGCACCGGTCCGCCACCGCTTGGATCCATGATGCCGCCCCAAGCATCCACACCGCCGACACTCGAATCGATCTGCACCGGTCCCAAAGTTTCGCCTCCGCCAAGGTCGGCGCCGCCAGGAGTGCGCGCCGCCATGGAGGTTCCGTGGAGGAGACAGAAGCGGGGGAAAATGAAACCTAACCCACTGTTCCCCCTTTTCAGACGCGCCATTAACGTTTCCTCACGGCAAATCGTCTCTGAGCGCCACGTCATCCTTACAGGTGGGTCCGGCTGTCAGATTCGCTGTCAATTTGGATTAATTCGTGTTTTAAAGCACATTGCAAAAAACTTGCACAAAAGTGGTAGTTTTTTTTTGCCAAATTGACAAAAAGTGGTAGTTTTCCGAACATTTCGCACAAATGTGGTAGTTTTATGCTAAGAACTCCAATGCTCTCCGAAGTACTGACTTGGAAGTTGCGTGGCGTGGTGCCCAATACCAATCATGCATATTTCTTGTAGACTGGCGTTTGGGTCGTGGATATGCATTTGAGTTGCGAGTTGCAGCATCCATGGCGAGGCCACTGGTGACACGGAAAATGTGAAAAAAATCTAGTGTGGCCTAAGAGACCGAACACCTCCTGCTTGTTGGCTCAGGCAAACTCTGCATTGCCAAGTTCTTCGTAACTTTAGAGTATAATATCTGAAAATGGATTAAACCTTACTCTCGAAGAAAATGGATCGAACCTATGGTAAATAAATTCAGACTTTATCTGTCAATGGTTATTGAAATACATGAGATCTTTACTATTAAAGCAGAACCTGTAGTGATGGTAGGTAAGTGGTGAATGTCTGGTGTCACACTTCTATCTTACTACAAAAAATGACACCGCCCTCATGTCTAACCTTTTGGCTAAAAGCGCATCCCACGTTGTGTCAAGGGGTGGTAACGATCGGGAACAAAATCCCGGCTGTTTCGCTAGCATGAACCTAATTCTGTTTGGGGGCTGGTGCTGCGGCCTAAACTGAAGGCATAGCGATAATTGATCTGCATGAGACAACACACGGAAAGCATTGCATGAAACATCTTTGTTCTAGACGTATGAATTAACTGGTGGAGTTGTCGAACATGTGAATGGCATGCGGCGGCATGGACGCGAGTGTTGTCGTGAAAGAACTTGTGCTTGTGCCGCAGGTGGCGCCGGCGTGTTGCTCCTGTGCATGTGCCGCCAGTTAGAGGCGGTCTCCGACACCACAACGGACACCTCTATGTCTCATGTTAATGGCAGCCCCCTTCCCACGCCATGATGACACAGCCATATAAGTATATGACTACTTTCCTTCGGATATCTCAATCCCCCCAAGCCCCTTCCTTCATATCTATGGTTGAGTTGCAGCCCCTGCTCCTTCGCTGAAAATGAGTGTGCCTACTTCTGGGTCACATTTCCGTATCAGATATTCGCCCAAGATGAAGTTTCTGTGATCAGTCGTGTTAGAAAAATTCAAGTATTTATGTATCACATGAATTTCCCCACAATAAACTTGTTGTATGATGTGATCAAAGTAACTTGGGCATGAATTAGTCTACTTTGAAACTAATATGCTATAAGCAATTTAAATATTTAAAGAAAATAAATATAATGTTGATATTCATTCATATAGTTTATGGATCAACTGAGCAATCATTAATGATCAACTATGAGGGGATACAATTCCTTCATGCTTCGACAGTTGTAATAGCAAACCATGGGGAAGCAATGCATAGAGGGAAACTACTGGCCATCTTGGAGCACAACCTAAGAGTTTTCGAACACTGTGTATGGCGAACGTGCCCACACTGGAGCCTCATCCTCAAAACCTTGACCTGGTAGTCTTCTTAGTTTCTATATGTGCACCTTAAGTCCTTAACACCCACTCACCCAGGTTCCTTTTCAAAAATTCTGGGCAAGTTGTTAGTATTTTGACCTACCTGTTCAAACCCACCTTTTTAGCCAATCTGAATGTAAATTCGAAATTGCAGACAAAATATTTTATAAAATATCTGGAAACTCACACAGTAGTGACCGAGAACAAGGTGCCGCTCTCGACGCCGACATGCAGACTTAGCCGGCACCTCCGTGAGACCGTGACCTACCCATCATTCCGGTGAGTCTACGT
Source organism: Lolium rigidum (assembly GCF_022539505.1). Lineage (NCBI taxonomy): Eukaryota > Viridiplantae > Streptophyta > Magnoliopsida > Poales > Poaceae > Lolium > Lolium rigidum. The sequence continues at coordinate 137,605,041 of NC_061512.1, forward strand.
CAAAACCGTAATGTCTCTGAGCTTCCCCTTGCTTTCCTGTCCTCACCGGTGGTTGCCCTTGCCTACTCTGTGCGTACTGATGCCCTGCATGCTGCTGCTGCCATACGTGTGCTGATCCAGCTCAAACAAGTAGCCACATATTTTACACTTCGTGTAGATGCACTATGTCTCCAGCTTTCTAACGCAAGAAACGGCACGCGATTTGGTGGAGCAAATCGCTCGAAATGACCAATCTCTGAATTTCTGTTCAGAGAACAGAGCTGCACGAACGAACAGCTCCATGTTCATCCATCCAGCCAAGCCAACATCACTAGCTGCCATTTGGCACTACCGCACTAGTGCTGAAATTACTGAAACTAGTAAAAATTGTAGACAAATAACCGAATGAGATGAGCTTTATATGGAAATTCGTGTTTTGACATGCATTATTGAATAGAAATACTTTTTACATCACTGCTTTTAACAAATAAATAATTTTTTTTCAGTTAACAAATAAATAATCTGTGTCGTATTACTGGGGGCCAAAAGGCCACAATATATAGTACAATGTACAGGTGCAATATGCAAAAGGGCCCCTAACATATGGGCAAAATATAATACACACATATCTACTCTAACACCCCCCCTCAAACTCAGTGTGGATCCACAACATTGAGTTTGGAGAGTAAGAAGTCATGTTGCGCGCGAGTCTGTGCCTTTGTAAAGAAATCCGCCAACTGTAAATCTGAAGGCACATAATGAAGCGCAACAACCTGATCATGCACCTGAGCACGTGTATAAAAGGCATCAACACCAATATGCTTGGTCAGCTCATGCTTGACCGGATCACGTGCAATACTGATAGCACCTATACTGTCACACAAAAGTGGAGTGGGTGTCGTAAAAGGGATCCCCAAAATCTGCAAGCAACCACCGTAACCAGGTCACCTCAGAAATCAACGAAGCCATAGCCCGCAGCTCAGCCTCAACACTCGAACGGGAAACCGCTACCTGTTTTTTCGTCTTCCAAGCAACAAGCGAACCACCAAGAAACACACAGTAAGCAGAAAGTGAACGACGATCCATAGGATCACTCGCCCAAGTAGCATCCGAGTAGCACTGGAGCTGGAGAGAACTGGAACTAGGAAAGAAAAGGCGATGAGTAATCGTGCCACGGAGATAACGGAGGACACGAAGGAGATGACTGTAGTGAACGGTGGTAGGAGCTGAGAAAAACTGACTCAGAATATGAACAGGATAAGAGATATCAGGACGAGTGACAAGCAAGATAAACAAGACTCCCAACAAGATGGCGATAGCGTGTGGGATCGGGAAGAGGATCACCATCGGTAGGACGAAGCTTAACATTAAGCTCCATAGGAGTCTCAACGAGTGCGCTCATCCACAAGAGCAGCACGAGTAAGGAGATCCTGAATATACTTTTCCTGGGAGATATAAAAACCATCAGAAGTGGAGGAAATCTCAATCCCAAGAAAATAGCGAAGAGGACCAACACTACTAGAAAAAAGGCTTTCAGTGGCGCACCACATATAGCCATCAGTGGCGCACTAGTGGTGCGCCACTGTTATCACGCCACTGCTAACACATAGTAGTGGCGCACTAGGGGTGCGCCACTACTAGCCTAGATACCGTGGCGCACCGCCCGGTGCGCCATTGACATGCCCACCAGTGCGCCACTACTACTCCAAAGTGGTGCGCCACCGTTGGTCGAGGCGTGCGCCACCACCGTGCGTAAGAGGTGCGCCACCGCTACAGCTTTGCGTGCGCCACCGGTCCAGCTAGTTGGTGCGCCACCGCTGCGTTAGTACGTGCGCCACTCGCCCTCTCCAGGACGTGCGCCACTGCTACTTATCCTTGTGCGCCACTGCTAGTCTCGGAGAGGATCACAGGGCAGTGCGCCACTGGATCAGTAGCAGTGCGCCACTGCTACTTAGTGGTAGTGCGCCACAGATGGTCCACTAGTGCGCCACTGCTAGGATTTCGAATTTTTTTTTTTTGTATCTTGGCAGGTATTTATACAGGTTGTATATGACAGTACAATAGCACAATACAGGATATATAACAGCATATAAACAACAGCACAACTTATCCATACATAGTTCTTCACATTAGCCCCACATGATTCACAAGCATTCACATTAGAGGTTACAATGCAAGTTACGGTGTTACAAGTCACAAATGAGCTAGTAGTGGCACAAGATCGATCATCTAAACTAGCATCACATAGAAGAGAGCTAGAGTCACTACTAGCACCGTCCCGATGAAAGTGGTCTTCATCCGGTTCCTCCTCCGCTCCGTCCTCTCTCCCGCCAGATAGCGTGCGTATCTGTCTTCGGCCTCCGCTCTAGTGGTGTACCCTTTGTAGCTGTTACCGCTAAAACGGTGAACCTGTCTCCGACACTCCTCCCAGCCGTTGTAGACTCCGGGAACCTTGCCCTTGTACACGACATACCACGTCATATCTGCGTACATATGCACAAGCCAAAGAAACATTAGTGCACGCTCATAGATGTTTGCAACGAATAAGAGCAAATTCAAAAACGATCCAAGTAGTATGAACTAAAAGGCATGCCTCATACATTGTTGGTCGGAACAAATATTAACATTTAGGGAACGGAGTAAGTGAAACCAAGTAGGATGCACAATAGATTGATACTTGTGTCATCGCACCGAGTTCACTTACCCCTCCCCCAAGTGTATAGGTGACCAACATTCTAATCATCGGCATTTTGAGATACCAAAGCAAATAGAAGAATGACAAGGGCCTCATACTTTGTCGGTCCAAACAAATATTAACATTTAGGGAAGGCGTCGGTGAAACCAAGTAGGATGCACAAGAGATTGATACTTGTGTCATCGCACCAGAGTTCACCGACCCCTCCCCCAAGTGTATAGGTGACCAACATTCTAATCATTGGCATTTTGAGATACCAAAGCAAATGGAAGAATGACAAGGGCCTCATACATTGTTGGTCGAAACAAATATGAACATCCCGGGATGGCGTTAGCGAGGCCAGGTAGGATGCACAAGAGATTGATATTTGTGTCATCACACCAGGCTCACTAGCGACACCCCGGAGTGTACAGTTGACCGAACATTCTAATCATCGGCAATGCAAACAAAATTAACGACCAAATCAAGTGCGGAAAACGATAGAGCCATATATATAAGTTCACAAACATAGCCGAACTAGTAATTAAACAGACATGCAAGTAAAGTGCTGGATAAAGTTTATTACAACAGAAGCTCGTCTTTAGTTCACAACTACATAACTAGGCTCGCACATCAAGACTTTTGCGGAGCGTGGATAAAACCGCCGCCTTTCTTCAAGCACATCCATGAGCGGTAGTCGTCACCCTGCATTTGGAGCATTGTGTCTATGTCACTATTTGACGGCCGATAGCCGGCGCAGAACTCCCCCGCGCTTCTAACGACATCTTGATGGATGATTTCACAAAACTCTACTTGGATGCGGAAGAAGTCTTGCTTGATGCCGTCGTCATGGACCCGCGCCAATTTGTTGGCCCAGTCTCTGAGATGCTCAGGTAGCGTAAGCCGCTGCTGGTCCCGTATGAACTTATCCATGTGATAGAGGGCGTAGTAGGCATCCTTGTTACTAGAAGGCGGCTTCTTGACGCAGGGAAACTTTGTTTGGTGCTTGAACACATGCTTCCCGTACCTAACATTTGGCCTCTCGCATGTTGCCTTTCGCTTTGACGTAGGCATTGAGAGCATCATCAAGTACGGCCTTGACATTCGTGTAGTCCGTGGTTGACTTACCGTCCGCATCGAGGTATGTGGCCACGGAATGCTTCGGGGTTATGGAGATGAGTGTGCAGGTTTTGTCTCTGCGTAGAACACATAATGTTTAAGAACATGACGATTGAAATCTAAAAAAATCACGAGTTAAGACCGGTACGGTGAGGGGGTGACTTACTCGGGAAATACAGGCAGGAGGATGTTAGACTTCTTCCGGTTCGCTAGAAAGAAGTCTTTGAGGTATCCACTCGCGACTGCCCGGTCTCCGGCGGTGGCCAAGTGGACGGCACGCATGTAGAAGGGGTCGGCTATCGCGATGTCCGGGATGTTGTTTCTAATGATCCGCATCGCCTTGCTGAGCGAGTATAGGCGAATGAAGGTGTAGTGCAGCGGATAACTGTTCAGCATGGCAAAGATGTCATCATACCGCAGGAAGATCTTCTCCGCGAAGCCACTATCGACAAAGCCATGGCCCGAGGGCACCTTGGCAATATACACCGGGTATCCATTATCTTTCTCCCTGAGACGCCGCTCCTCCATAAACTGAATACCGTCAACCAGAGATCGCATAGGACCGGGTGCAGCATCGTACAATCTTTGAATTAGCATCCGCTCACCCGACACATGCACCCTCGCCTCGATATTCTTGGGCACAGGTGGCCCGTCCTGAGCACGGATAGGTGCCGGCTGGCTGGCAGACTTGTCGTCCTTCTTCTTTCTTTTCCGTCCCTTCGGCTTCATTTTTACTCGGGACTGCATTCTCCTCTTCGCAAGCCTTCTTCGAGTGTGTTAGGACTGATAACACTTCTCACCTCGGCTATCGGCTGAGTCTCGGTGAAGTCGGCAGCTGGAGGCGTCTCCCGAGAACAGAATAGGCGCCGCTTGTTGCAAAAGGTTTTCCCTCGGCGGCAGCTTGAGAGGGTTGGCTACTGAGATCGTAGTCCATCACCCCAAAATCGAAGTTGCAGTCCAGGTTGGCGAACGTACTGTCCTCGTCCGGACCGTCGTTCGGATCCCGTGCCATCCGCATGTCCACATCAGCCGATGGCGGCACCGTTGGGGTGGTCTTGCCATGGCTTGGCGCCGGCATGGCTTGGGGTGCTGTCCGTGGGGTGGTGTCGCTCGCCCCCAAACGAATCCGGCTCTTTGGCCAAACCATGGACCAATTGAAGCATTGGTGGAGGGCAAGGACCTGATCATCTTCGTCGGCACCATCGGGTTGAAAGGGAGGTACCACGTCGTCGTAGCCGCTAAGCACCCGAATCAGCTTGAATCCTATACACGTCGGGTTGCATGGGTCTACCGTGTAATCGGCGGTTGCTCGGTTGAACGATTTTGGCCTTGGCAACATCGATCAACTCGCCGTTCACAAAGTGCAGGAGAGTGCATGGGACGTCGACGGCGGAGCTCGCGGAAAACATGTAGGGCGTTAGGGATGGCTAGCTAGTCAAAGGATGGGATATGGAAGTCATTGGCCGAGGGTTGGTTACCGTGATGGCGTCCAGCTCGGCTAAGGTCGAGGCACCGCCGGCGACGGGCGTGCAACTGATGGAGTGGCCGCTTGATGGCGCGGTGCCGGGCGGCGTATTATCCGCAGCCGACGGGTGCATTGAGCTGAAGTAATGGCGCCGCGGGAGACACCAAGGTTGGCGCCGCGGGAGCCACCACGGTTGGCGCCGCGGGAGCCACCAAGGTTGGCGCCGCCGGAGACACCATTGTTGCCGCCCGCGGACTCACCGATGGCTCCACGTTGTGGGAGTTGCTGCCCGCGAACCGGGAACCGGGGTTCCCCTTTTGTCCTCCCTTATACCACGCGTCCGGACCGGCAACCAAGGTAGGGATGAGGGAGCTAAGCGTCGTGCCCACTTGGTCCTCCACTTGCCGTCGTTGCGTCCTCTCGTTGGGTCTCCACGATTTGTTGCACTTGTTGCCGCACTTGCTCCTCGACCAATGTCGGGATCTGCGCAACTTGTGCCTTGAGCCGTGCGACCTCCTTCTCATCGATGGGGGGCTTTCTCTCCTTTTTCCCCGACTTATAGTATTCTCGACCATTTCATAGAGCATCCTTCGCCGGCCACACGACCAGCCGACGTCGGCTTACTCAATGGATCCCTCTTCTTGTGGGCATTCAACGCCCTATTTAAAGGGTTGTCCCAAGGGGCACACTCGCGAGGAGCTCGTGGACCCCGCGCCGCTACTAGCTTCCTTTTCACTTTCCGCAGCGATCTCCTTAGCCTACGGGAGGAACATGCATGAACCATTTAGAAATTTGGATTCATCAATAAGAATGCAACCATAAAGGAGCTAATTAAGCGGGTGCATTCCTTACCGTAAGAGCCTCAAACTCCTTCACATCCGGAGTGGTGGTGAGCTCCTTTGTTTTCGGGTCAAGACGGTACCGGGCCAGGAGAAAGTTCCTGGTTTGCTTGTTTTTGTATTGCGGGAAGAGGGGCTCGAGGCCGTTCTTCACACGCTCCTTATCCGCGGCGTCCCATTTCGGTTGCGCCACCCTAAAACCGCCAGGACCAAGTTTGTGGGTGCCTAAGTTCAGTTTTCGCATGTCCTTCCCCCACCGACTAGAATCCGACGTTGACTCGCTCTCGCACTTGATCTTGAAATCAGCGTAGTCTTGCTCGGTGATCGAGGGATTTGACTCCTTGATCTTCTCGTAACTCTCACCATTATTAATCATTGTCTTCACTCGGTTCCTCCAACTAGCGAGGGCGGTGCTCATCTTCGTGAGGGCGGCATTGTGCACTTTGTTCCGCATGAGACGCTTTTCTGAGCAGTCCACCGGGAACTCGTATCGTTCGTGCAGCTTCTGGAAGAGGAGGGTGCGCAAATTCGCTCGGTCAGGATGCCTGAGGTTCTCGGTGTTGATCGAGACCGTGCTCCGGAGGATGCACCCGAGTTGGGCAGCGTAACCTTTGACTAAATCAGGGGGCGCCGTTGGAAGCCCAGTGGCGTTCACTTCGGTGAATGCCTGCTTCACGGTGCTGAGCACATTCGGGCGACGCTCCCTCCGTAGCTTCTTCGGTGCGCCGGTGTCATCCTCGCCGGTACCATCCGTGGTGTCATCCTCGGCGGCACAATCAGTGGTGTCAGCATCGGCGGCATCGTCCGCTCGGTACTCTGGATCGGTGCCATCATCCTCGCCGTCGTCGCGGCGAGGTTGTGACTCCATCACCTCCATTTCATCGGTTAGCATCCAGAATGGCTTGCTACCGCTGCCGCCGGCCTCTTCGTTGTTGGCCATGTTCGAACTAAGTAGGAAAAAATGCATAAAGTTAGCGCAAGATTTCACGGAAAAATTGGGCATGACCTATGCTAATTTATGGACATATGAGTGCCCCATTTTCGCCGAAACGGAAATGAATCAACATTTCGGCGATAATGGGCAACTCTGTCGATCCCTGCACAAGAAAATGACACCATATACACCAAAAAATCCACCAGCTGAGCACCATGGCACATATACACCAAAAAATCCAACTGAGCACCATAGCACATGTACACTAATTGAGCACCATAGCACATATCGACCAGCTGAGCAGCCAGTACCACCATCCAACAGCACCTAGTAGCAGCAGCAAGCTAGCTAGCAGCAGCAGCAAGCTAGCAGTAGCTAGCAGCAAGCTAGCAGTAGCTAGCACCAAGCTAGCTAGCAGCAGCAAGCTAGCAGTAGCTAGCAGCAAGCTAGCAGCAGCAACACCTAAGCAACATCTAACAGCAGCAGCACGTAAGCAACAACCTAACAGCAGCAGCACCTAAGAAGCACATCTAAAACCTAGCAACTAACAACCTAACAGCCTAGCAGCAGCACCAATCAACCTAGCAGCAGCACCAATCAACCTAGCAACTAATAGCAACCTAACAGCCTAGCAGCAGCAGCAAGCAAGCTAACAACCTAGCAGCAGCAGCAAGCAAAAAATACCCAATTTTACAACCCTAGCAAGCAGCAGCAGCAAGCAAGCAACCTATAGCAGCAGCAGCAACCAAGCAACCTAGCTCTGCTCTCTGACTCTCTACATACTAGCTTAACAGCAGTAGGAGTGCTGATGCTCATACAGACACAACACTAGATATCTACTAGAGCAGCCAATTTCTACAGCATCATCTTAAATTTGCATAGACATCTGTAGGAGTAAACACGATACACACATTTCTACAGCATCATCATGAAGCAAATTACTAGCATTTCTACAGAATCATCATGCAAGCAAGCATAGGGAGGAGGAGGAGCATAGGGAGCTCACCCTGAGCAGTAGGTTGGGGAGGTGAATCGAGGGGGGAGGCGACCGCTGGCGGGGAGGTGGCGTCGAAGAGGGGGAGAGACCGTGCTGCTCCTGCTCCGCGGACGTGCGCGACGTGCTACAACTCGAAGAAGGTCGCCGACTTGCTGCTCCTGCTCCGCGGCGAGCTTGAGAGGATCTGCTTGGGGGAGAGACCGTGAGGCGGGTGATAATCCAAAGTTAGAACATAATACGTTGCATTTTTAATGGATTCAAATGAAGCACACCATAGAAACTCAATAGACTTTAGAAACAAGATTGTGTATTTTCTGATTTGGATTGTTGCCAAACTTTCTGTGCCTAACAGATATACAAGCTGCCTAACAGTGTGCAGCTTTCCAAATTCAGAGCAAGAACACATGCGAGTGACATAAATCACATAAGTAGGAAGACAATTAAGCTATCTAGTGTCACATAAATCAAATAAGTAGGATTACAATTAATCTATCTAGTCTAAAATTTTAGTAGATGTTGATAAATAAGCTAAATATAGCTATGCCTATGCTGCTTTGATTGTTTTCTCGACCGGGTCGCCGTGTCAACAAAATGAGGAGAGGGACAAGATAAGAACTATCCTACAGAGTTAAACTTGGCATGTTGCTCGAGCTATTTTTCTACCGTTTATGCGTATATCCATAGGATGTCCAATGACACAACAGATACAAACACTTAGGTGAATCAGCTATTTAAACATGTTAAATCAAGAAAACAACACTAACCCAAACAAAATATAAGCACATTGCGTCAGGACATGATCAACTAAACAAATCATGATGAATTAAAAGCTTGTGGCTGATGTACTACTCCATCAACACTTAGGTGAATCAACACTTGCTTCTCACCAGCACATGAACAAGATAGCAGATAATTAACAGATTCACAAACAGGCAAAGGAGGGGGAGCAGCAGCAGTAAGTTCAAATGGGCTCAGGCACTGGTTGCTTCCCTTCTAGAGATAGACATGCCGCAGCAGGCAGCAGTCAATGGCGACAGAAAAGGGACAAGGCGGGGTTAGGGTTAGGGTTCGTGCCAATGCGGGGAGAGGAGAAAGGCTCGAGCGGGAGAGGAGGGGATTACCTGGCTGGAGACGTGGGCGCCGAGGGGAGATGAGTGCGACGGTGGAGAGGGGCGCCGGTGGGAGGGTGGGGCTCCTGCTCCGCGGCGTGCTCGGGGCTCCCGCTCCGCGGCGTGCTGCTTCTACTCCTGCTACGGGGGCACGACAAGCGGTAGAGGAGCGGTGGAGGGGTGGCGGCCACCGGTGGGCGGCGTCGCGAGGCAGATAGACAGACGGGGTAGCGTCGCGAGGCAGATCGAGGGAGGGGCGGCCGCCGGCGTCGGAGAGGATTGGGGAATGGGGATGGGGAGAAGAAGAGAATAGGGGTTTTAATTTGGCTAAGTCCCCGACCCCCCTAAGCAATGGCGCACTGCTCGGGGTGCGCCACAGTGACTCTTAGCAATGGCGCACCACTAGGGGTGCGCCACTACGACTTTAGGATAGGGTCAAAAACAAAATGGATGGTACCTTGACAAGATCCGCACCGTACCGCAATGGCTAGCTATCCGTCCCCTGTTTGGTTTCCCCTGGCCAGCCAGGTTCGAACCCTGGCGGCCCCAATTTTTTAACTTTTTTTTAAAATGATTTAACCCAGCAGTAATAAATAGCATAATACACCAAAATAAAAGGCATAAATAATTATAATTATGTAGAATATTTAAAATACTATAGAATCTAGAAAATATCCAAAAATATAAATTATATGTCTATTTTGATCGGTACAATGTGTAGATTAACAATATGACATCCATTATTCATACAAGAAAATGATACATATTATCTTTTCACAATCTTCTTGCCCTTCTTTCTCGCGGTTGAATAATTTAGCCCCGGAACTCCTAGACTTCTTCTCTTGAATGGACGGCCTTTAGGTAGGGTGGTCCTCGCTTCTTCTTGTTGTGTATGGTTCTTCATCATCGTCGTCGTCATCTTCCATCTTCGGATCGCCGTACTGGTCAAAGTCTAGCTCGTTGGCGGCTCCATCCATTCCGATGATGCTCCTTTTGCCTCTCCTCATGACAACACGGCTGGGATTTTGCGGGTCGGTAATGAAGAAGCATTGGTCCACTTGGGAAGCTAGTACCCATGGCTCATATTTCGCGGTGACCTTTGCATTTCAAATCCCTGCAAACAAACACATGCAACACATGTGTGGATCGGAGGCTTTGCATATACAACACATGTGGAGGCTTCGCATACAACACACATGCACGTGATCGAGACGCTTTTCGCGCATGCGCACATACGTGTGTGTGCAAGACGATCGGAACCGGTCACACACAAAGCATAAAACCAACAAAGTTACCGATACGGCGAGACCTAGAGTGTTGGATGATGTAAAAAGTTGAGATTGAGTAGGGTATTAAGCTAAGAAAGCTTCACCATTACTTACCTATTAAGCTAAGACATAGCAATGGCGCACTACTAAGTGGTGCGCCACCGCCACGCCTCTCATCTCTAAAAAGGGGCTCTGGCCACCCCCTAGCAGTGGCGCACCTAATGACATGCGCCATAGGTAACCTATGTAGCAGTGGCGCACCACGGCAGTGCGCCATTGCTAAGCCTATCATCTCTAAACGGTCTCTCGGACACCTCCTAGCGAGTGGCGCACCTCCGCAACGTGCGCCATAGGTAAGGAATGTAGCAGTGGCGCACCCCGGAGACGTGCGCCACTACTAGGTTGGGGGAGGATCTGGCCTCCTGTCACCACTTACTTATGGCGCACTGGAATCAAGGTGCGCCACTACTACTTTTGTAACAGTGGCCCACCGTTTTGTGGTGCGCCACTGCTAAGTAGTAGTGGCGCACGGCAGCCATGGTGCGCCACTGATGGCAGTCTTACGGCTAGGCCTTTTCCTAGTAGTGCAAGATCGATCATAAGAAACTGATCACGAAGACGAGCCTTGACAAAGGAAATATACTCAGGATCATCACCAGTAATGATCATATCATCAACATAGAGAAGGAGAAGAGTGCGTCCACGAGGAGAAGTGTGAACAAATAGCGGCTGGATCATGAAAACTAGGAGAGAAACCAGCAGCAGTCACCACGGAGGCAAAGCGCTCAAACCAGGCACGAGGGCTCGTTTCAGGCCATAAAGAGAACGTCGAAGACGACAAACCATCCCATCGGGAACGGAATACCCAGGAGGAGGCTGCATGTAAACCTCCTCACTCAACTCGCCATTAAGAAAAGCGTTCTGAACATCAAGCTGAGAGACAGACCAGCGTCGAACAGAAGCAACAGCAAGAAGAGTACGCACGGTGGTCATATGAGCCACAGGAGCAAAAGTCTCATCATAATCACGGCCGTGCTCCTGCTGAAAGCCACGTGCCACAGGACGCGCTTTATAGCGCTCAAGAGATCCATCAGAGCGGGTCTTAATTTTATAGACCCACTTACACGTGATAGGACGAACACCAGGAGAAGGAGAAACAAGATCCCAGGTGCCAGTGCGCTCAAGCGCAGCGATCTCCTCAGCCATGGCAAGCTGCCATTCAGGATGGCACTCGGCATCCCGATAAGAAGTCGGCTCGGAGACGACGGAGAGACCATACTGGCCGGGAGAGAAACGGTTGGGAGCACGACGCCGGCGAACGAGGCGGAAGAGGTGGAGAACTAGGAGACTCATCGAAGAAGACAACTCATCGGAAGAGGAGGGAGAAGGATCATCGAGCGAGGAGTCCGGAACCGTAGAACGCCGAGAATAGTGGAAGGGAAAAGGAGACAAGGGAGAAGGAGGACCGGTGGAATCGAGAAGAAGAGGAAGGAGAACTAGGAGGCGACGATGGCACCGGAGTCGGAGGGGGCGCAGCGGGAGGAGAAACAGGGAGGGACATAGGGTGGTGCATCGGGAAGGAGAAGAAAAGAGAGATCATCCACCGGGTATGTACCGAGAGGTGGGACGAGGATAGAAAGGACGCGTCTCATCAAGCGTGACGTCACGAGAGATGCGCATCCGACGACCAACGGGGTCCCAACAGCGATAGCCCTTATGCTCATCACCTGTATCCGAGAAAAACACACTCAACGGACGAGCGGTCGGTTTGGTGCGTTCGCGAGAGGGAGAAGGACATAGCAAACGCAACCAAATAAACGAAGAGTCGAGTAGTCTGGCAAGCTGCCAGAGAGACGCTCGAGAGGAATGCCACCTTGAAGAGCAGCAGAAGGCTGAATGTTAATAAGATAAGTGGACGTAGAGACAGCGTCCGCCCAGAAATGCGGCGGAAGAGAGGAAGCAATCATCATAGCACGGGTAGTCTCAAGAATATGACGATGCTTACGCTCGGCGACACCATTTTGAGCATGAGCGCCGGGACACGAGAACTGGGCAAGCGTGCCCTGCTCAGCAAGGACACCACGCAGGTGCTTCGGGAGATATACTCTCCTGCAGAGTCAGCACGAAACACACGAATGGGAGTGGAATACTGAGTACGAACCATGGCCACAAAACGCTGATAAATAGAAAGCACCTCACTGCGAGAGCGCATAAAAAACAACCAGGTGTACCGGGAAAAGTCATCAATAAACAAAATATAGTATCGATGGCCCCCTTTGGAAGCAAAGGGAGCCGGACCCCAAACATCAGAATGAACTAAATCAAAAGGTCGCTGAGATACAGACGCACCTGGTAGGATAGGGAAGCTGAATCTGTTTACCTAACCTACAACCACGACACGAATGTAAAGACACATCTCCCGAGACGGACCCCGAGAAGACCACGACGAACTAATGACGATAAGCGGGAGCCACAAAGGTGACCCGGCCGATGATGCCACTCGCTGAAAAGAACCGGTGACGAAGCGGCAAGCTGCAGGGAGAGCCGGCGGATGAAGTGTCGGCGGAAGGAACGCGAAGCCAGTCTAACTCCCAGAGGCCCGGGGACTCAAGGCTGCGAGGGCCAGCTCCAACCAGGGCCTGTGTACGGCGGTCCTGAACAGCACAAGAATCAGCGTCAAGAATGACGCGACAACCAGAATCAGTAAGCTGACTAGCAGAAAACAGGTTCATCTTAAGGCTAGGAACATGAGAAACATCAGGAACAGAGAAAGATGAAGTAGAAAGGGTGCCTCGACTGGAAACAGGAAGAGAGGAACCATCAGCCGTGATAACACGGACATGAGAAATAAGAGAGCGAAGAGCGGAAAGGATAGAAGACGCAGAAGTCATATGAAAAGAAGCTCCAGAATCGAGATACCACGGGGATGACGTACCTGACTGTGTAGAAGGTGGTGGTCTCGCGGTGCCAGAAGAGCCAGACACAGAACCAGCAGTACCGTCGAAGAAGAGCCTCGTAGCAGCGAGCAGACCACGAAGACCACGGATAATGTCCTGATCAGACAGCGCAACAGCAGACGAGCCTGAAGAACCAGCCTGCCGACGAGCAAGCTTATCAAGGTACTGCTGACGTAAGCTGGGGTCCCTCCTCCAGCAGCGAGGGACGTCGTGGCCAGCCTTGCCACAGAAGGCGCAGGGAGGACGAGGACCACGAGGCTGCTGAGACTGACTCTGGCCCTGAACCGGCGGAGTAGAGAGTAACGGCGGTGCTGGAGACCGCAACGAAGCGGACGGCACAGGAGAACCACGAGCAGACGGCACAGGAGGACCACGAGCAGCAAGTGCAGAGGGAACCGCAAGAAGACCAGCACCACGAAGACGAGTCTCCTCTGCGCGCAGCTCAGCGAGTACCTCAGAGAGCGGAACACGACCACGGGCAAGCAGGCTGGGCACGACGCGGCTCAAACTCCGTGCGGAGCCGCGACAAGAACTCAAAAACGCGCTGAAACTCCAGATCCGCGCGCACGATCGAACAGCGAGGGACAGGTGCCACACACGGTCATGCGAAGAGAATCAAGCTGACGCCAAATAGCAGCACTCTGAGTATAGAACTCGTCAATAGTAGAATCACCCTGCTGAAGATCATGCTCCTGACGAACCACAGACAGATAAAGAGCATCCCCAGACGGCTGATAGCGCTGACGAAGAAAAGCCCACTGAGCAGCATCGGTGGGAAGACTCATGAACTCGGCAGCATACTGAGGCAGAACACTGGAAGTGAGAACAGCAGCAGCACGAGCATCATCATCGATCCACTGAGTGTAGTCAGTCAGATCCAGCCGGTAGGTCGCAACAGCAGTAGAATACTCCTGAACCTTCCGGTCATAATCAGCCAGAGCAGTATCAGCGGCACTCTTGGCTGCATCCTTGTCCTCCTGAGAAGCATCGGGGGCAAGGGAAACGGGCGTCGGTGCAGTAGGCGCCGTAGGAGCAACGGGGCGCGGCGGACAAGGGACCTCGCCAGAAAGCACACCCCAAAGACGAAGACCGCGCTTGTGGACGCGCATAAAGGCAGCGAAATCAGGGTAATTCGCGCCATCAAAAGTCACCGGGCAGCGAGGAATCGCAACATAACCCGACGAGGAAGACATAGCTCTGTCTTTTTTTTTTTTTTGCTTTTTTTTTTTACTAACTAACGGAGCCGAGCCGAGCCGAGCCGAAGCTCAGATCGAGCCGATCAGGAGCCGAGCCGAAGCTCAGATCGAGCCGATCGGGAGATACGGAGATCGATCTCCAAATCGATCGGGATAGCGGAACAGGCGGGCGGGCGGCCTGTGGTACGTCCGGGGGCAGCGGGACGGCGGGCGGCGGCCTGGAGGTGCGGGCGGCCGGAGCAGCGGCCGGCGAGCAGGCCGGCGGGCGGTCGGAGCAGCGGCCGGCGAGCAGGCCGGCGGGCGGCCGGAGCAGCGGCCGGCGAGCAGGGAAACAACGGGCAGCGGGCGGCCGACGGGAGGCGGCCGGGAACGGCGAGAACGGCCGGCGGGAGGCCAGGAAACAGCGGAGAACGGCGACGGCGGCCGGAGCTGGTGAAGGAGAGGCGGCGGCGGCGACCGGGCGCGGCGGCGAGATGCCAAGGCGGGCGGCGGCGGCGGCTGCGATGCGAAAAAGAACCTTACGGCTCTGATACCATGATAGGAGAATAATCTGTGTTGTATTACTGGGGGCCAAAAGGCCACAATATATAGTACAATGTACAGGTGCAATATGCAAAAGGGCCCCTAACATATGGGCAAAATATAATACACACATATCTACTCTAACAATTAGAATCTCTAAAATTGCTCTGTTGAACTTAGTAATTGCATAACTTTAATTCCAGGACTCTAAATTCTTTGGTTTCAGTTGCAGTAGCTTCATATTTCAATATGCCATGTCATTCCATGCATTTCATATTTGTTTCATTTGGTTCTATTTCATTTATTGATTGTTGCTCTCAAATGTAGTTTCGGGCATTGTTTCGGTTATCCTATATAACTAAGAAGTTCATCCCCACTAACCTATTTCTCTTAACATGCAGCTATGCCACCTCAGCGGTCCCACCACATATCCACATCCAACCTATCCACCTAAGCAAATGAGCCACCTCAGCGGATCTTCACATATGTTTTTTCGCCAACGGAACGTCGCCTCAACTTCAGCTCGGATGTTGGTTCCATCCTATGCATGCATGGTGGTGGACCATCCTATTTATTTTCTTATCTAAAAATGCATCATAGTCTCTCTTTCATGTGATTAACAACTGATCCTTGGACTCCTATAACAGATGATAATGGGTTTTTATTGCCGATGAATCATGGCTATTAATCTGAGCGGCGCCCAAGAGCTTCACGGCAGCGCATGGAGTAGCAGGGAATGCATCGTCGACTCAATGTCTCTTCCGCCAAGACTCAGCCCTGGATCCTTCATTCTTCTTGAGTTTCATATTCACACGCCTCCCCCATCAGCGGTAGCACAGAGTCGGGGAATAAAAACAGAGCTCTTGCTATCATAGTAATGGCAATTTTGGCGCCTGGATTGGCACGTCGTAGGCAAAGAAGAAAGTTCGGTCTATGTGTCAAAGGGCGTTTGGTTTTCGTTCTGGGTGACGCCAGACCAGACAAGGCAAATATCATTTCTCCACAAATGGCCAGAGCAGCCTCGCCAATCCCCCTCCAAAAGCAGGTAAGGATTCAGTGTGTCCGCGTCTACCAAGCGACAGCTCCTGTAGATGAGGCTGGTCGACTGCTGGTGTTCTTGCAAATTCTGGACAGTCCATAATACCATATGTATAATGTATTGTTGCTTTTCTCTGTCGTAAAGATCCCTGCTCTCAGGGTTCATCATGGTGGTTTTTTCAGCAACCATACGCTTGCTTGCCAACGATACAGGTACTGCGATCCATGGTAATCAGCGAGTAATGCAAGCAAACATTTCTCTGAACTCTATATTTGGTGCCTACAGTTTTGATGCAGAGATAAGCAACCTCGATCCAGTTTTCTTTCGTCAATGTTATATACAGTTTCTACCTACATCTGGTCTGCATATAATGTAAGGATTCTTCTACCGGATCACATATCCCCTTATGAATACTTTCTGTCAAACCGTTGGTCCTCCTGATATGTGGGCTATATGAAATAAGCCTGATTTGTTCACTGTAGTACAATAAGCTTCACTGCTTGAAAGTGTACAAGTTACTTCACTTCTACTGCATCCTGCGCAGAACTCGTGTTTTTTTGAACTAAGCCTTAACTGTCACGGTGGCAAAGATACACGTCTTCATTAACTAAAGGTAAATATTATATATTAACTCTATTTGATGGTAGCACATATTAAGCTAAACCTGGCCGCTCTATTCGGATAAACGAATTGTATCATCACCACTAATTTCATGGATCTGAAAAATAAGCATTAACAATCATTGGTGCAGGATTGTATTCTTTAATCATCCCGTTTGCTCACAGAAAATGTGACAGATCAGCTAAAGAAATACATATTGTCAGTTTGCTTTAGAGGCTTCCGTCCAGAAGTCAGGGGCTAAATATGGGCAGAACTTCCAAAGGTATGTATGATTATCGATCATGGCATCAGCTATCTTGCGTCCCACCAGAGATGATTTTGCTGCTCTGGACAGAGCACTTCTTTCTTTTGTTTTTCATGCATATATGCAAGCACCATAAAATTTAAAGGACATCTCTATCATCTAATTCTAGAAACTTAGCACGTCAAATATTTCTGAATTATTTAGGTTGTGATTATTCTATTCCTACATCGATTGTATGCAAGTTGTACTTAAAATGTGTATGCACCTATTTCCGTAAGCATCTTCAAATTAACACCTTTTTTGTTGAATGTTCCGCAGCAGCGCGCGAGGAATCATCTAGTTACAGGTAGAGTCCGGCAACGAGGAGTACTACGAGGGTGACACCGCGACGTTGATCAGCAAGGCAAGCATCAGCTTGTTGAATTCTTGTCATTCTCTTTATTTATGATGCTTTATGTCTATATAGTTGTTGTCATCCGTTCTTTGCTATCTCGGTTGCCTACGTGATGTGTCATAAATATTTTTGATGCTTGTACAATGCCTATGAGTTGTTTGTTGTTCATGATCGGCATGTCATGACATTAATTTTGTCTAATCAAATATGAAACTTATGGGCATCTACAATGCTAGAAGCCTAAACAGGCACTTAAGTGAAAAAAAGGAAAAAAACAGAAAGGCTGATTAATAGTTAAGCACCCTCTCTCTCAACGCTAGGCGCTAATGACGGACGCTAAAGCGAGATATAGAACAGATAATCGTTGGACTCTCCAACGCATAGACGTAAGCGCCCACCCAAAACCAGATTTTTAAAGCAGATTGCTTTGGTTGAGATTCTCCCGTCCTCAAAGAAATAGCACCCGGTCATTCACGCAAATCACTGGTGGAAATTTTTTTACTGAGCCCGACGCATAGAAAGGAGTCGACTCAAACATAAATCCAGGAATCAATCGGGAATTTGCCGTAACAAATAGGAAATAAATCCTAGCGCCCCACTTAAGCGGCAGCGATGTAGATGCCCTAGTAAGTGAGATGAGAGCGCCGAAGGGATGGAAGTGAGAATACTATGGAGACCGAGACTAATGTTGGTGATAACCTAACACCGCCCCCTCTCTCTCATTATGTGAAGACGAAGGACAGAGAAAAAGTTAGAAAGATTCTATGGAAAATGAAAATGAAAATCTGGCAACATCAGCGGCACCCCTTGACGGTGACCGCCGGGCCTAATGAGTCTCCTAGAATGGAACAGGGAGGGGCAACTACGACTGTTCAAGAACTGGCCACCCTTGTCCAGACTCGTATAAGCCCAGTTTGGTCTTCCTTTGCGAGACCAGACAATCACAGGAGCGCGTGAAGAATTTGCGCTTTCGTATTGGTATGAAGAATTCAGTTCCTCTTCTGTTTCTCTCAAACCACAAGCATCTTGCCACCGGCACAACTAATGCATTAAGTTCCTTGCGATGCTTCCTTGGCACATCATCCGACAGGTTACTCCACCAAACCACAATTTCATCACCTGAAACAATGGAGTCTATACTGCAGAAGAAGTTTGTACCAAATCTGTCTTGAAAAGGAACATTGAAGAGTATTGTCGTTTGCAGTTTCAGGATCCTAGCGGCAGAGACTGCAGGGTGCTGGAAGCCCCTCCTATGTAACCTGTCAGCCGTCCACAAACGGTTCTGTATTGCAAACCAAAGATGGAGTTTGTGCAGCAAAGGTGCCCCTGCTTTCCACAGTTTCTGCGCGGCTGGCGCTCTTGTTCTTCCCGTGAAGAAGGCCTCATAAGCAGATTTTGCCGAGTATATGCCATCAGTAGTCAGTTCCCACGTGATCAAGTCTTCCCCCTCCTCAATTCTGATTTCTCTCAGCAGGTCCCACAGGTCCGTGATTGCCGGGATAGATCGAGCACCTCTGATCGCGGAAATCCACCGGTTATTCTGCAGAACATAAGCCATTGTCATCTGCCTTGCAGCTGGGCGCACAAACAGCATCAGATTTGGCGCCAACTGCTCCACACTCCTCCCATCGATCAAACGGCCAGACCAGAAGTTCAGTCTCTCCCCATTGCGCAATTCACTCTTGGTGCACGTGAGGAACATCTCTTCACCTTCTTCAGCTATGCAAAAAACTCAAGTCCTGCCACGGTATTTCTCCATCCATCTCCCTCCGTGCGGCAATGTAAGACACTGGGAGTTGGTTTCGACCAGGTGAAAACGTTAAAAAAGACATAACTACCCTTGATTCGAAACTACAACCCGTGATACGAATTCACGATCCAATCCACGCGAACCGTGCTCGCTCCTTGCCCATCCTCTTTCTCGCGCACCAGCATCTACGATCCTCTCGCCCAGGGAAGAGCACCTGGGAGCTGCTTCTCCTCCCCAGGTCGTCGCTGCCTAGGACGCCAAGTCCATCTCCCCTCGATCGCCAGGACTCCACGGTCCCCTTGATCCCCAGGTCGCCAGATCCCCAGCACAGCTCTGCTCGATCCTCTTCCTCGCTGCACCTGGGAACTGCTTCTCCATCCTCTTCCTGGCTTCCAAGGACGCCAGGATCCCCTCGCTATCCTGCATGACAGCTCCCCTCCAGTTGCTCCAGGCTCAGTTGTTGCTCGCCTCAGCCATGTTCGTCTCTGGCTCCGCCCCAACTGAAAATTTTGAGCATCCTGCAGTTATGAAAATGACAAGTTGAAATGTGGTATCCCCTGTGTTTGTTGTACTATACACGCAATAGATTATTAGTCTTGCTTCCTCTTCATATATACATTTACATTGCCATCAAATAAAGCAGCCATCGAGAGAGGGCATTCTGCAATTTTGAATCAAATAAAGCAGCCATCGAGAGAGGGCATTCTGCAATTTTGAAGATGGCAATGTAAATGTATATATGAAGAGGAAGCAAGACTAATAAGCTATTGCATGTATAGTACAACAAACGCAGGGGATATCACATTTCAACTTTGATTTTTCATTTGAAATTTGTTTGAGAAATCACAAATACAAGTTCAAGTTCGTTTGAGGACTACTGGAAACTGGAGCTTACTTCTCTTGAGGAACACCTCTTTTCCTCAACAGCTTCATGCCAAAGCATTATGTGTAACATCTACGAGAATTAAGTCACTCACATTAGAACAAACATATCAGTACTATGGCCGTGTGCATCGTCATGATGCAGAAGCCGGGGTTTATCCCCATTTCGAAAAAAAATCAGTACTATGGCCGCCTGCACGAGAAAGTGTTGCATAGAAATGAGAGTATGCCAAGCTTGTATAACTATTTCAGGCTTGTATAACCCATTATCTATGACACCTATATTGACAACTAGTTACTCTTCTCAGCACAGAGTTGTGTGAGTGATATGTTTCAGTCCGCACCAGTGACTGAAACTAAACTGACTGGCGTTGAACAGTTCATGATGATGTTTACCTACCATGGTGTTTTCCTAAAAGACTTCGACCACCAAACGATGATGTTGAAAACCATGAGACAAAATGAACAAGTTTGAGAGAGGGATAGTGCGTGTCATGAATAAAAGTAATCAACACATGTGTTGCCAAGTGCCAACTTGCCAATGAAGAAGTTTGTTTTTCTCTCTCTAAGTAACTAACAATGCTGCACATAACAAGTCCACGGATGCAATTGAGCTGTGAGGTTGCGCGAGATTGCACGCGTACGTGTGTAGCTAAAACTATGAATAGCCATGTGCAAGTGCTCATAGGAAAAAATGTCTGTAGCTAAAACTCTGAACCTGAAACTTATTTGCGGGCCCTTTTTTTCATAGTATTTCAGACCTAAGTGGATGCTATAATTAAGTAACTGTGCGACTTTACTATTTAGCCTGCATAGCCAATTAATTAACGAATGACTCCAAGTTGCTTGTCAATAAAAACAGGGACGTCTGCCTTACAAGATCCAGACAATCTTATATCAAAGCTGTCTTCTCACAAGTGTCGAAATTTGACTACAAAGAAATTTATGGAAACTGATGTAGGTTATTTTAAATAGAACATGGGTATGATACACAATTTATTTGAGCACCAAAACTCAAAATGGAAACTAGTGAAGATCCTAGAGGATGTCTGATAAGTTTAGAAATTTCAGCTCCTCGGTCCACTGTAGAAGCTAGCAATTTGTAGAAAACATGTAAGCAAAAGAAGCCATTGACCTGAGGATTGAGGTAGTTGTTGGCCTAGGGAAGGACGGCCGGAGAAGCGCCTGTAGCTTCACCGGAGAAGGCCGCAGGGACTGGTCTGGTCCAAGATCTGGTAGAAGGGCATCATGGTCAGAGAAGGCATGGAGGAGCAGCAGGCCGCCAGCGGAGGTCTGGGCAAAGGGAATGGTGTGTGGATCTTCGGAGGGGCAGGCTGGTAGCGAGCGGATGGGCAGGCGAGCGGCACTGGTGAAGGGGTGCAGGGGAAGGGGACTCGCAATGTGTTCTGTCGTTGTGCTGGTTAGGCACTTAGGCCATCTCCAGCGGCGTGGACGCCGTGATCGGAAATGCGTCTGGCACCACTTCTAGCGGGGCGACGCAAAGTGACCGGGCTGTTCGCGGAGACGCAAACCTGGCCCAAATATGCGCCTCGGATGCGTCTCTGCGGACGTCCGGAAACGTCCGCTCGCGTCTGGCGGACGTTCCGTCGGACCCGCCTGGCAGCGACCCTACATCGATGCGTCTTCTCAAACACGCCAGCGACTGCGCCACTGCGTCGCTTCGGCACTCTGCGCCACATTAATAGCGACGATGCCTCGGCTGCCGAGCGGCCGCCCACCTCCGCCAACCACGTTAATGGCGAGGACACGCGTCCCGCGGCCAACGTATGCCGCCGGCCTATATAAAGGGGCACGCCTTCTTCTTCCTCATCCACTCCTCCAAAAGAAACCCTAGCCGCCACAAAGCTCGATCGTAGCGCCGCCTAGGTGTTCCTGCGACGCAGCCAAGCCCGCTAGGAAGTCCATGGCCGGTCCTGGTGGCCGGCGAGGCGGTCGAGGCCGCGGCCCTGGGCGCCCCCGTGGCCGGGGCAGGGGCCTCCGTGGTGGAGCAGCTACGGCCCCACGCTCGCCGTCGCCTGCGCCCTCCTCGTCCTCGCAGGAGGAGCGCTGCTTCGAGTTCCTCCTCCGCATCGACGACGACCCACTCGTCATCAAGCGGCTAGCGGACAAGTTCGCCAAGTTCGTCGACGGCGTCGAGCCGGCGCAGTTGCAGCTACGGGAGGCCAGCTGCAACTTGTGCCGCTGGACCGTGGAGGTCATGTTCGACGGGCAGGGAAAGATGTACCTGCACATGGGGTGAGACAAGTTCGCCCGTGACCTCGACCTCGAGCCCGGCTACCAACTCACCTTCATCTACGAGGGGGACGGCGAGATGATCGTCAAGGTGTTCGACGACACGGCCTGCTGCAGGCACTACCACACTGACGACTCCGGCTCCGACACCAATAGTTAGAACGTCGAGTGTTCTTTCTTTGCAGCGAATCTGGCTACGGGCCAGACGAAGCCAGTAGTCGAGGTTTCTGGATATTCGCCTCATCGGTAGAACCAACAAGGGCACCATATCCTCCCGCTGGATTTTCCAGTTTCGGTGATTGGGTGTGCCCTCGAATGTTCTTTCTTGACAGCGAACATATGGAAATCAACACAACTAGCTTCTTTAAAAAAAATTATATTTGTGTCGACCATGGTTCAAACTATGTGTTAGTTTGTGTAAACCATGTTCCAAACTATGTGTTAGTTTGTGTAAAATCATGTTTCAAAATGTAATATTTGAAACTATGTTTAATTAATGGAGAAGAGGGAAAAAAAGGAAAAAAATAATAATACGTCGCCCCGCTGGAGTAGACCCAGACGCAAATGGACGCACAGACAATAACAGTTATATTAGCGTCCGCAGCGCGACGGAAACGGACGGTGCCGGACATAAAAATGTGTCGCGCCGCTGGAGATGCCCTTACTGGTTAACCATTGGGAGAAATGGGTCAAACACTTTGGACCTAAATGAATTTTGGGTTAACAAATAAGCCCATAGGGCTCTGTTTTTAGGTTAGGTTAACCAATGCGAAAAGGGAACCGAGTCCCAATTTTACTTGAAATGTTCCTCTGGTGATAATGTCAGTATAACACAAAGAGCGGGCCTTGGTAAAAAAAATCCTTTTGTATAATACATGTGGGCTGTCAGTTCAGTACCTTGTAACACAGCTCATGTACAAATCAAAGTTCCCACGGATTACCAAATGCTTCAGCACTTGATGGCGAAGATATTAGTAACAGAACCAACAGGCTCTTCTACCTAATGTTTAACACGTAAACACATCAGGACAGACATGTGAGCGAGGAACAATTATATAGTATCATTGTAGGCTGGAAGGTCACAGGTGAACCTAGGCTAGTTTAAGCAACGTCAGACAGGCTCGAGCACCACGGTGCGCTCGTGGATGTCGACCATCGGCGCCGGAGCTAGCTCGGTCGCTCGCTAGAAGCCCCAGGAGCCGCGACCTGAGGCGTGGAGTAACCGCGCCCGAGGGAGGCGGCCCCGGGTCGATAGAGGAGACGCTAGAAGCAGACCGCCGAGAAACGGCGTGCCCCAGAGGCGAGGGCTGTACGCTTGCCTGGGGGACGTGTTCGCGATCTGGGCGCGCCGCCGGCGAGGGGATAGGGACAGCGGGATAAGCGGAAGACGAGGAAGAAGAAGAGATAGGTTTTTAATACGTGACGGGAACAAAAAAAAAAAGGGGTCAGTTATTTTTCTCTCTCTGTGTCTCCTCCACGGCACCGTCTTTCCCCCCGCTCCCTCGCGCCGCGGGGCGGATTGTATGACTTCTTTTTTAATAAATATTTGTATTCACATCACAAACCATTACAGAGTAGTTGACCATTACAAACACACTGAAATACAGTCACAAAGGACCATGAACACCTAGCAAACCCTAAGACCATCATAACTCATCAGGATCTCCGGAGCCCTGAGTCGACAACCCTCCCCTGGATCTGCAACCGGTCGCAATCAGGTCATGATCTTCGACCATGATACAATTGCCGCCATGCTGCTTCCTCCAAACCTGACACTAGCGCCGAGAGAGCATGGACACCAATCCAACACACCAACAAGGGAGAAGAAGGGATGACGTCCTCTTCACTTCGCGTGCGTGCGCGATTTGTTGTTGTTCCAACATCATACAAATTGGTTCAAAACAAATTAATTAAACAAATAATTGAATGGTCCAAGATGAGGAATATAAATTGTTTCACACAAATTGGTAATGAAGGGAAGGAAAAATGAGACTAGCGACCATAGAGTGCCTAGTGATCCTTGACAAGATCATGTTGCAGCTGAAAACTGATTTCTGCTTATATATTTCCAAGAATGATTGGATCTAGATTAGGATATCTGGCTGCTTTTGGCACGACTGCCAACTTTGTGAAATTCAAATGGGAGGTCGAGATCCCTCTCATTCTCGATTGTCATATTGTATATGATTATGCAAACAATCATAACATTATGCAGGGTGTTTTTGTCCTAAAATTTTGCTGCCCTCGAACAGTTGCAAACCTAGCTTGCAAAACACCAAAGGCTCTATATCTATATCCTTCCGAGTTGCTTCTTACATTTTTGCAAAGTGAGCTTAAAGTTTTTTTCTTGGCTTGTGGATGTTCTTGACAAATGTGGACCATTTTGGATAGATCCGGTCTGCTACATAATATCCTATGTTGTACTCATGGCCGTTGATGGTACGCCTCACCATTGACAAGCATACCAAAAAGAGGTGATTTTTAATAGAAGATACTTGTCAGTGTAATCGACAGAAACTCTGTAGACATTTACCCTCATCACCGCCGATATTTTCTGGTAGGGGGTGAACCCAATGAGGCCGGCAGTATTCCTCCGGCATGTGAACTAACGGCATTTGTCCTCACATGCCTTCACTATCTCCATGAAAAGCTCTCGCCCCATCCGATAGCATCCACGGAAGAGATGTTCTGGATAGGTAGGTACCTCCGCGAAGTAGTCGTGCATAACCATGTCCGATCCCAATCACTCGGTTGTGAGGGATACATAGTTTGCCGATGGTAGTGGAGGCGCTGCACCGCGATGAGCAGAAGCATGTCTTTGATTTTGTCGTCGACGGATTCCCAATCGGAATCATCTAAGGACGACGAATCGAAATACTCGTCGGAGGAGGATCTCCGGGATGAGCTCCAAGATTTGCATTATAGTACCCTATAAAACAAATTTCGCCCAAGTGCAAATTTTTGGTATCTGATAGGAAGATTTTTTTTGTGTGTACCGCACACTAGCAGTTATTTTCCGGTTTCGGCCCAGATGGCGATACAAAAACTTGGAAAGTG
Organism: Lolium rigidum; assembly: GCF_022539505.1. Lineage (NCBI taxonomy): Eukaryota > Viridiplantae > Streptophyta > Magnoliopsida > Poales > Poaceae > Lolium > Lolium rigidum. The sequence goes on from NC_061512.1 coordinate 137,630,340, forward strand.
TGTTCCCAACTTGTATTTCACGTCAAATCCATCCTCCATGCTAAGGTCAAAGCTTGGGGTAAGGTCAAAGGTTTGAAAGGCCAAGGGCCCAAGGCCTATCAAAGGAAGGAAAGGGAATTCTTGTCAAATCCATCCTCCAGGCTGTGCCAGCCTATGCTATGAGCTGCTTCATGCTAACTAAAAAATTCTGCAAGCAGCTTAGCTCGATCTCTTCAAATTTTTGGTGGGGAGATACAGATGAACAAAAAAAGGTCCATTGGATTGGATGGGAAAGAACGGGTAAAAGCAAGGAAAAAAGGAGGGCTGGGCTTCAGGGACTATGAATGTTTTAATCAGGCCTTCCTAGCTAAAAAGGGTTGGAGAATACTCACAGAACCTCAATCGTTATGTGCACGAGTGCTGAAATCGCGGTACTTTAAAGAGGTGGATTTCTTGAATGCTGGGTGTCTAAAACGATCCTCATATACCTGGAGAGGAATTATCCACGGACGCGAACTACTCAAGGCTGGGTTGGTCTACCGTATCGGGGATGGTTCATCTATCAAAGTTGGGGAGGACAACTGGATCCCTTGGTCGGGGATACAACGTCCACTGGGACGGCGGCAGGAATCGTGCCCAGAGTTGGTGAGTGATTTCATTATCCCTGGTGGTGGTGCATGGGATGAAGATAAAGTCAAGAACAATTTCTTTGAGGCCGACGCCACTGACATCCTGCGCACTACTGTGGGGAGGCCGGGCTCTCAGGATTTTCAGGCATGGAACTTCACTAAAAATGGTCTCTTTTCGGTTAAATCTGCCTACCACCTTGCGGTACAGCGGAAAAGAGCGGCCAAGAGTACTGCTGAATCTTCAAGATCAACCGATGAGCACAAGAGCTGGCTAGCGCTGTGGGCAGCTCAAGTTCCAGGGAAATCGAAAGTCCACATGTGGCGCTTAATAGAGAATGGGCTAGCAGTGGGAGCTGAACTCAGTCATAGGAAGATAAAAGACGGCGTTGTCTGTCTCGCGTGCGGCAGAACTGAGAGTTTAGTTCATCGCTTCTGGACGTGTCCTCATTAAGCGCAAGCTTGGTCTCTCTTATTAGATTTAACAGGGATCACTTGGTCTGCACCTCCAAAGAAACTAGTGTGTCATGCAGAATTGAAGGGCTGGCTCCTCGACTGGATTGGCAAGGGCTCGGGTGATCAGATTGAGTGGATGTTCTCCATGATCTACAACTTGTGGCTGGCAAGAAATGATGCTAGGGAGACTAAGCAAATGCAGAACCCAAAGACAATCGTCTTGAGGACGGCAGCGTTGGAAGAGTGGCGTGGCCTTATGGTTAAGCCACTATCTGTGCCAAGTGCGGTCAAGGAGAACTGGCAGCCTCCGACCATTGACTGGTATAAAATCAATGTCGATGGCGCATTCCGTCAGCAAGAAGGGTAATGGAGGTGGGGCGTGGTCATCCGCGATCACCATGGCAGCTTCACAGCGGGAGGTTGCTGTTTTTTCACCCACGTCGCTGATGCTGAGGGTGCGGATCTGCTCGCTTGTATTGGAGACAGACAACACAGGGGTACGGGCCAAGCTGTTGAAGCTGGAGCTGGACAGGTCGGTTCATGGATCTTTAGTGGAGGAAATCAAGGTGCTACTTGGAAGTTTCTCGGAAACGGCTGTGTGTGCTGTTCGTCGAACGGCAAATGTTGTTGCTCATGCATTAGCTAAGGATGGCTGCGATAATAAGTTGTGTAAAATTTGGTTAGGTGTACCACCGGCTGGTATTGTGAACACTCTTGTATCGGATGTTTCGGTGAATTAATAGATCGCAGCACTTTCTTCTAAAAAAAAAAAAACTTGTAAATTTCACGTGTAAATTCATACACAGTCGTTTTGACTTGTGAGGCCAACGCTGGAAACATGCACAGGTCCAGGTTTGAACATTAGCAGAAAACTCCATATCTTAGTTTCAATACCCCAAAAAGTTGATCAATCAAAAGAGGCAATCCTGAAAATCCTTTGTTCTGGCACAGGCACCGGCACCGGAGGAGTATATTCGGCGTCTCCATCTCCCCGCGGCGACAGCAGTACAGCACCCCGCTTCCGATGGCTATGCCGTAGGAGAAGATGTGTTCTGGATGTGTCTCTCTCTGCAATGTACTAGTATGGCTGCGTCTGGTCGTACTTGGACAGCACGTCCACCAGGCTGTCCGGGCGCGGCGGCCACCTGGGCGTTGTCGTTCCGTCGCGCGGCGTGGCGCGGCACGATGGCGGTGGAGGATTGGTTCATTAACCTGAAGAGACGCGGACTACGGAAGGGGACAATGGCGCCATGCTGCAGGTAAAGCCGTAAAGGGATTCCACGCCATGTACGGGTCAAAGAATGCGAGGGACAAGTACGGCGCGAGCAGGTCGCCGGCGAGCTCGACGCCTCGACCCGGCGTGCGGCGAGGAGGTCCTGCTCACCGCCAGGGACGCCACGGCCGCGCACCTGGACTGGACGTGCCTGTCCGCGCCGTAACCTTGTCGGTCTCGCGGGTTGGCAACAGAGCCTTGTGAGACTACCTCACGTCGTCGGCATCCTAAGCGTTGTCGTCAGGCACGACGCTGTGAGCCTGTGACTATGGTGCCCCGGTCTCCGATGTACAGTACTGGGCAGGCTGCGGGCGCTGGCCGGCCGGCGACGTGCTCGTCCTCGAGCTCGACGTGGTCAAGTCGCCACACCTCAAGCACTCATACGACGCGCGCCCGCTTGGGTTTCACGACTTGCTGTACGAGCCGACAAAGAACAAGGGGCGCGTCCGCGATAATGTGTCTGGGCAGTGGGCGCTGCCGGAGCGGGAGCGCGACAACCGGCTTCCGCTTTGAGCTAATAACACTAGAGGTACAAGAACTTGGGATGCGGGTGCATTTTGGTACATAAACTTGCGAACTGTGGTGCGGCAGTGCAATAACTTGTAATACATGTGCAAATTAGTACAGATCGTCCTAAAACTGACACATCTTATTTGCGAAAACCCCCTTTATAATTTCCTCTCGCGTCGTGACCTTACCTCTTTTCCCCTTTGATCTGGTCATCGGTCCTCCATCAGCCCACCTAGCGCGCACAACTTGAGCCTCGGCTGCGGGCAGTGCTAGTGGCGTACCTCACAGATCCAACCTCTCAATCTTTCATGTCTCTTTTTCGATTGCTTCCCGTCCTCGACTGTGGGGGCGCTGTACTGCTCTCCGCATCAGGTGACGCGGCGCGGGCGGCCATCCGGGCCTATCGTCCCCTCCTCGCCTCTAGTTCCGGCGGACTTCAGGCTGGTCCAACACTCGCGTCGTGCACGGCGAGACACCCACCAGAGTAGCAGGCTAGGCAGGTGGATGTAGGGTGTATCCTTGACGGCGCACTGGAGGAAAGGCAGGCGTCCAACAAGGCATAGCCCCGTTCGACCACGTCCGGCGTTGATCTCGGGACTGCACCTTTGCCTGGATGTATCCGTGCAACACCATTCTTGCCATGATCCACTCCAGTAGGATCGCAACCGTGTGTCCCCAAAAATATCATCTCCTGCTCCGGATGTACAATTAAAACCAGTAAGATAGATGTACAATTCAGAGTTGGATGCCAGAATTTTACTCAAAGAAGAACGGCAATGCCAGATTCTGTGAGCGATCTGCATCGGGAGAACGGTAAACATTTCGCTCCTCGCGTCGCCTCCTCCAGGCGACTGGGGAGGCGAAACCCTAACCCTAACCCGTGCCGCCACCGGCCTCCTCCCCCTCCCGCCCCTGCCTCGCCGCCCCCAGAGACGCCGCCCGGGCTGTGCTCGCGATGCCGGTGAAGGGGGTGGCCGGGATCTGAGCTCTCGGCTCCCCCCGTGGTTGCTAGATGGAGGATCTCCGCGGGGGGTTTGCCTTGACCGAGGCGGCGGCCGACGAGCTTTCCCTTCGCGGACGAGCTTGTCCGTTGGCTTCCCCGGTGGGGGCTCGTGATCTGAGGCGGCGGCCTCTGGTGGTGTGGCGGCGCGGGCTCTGCGGCGAGCGGCGTGCGCGATGCGGGTCCCCCTCTTCGGCTGTGTGGACGGCGGGGAGGTGGAGGGTGCTGGCCGTGGTGCGGGGGCCGTGGCGTCGGTGCCCCGGACCAGATCGGAAGGATGGCGCCTCCCTCTTCACTTGGCGCACCCCACCCTCCCGTCGTCGAGCTCCGACGGTTTTTGGCTGGCGGAGCTGGTGCCGGGCTGGGTGCTGGAGCTGGTGCGGATTCCGGGAGAAATCCATGGCTGGCTATGTCAGCCACGACGGTGGCGACGCCCGCAGGCGCCGTGTTTTTCCTGGAGCGCGATCAAGGTATCTTGCCCCCCTCCTTTCCCCTTCCTGATACCGGGAGAAATCCCAAATCATTTGGATTGGGCGGCAGCGACGCCCCGTGCGCCGTCACTTTCCTGAAGGTGTCGCCTTCGATCAGTTGGGGTTGTGGGTTGGCGATGTTTCCCTGGTGGTTGGCGCCGTGGCTGTGGTATGGGCGGTGGTGGTGCTGCTGTGCTCAAGGGTCTAGCTCGCACAATCCTTTTGGATGCTCGCTGGTTCGTGCTCTGCACTCGCTCGGGTGCGAGGTTGCGGGACAACAGGAGCACGATGCTTCTCCCTTGTAGGTGCTGCACTGTGGCTCGGATGTGTCCTTCCTCGTCTCCTTCAGAGCTCCTTCTCTTCAGCGTCCTCGCCCTGCAACTTCGTCTCTTCGTGTCAGGTGCCGCGGCCAGCAGCAAGGCTTCTCGTGGTGTGCTCAACGCAGCGCTCGGGTGGGCTCTAGTGTTGGCTCAGTTTTGCAGTCTGGTTCATGTCCCTTCTCTGCTCTGGGTGAGTGTGTCTCCATGGGCGGCGGAACGGCGCCCTTCGAGCCAGGGCGAGGGGGCAGGGGTCCCTCTCCGTCCATGGAAGAGAATGGACAGGCGGCGACTTGCCATCTTGCTCTAGCCGTGAATCCTCCCAAGCAAAGCAGATGATCCCATCCCAAGTTTCACCTTGCCGGCTCCCTGGTACTTCGATCGCGTTGGAAGGGCTCTTCGGGCTTCAGCTAGTTTCTGGTGTACCTTATGTTTGCTGTTGTCGGTGTGAGTTGTAAGCTGTTCTTCAGCATCTTTGTAACCATGGCTATGTGGCTTTATTAATTTAAAGTTGGGCACTTTGTGCCTTCTGTTTAAAAAAGATTCTGTGAGCTTGCTCGTCCACTCTATGCACCAGATTCCTGCACATGTTCCTCACGCCTTGCAGCCTTGCAGCTTTCAGGTCGAGCCACTTGAGAAGCCATAGATGGTCACCCAAGCTAGAGGTGGCAGCTGACGGCGGTGTCGTCCCATGTATTGGTGTATCTACTGTGTGTTCCTCTACGAGCTCATCCACGGGCGCACCCCATTGGCTGGCGCCACACTCCGCAACATCGTGTGCGCAACGCTCCGCAATATCGTACGCGCAACGCTTGCCTTCCCCGTCTCATGTGGCTTCCAAGGTGGCGAAGACGCGACGGCGGCATGGAACCTCATCGTGCGCCTGCTCGCCCGGGACCGGGGGACCCCGCTTCCCATTTCTTCAGAGACCTCAACTCCGCACTCCTCTACTCGTCGCGCCAGCCTGCAGACGTCTCTACGCGACGTTGAAGTGGTCGCAGCCCTTCTCCGTCCTGGCTGCTCGCATCGCCAGATGTCTGAGCGTGTTACGCCGGCTTGGACTCGTCATTCCCGACCGAGATCGTTGGCCTGTGCGAGGGTATCTACTGCACCCGAGTGAAGACGCGCGCGGACAACGCTAGATGATCACCGACGGCCGATCCGGTCGGCCATGGCGGTTGCGACCACGAGGGCAGCACATCTGTGGATTTGGGAAAAAGAGATAAGGATCACAAATGCGAGAGAAAAATATATAAGGGGGTTTTCACAAAGAAATGATGCCACGTGTCAGTGCCTAGACGTTTTTGTACTGATTTGCACCTATGTTACAAGTTGTTGGACTGCCGCACCACAGTTAGCAAGTTTATGTACCAAAATGCACCTGCCTGACAAGTTTTTGTACCTCCAGTGTTATTAGCTCTTCCGCTTTCGGAGCTGAACTTAGGCGACCTTTCACGTAGATTAGACGGCCGAAACGGGCAGGAGTTCAGTACGGCCTCGTTTGTTTGGGCGGCACAGTGAGAAGGGGCCGGGGAACTCGCTCAAGCACAGCTGGTCTCCAGTCGCTACCAGGACGCGCACGCCTGCTATAAAACGACGCTCCACTCCTGCTACGTTACAACACTGCAAGCAGCGCCGCGCGCACTCCCCCAAAAAACAGCCGGCCGCCCGCTCATCCTCACCTTGCTCATCATCAACCATGGCGCCGGCACCGCGTCTCCGTCAGGCCGTGTTCGTCGCGGCGCTGCTGCTGGTGCTGTCGACGACGACCATGTGCGGAGCGGGGACGGCGCAGGACGTCTCGGTGCCACCTTCCGCGGCCACGGCCACGGCAACGGCGGCGACGCCCGCCCCTCCGACGCCAACGGAACTAGACGTCGCGTGCCTCAGCTCCCTCCTCAACATGTCGGATTGTCTGCCGTTCGTGCAGTTGAGCAGCGCGGCCTCCCGCGTGTTGCTGTCTGGAGCTGGCCGGGACGGTGGGGTCCAACCCCAGCTGCCTCTGCGTGCTACTCTCCGGCGCCGCCGACGCGTACGGTATCGCCATCAACAACTCCCGCGCGCTCGCGCTTCCGGGGCTTTGCCGCGTCGCCACACCACCGCCCGTCAGTACATGCGCAGCACTCGGGTACAATGTGACCGGCATGGCCCCGTCTGTGGCGCCCATGTCACGTACTACTTGGTCGGCGGCACCGCACGCGCATGGTAAGGCCGACCGCCGCTACACCGCCTCCGGCGACCTCATCGCCCTCGCCGCGGCCTTTGCCACCATCCTCATGATGTTCTAGAGACATGCAGTATTTACATACATGGATGGTTCCGACTATCGATCGATAACTTGGTTTCCGCAGCGCGCGTGCGATATTTTTCTTTTTTCTTTTGATGGAGTCATATTTCGTTCCAGTGTATTTTTTTTTAGCGAACCCGCAGGAGATCTGCGCGTCGCGTCATTGCATTAAAATTAAGGGAAAAACGGACAAAGATGTCCCAATCCACCAAATTACAATTGGGGGTGCGAAGCGCCATTCTGGCGTTGGCAAGAAGGAAAGGAAAACCGCTCGCTCTCCCGGAAGCCTACCACTATGCCTAGCCCTAACCCAGCCGTGCCACTCATCGACAATGAGCCCTAGCGTCACGACGTGGGGCAAGTGCTTATCCTCGAAGACACGCGCGTTCCGCTCCAACCACAGCGACCTCAGCGTGAGCATGATCAGAGAGTTGGCCGAGCGGCGGTCTGCCTTGGCGAACCTCGCAGCCGCCTACAACCACCAGTCGTTGATGCCGAGGTCGCCCGTGGGAGTGAAGTCCGGTAGCCGCAGGCGCACGACGAGCCCAGCCCAGATCTCACGCGCGTACGGGCAATGCAGGGACAGGTGATCAAGCGTCTCGTCACTGGCGTCACAAAGCTTACAAAGTGTATGTGACGGCAGGCCGCGTCGCAGCCTTCGATCGGCAGTCCAGCTGCGCCGTCGCAGCTCAAGCCAGGCGTGGAACTTAAACTTTAACGTCGCAAAAGAGTTCCACACCAAGGGGGCCGCTGGCAGACCAACGGTGCCATGGAAGAGCGCGCGGTAAGCACCTTTGGATGAGTAACTTCCGTCCGCAGTCCACCTCCACCTGAAAACGTTGAAGACCGCTATGGCGTCCACCTGTTGCAGCTCGTGGGAAGCCGCCGCCCACAGGCGCAGGTATTGCACTACGGCGTCCACGGAGAGCTGCCCCGATATGTCTTGCGCCCAGGAATTGTTGAGTTTCCCTTTCTTCACCGTACGGGTCCGCCGCACAGCCGACTTGACGAGCTCCAGAACAGCAGGCACGATGGAGTCCACAGCGAGCCCCCCCCCCCCCAATCCACGCGTCCTCCCAGAAAAGAACAGTGGAGCCAGGGACGACTTTGATACAAACGGAGGCGTTGAAGAGACTGACAGTGCTCTCCGAAGCAGCGATCGGTAGGCCGGCCCAAGGCTTGTCCAAGGAGGTGCGCTGCAACCACATCCAGCGCGAGCGAAGGGCGGTGTTCATGAGTGCGAGGTTGCGCAAACCCAAACCTTCGAGCGACTTCGGCTGGCAGACGAGATGTCAAGCGACAATGCAGCAACCACCCTTCGCATCCGCAGCTCCTGCCCAAAGATACCCGCGTCTCAGCTTGTCAACCGCCTTGATGAACCTCGGAACAAGGTCGAGAGCGAGCAGCTGGTAAACCACCAAGGAGGAGAGGACGGCATGTACATAGGTCAAGCGGCCCTCCCTAGAGAGCAACCTAGCCTTCCAGAAAGGCAGCTTTGCGGCGAGCTTGTCAAGCACGGCGTGCAGGTCTGCCTTCCCAGGCTTCCGTAACGACAGCGGCAAGCCAAGGTAGCTACAAGGGAGCGCGCCAAGCAGGCATGGCAGTGCCTCGTCGAGATCGAGCAGTAGCTCTGGAGAACACCGGATCGGCGCGGGGAAACTCTTGGCCGGATTCGCCTGGAGGCCAGAGACGCCACCAAAACAAGCCAGCACCTCCCAAACCGCGGCGATCTTGCCGGCGCAGGGTTTGGAGAAGATGACGACATCGTCAGCATAGAGGGAGAAGCGGTGGCGCAGCCCCACCTCCGCCAGGCTTGAGAGGATGTCGGCCCGTTCCACTGAACGAAACAGCGCTGACAGAACATCCATGGTGATGACGAAGAGCAACAGAGAGATGGGATCCCCTTGCCGAAGACCCCTCCCGTGCCGGAACTCGTCGCCCGCGCAGCCGTTGACGAGCACACTCGTGGAGGCCGTACGAAGCAGCATCACGATCCATCCCAGCCAACGAGGGCCGAAACCCCTCAGCCGGAGCACGCTGAGGAGGAAATACCACGAGATGCTGTCGAAGGCCTTAGCGATGTCAACCTTGAGCAGGAGCGCCGGGAATTTCCTACGGTGCAGCAGCTTTGCAGACTCTTTGACGAGGAGGTAGTTGTCCTGTATGCATCTGCCTTCTATGAAAGCCGTTTGGTTTGCAACCACCGGCTCCACCATTCTCGGACCAAGCCGCCGCGCAAGGACCTTAGTAAGAAGCCGGGCGAAACTGTGAACGAGGCTTATCGGGCGGAAATCCTTCAGGTCGGAAGCGCCTTTTTTCTTGGGCAACAAGGTGATCAAGGCCTCGTTAAGGGCCATGAAACCCTGATCATGGCCCAACCAGATGGCGCGCATTGCCGCAAGCACATCCTCCTTCACCACCGGCCAACAACGACGATAGAATTCCCACGTGAAACCATCGGGACCGGGCGACGTGTTCGCCGGCATAGCCCGGATGGCGTCCCACACCTCTTGCTCAGAGAATTGAGCCTCTAGGTCAGAGAGATCAACTGGCTCGAGGCCAAGGGCTCGGAGGGACACATCCGCGTCCCGCTGCTGCGCGGTGCCCAAGAGATCAAGGTAGAAGGAAGTGGCCAAATCCACCTTCCCATGCAAGTCCGTGGCGGTGCGATCTCCAGAGGATAGGGAGCCGATGAGGCATCGCCTGCTCCTGGACGCCGCCAAGATGCGATAGAACTGCATCGAAGCGTCCCCGTCTCTGATCCCCGCAACCCTCGCCCGCTGCCGAGTGATGGTTCGCTCCAGCGATGCAAGGCCAAGGAGATTCAGCTTGAGGGAGCGCCGCAGCCAAACCTCCTGATCGGAGAGCGCTCTGGACTCCTGGGCCAAGTCGAGGTGCAGAATCACCTCATTGGCCACGAGGATGGAGTCACGGACCGAGCCCACTCGACGTTGGCTCCATCACTGCAGCCCACGGTTGGCGAGACACAGCTTAAAATCGAGGAGAGCAAGAGGGTCGCTGGGCACCTGCAGCCCATCCAACCGGCAGCCATCCCAGAGAGCCTCCATCTCGTCGTCGAATCCAGACAGGCTGAGCCAAAAAAGCTCAAAGCGAAAACGTCTGCCCACATGCGTTTCACCGCCGTCGAGAGCAAGATGGGACAGTGGTCCGACACAGAGGAGGAGAGGGCAGACAACGATGCAGAAGGGAACAGCGCATCCCATTCCACCGATGCAAATCATCGATCGAGCTTAACAAGCGTTGGGGAGGCCCTCCCATTGCTCCACGTGAAGCGGCGTCCGAGCAGCACAGACTCTTTAAGCTCCAGCTCATTTATACAACGGCGGAACGAGGCCATGGAACGCCTGTCAAGGACGGGGGTGTTCTTGTCCATGGCATCAAGAATAAGGTTGAAATCGCCGGCCACTGCCCAAGGGCCAGCGCAGGCGGTCCGCAGAGCACGCAGCTCGTCGACGAAGAGCGGCTTAAGCGCTGGTGTGGTAGGGACGTATACCGCCGGAAGCCACCAAGAACTTCCACGCGGAAAGGCGAGCTCCACAGAGACGGAGAACGCATCCACACGAGAGCGTAGCACCTCAACGTCTTGAGACTGCCACGCGATAATCACGCCCCTGTCAACACCCGGATTTTTAAGTCCAGATGCCTATTATGCCATTCATCTCAATCCCATGAATATTGTTTTTGCGAGACATAATAGATTGATATCACAGAACACCATTCATTACAACATCATAATAGTCTTACAAATAAAAGGATCACATGATCCAGTCTCATTACAATAATAGTGGATCTATTGATTAATTACAAAACACATAGCGGAAGCGAAGTAGCGGTTGTGGTCCATCTGTTCCACGAGAACCGTTGACGTCAGGAGTGGTCCTAGTTGTCGTAGACGAGTACTTTAAAGTACTCGCAAACTAATATTAATGTAAGTACCATCAACTATGGTAAGGGGGGTGCTCAGCTCTAGTTTCATTTGCATAAAGCCAGTTTTATTTCATAAGCATTTTAATAAACAAAACCTCTTCATCTGCCTAACTTAACCCAAGTGGGAACATTAGTATCATTCCCACAACTCTGTTGTGATTCAAAGTCAAAGTCACTTTTCAATTCAAGTCACAAGTCACCATTCATATTTTGGAAAAGTTTTGATGACGGAACAGTATGGCCTTCCCAGCTGTCCATGATCGCGAACGCGGCTATTCGAATAGTTTAAACTCGCGAGAGGTCGTACACTTGTGCCACAACAATTGCAATAGTTCGTCAGCGGTAACTGGCCATGATTTATCGTACGTAGTACGCGAACTATAAATCATAACCTTTCATTTACATACCCTAGTATAGGCACCTCTTTCCATGAGCTTGGCCTCCCAGTGAGGACCAACAGTCAACCTGGGAACTGCACAGGGCTTGGGTCTGACATTCACCTCATTTCACGTCATTTCATTTTTGGTGGAGGCAGCCTTGGCATAACCCCTATGACGCTTGTTCAGAGGGAACCCATACTAAAATACATAAGTTTCCAGTTAATCCTTACCCAGATTCAGGTATTCTGGGGGTACTTGTAAAATTGGAATGGTATCGCATCCGAATCCAACCATCAGTTTTTGGTAAATTCACCAAGTCATTCACAGGTCATATTCACCGTCCAAATCTTTCAATAGAATGACTCATCATTCCAAGGTTTTCAAAGTCATTGGTTTTCACAAGTTCCCATCTAAAGTAAACACTTTTAGTTTTAGCACTAGCAACTAGTCATGAGGGGTGCTATCTAGTTTATAGCTTTCTAGGCTAAGTGTGATGCTCTTGTACTATTCCATATCTAGACCAAGTGAATCATGAATCAAAAATAAACTTTGATAAACCAAAGTAAAAACTTGTAAGTTAAAACTTTGGATAGGAGCATTAAGCATAAAGTAATATGTGAGGGTGCCTTGCTCTTGTAGAGCTTTGCACTTTGGGTATATTGCAAGAATATTAGCTTGCCTTGGTTGGGGTAGTGATCAAAGTTCTCTTCTCCTTCCTCCTGGTAGAAGACCTCCTCCTCCGGATAGTCTCCGGTACTAGCATCTATAAACGAATACGAGGATACAAACACCCATCAATACTTAATGAACCTAAATAGCCTTAATGGCTCACTCAAGATGATCTAGCATCATCATCTACCTTACTCAACATTTGACTAGGGTTTCTTTTTTAGTGTTTAGAAAACAACTCCTCTTATTGAATTAGGGTTTCTCTTTAGTTCTTTGGAGAGATAATTTCCTCTCATTGAATCTTGTTAAGATTTAATCTCCTCAGATAACAATGTATGGTCACATGTTGACCAAGGTCAACACTTCACACTTATCATTTGAGAAACATGATTTAAATGAGGTTCTATACCTCATGCAATTTAAATCCTATTTGATTTAATATCCTCAAGTGAGCAAATATGAGATCATGCAACAAGGGTCATCACATTACTTCATAACACTTGATAAAATGATTTAAATGAGGTGCTACACCTCATAGATTTGAAATCTTGAATTTGAAATAGTTTAAATGGGCTAGTATTGACTACATAGCCAATTTTTGATTCTAGCCCATGATCATGTGAATCAACTATGCCATATTTTTACATAAACAATTATAGTATTGAAAATGTGAATCATATCAATTTGAATCACCTCAAAACTCATTAGGGTTGATTTTCTAAATTTATTTGAATTCTGAAAACTCTCTGAATTGTTATTTTCACTATTCAAATTCTATAATAGATTTTGATTTGAATCCAGTGTGGTTGGATGGAGCCTTTCATGAGCTTTCTAAATATATAAAATTTATCAAATTTGGCCGAGTAGATTTGGAGATATTTGAATTTGAATACATCATCTGCAAGGTATTTGAATTAATTGAATTAAACCGAATTTGAAAATGTGGCCCAGCGCGGGAAAGAGTTTGGGCTGCAAAGGGGGAGAAGAGCTGGGCCAGCCCAAGTAGCGCGCCACGCACGCAGCGGGCCGCCTGACAGGGGGGCTCCGCATGTCAGTGTTGGAGATATGCCCAAGAGGCAATAATAAAAGTGGTTATTATATATCTTTATGTTTATGATAAATGTTTATATACCATGCTATAATTGTATTTGATACATGTATGATATGTAAACAACAATGAGTCCCTAGTAAGCCTCTTAACTAGCTTGTTGATTAATAGATGATTAGTTTCATAATCATGAACATTGGATGTTATTAATAACAAGGTTATATCATTATATGAATGATGTAATAGACACACCCAATTAAGCGTAGCATAAGATCACGTCATTAAGTTATTTTCTATCAGCTTTCGATACATAGTTACCTAGTCCTTTCGACCATGAGATCATGTAAATCACTTATACCGGAAAGGTACTTTGATTACATCAAACGCCACTGCGTAAATGGGTGGTTATAAAGGTGGGATTAAGTATCCGGAAAGTATGAGTTGAGGCATATGGATCAACAGTGGGATTTGTCCATCCCGATGACGGATAGATATACTCTGGGCCCTCTCGGTGGAATGTCGTCTAATATCTTGCAAGCATATGAATAAGTTCATAAGAGACCACATACCACGGTACGAGTAAAGAGTACTTGTCAGGAGACGAGGTTGAACAAGGTATAGAGTGATACCGATGATCAAACCTCGGACAAGTAAAATATCGCGTGACAAAGGGAATTGGTATCGTATGTGAATGGTTCATTCGATCACTAAGTCATCATTGAATATGTGGGAGCCATTATGGATCTCCATATCCCGCTATTGGTTATTGGTCGGAGAGAGTTCTCACCCATGTCCACATAGTTCGCGAACCGTAGGGTGACACACTTAAGGTTTGATGTTGTAATAGTAGAACTTGAATATGGAATGGAGTTCGAAGTATTGTTCGAAGTCTCGGATGGGATCCCGGACATCACGAGGAGTTCCGGAATGGTCCGGAGAATAAGATTCATATATAGGAAGTCATTTTATAAGTTTTAAAATGATCCGGTGAATTTATGGAAGGTTCAAGAAGGTTCTAGAAAAGTCCGTAAGAATTCACTTTGGAAGGCGGAGTCCCGGTGGGACTCCACCACCCATGGCCGGCCAACCCTAGAGGGGGGATTCCAAGGTGGACTCCACCAAGGGGGCCGGCCACCCCCCCCCCTCATGGAAGGGTGGGAGTCCCACTTGAGGTGGGAGTCCCACCTTGGGTAGGTTTCCCTACTACATGGAAGGTTTTGGGTTGGGGTCTTATTCGAAGACTTGTAGTCCAACACTTGGGGGTTCCACCTATATAATGAGGGGCCAAGGGGAGGGGGCCGGCCACCACAAAGCCAAGAGCTTGGCCGCACCCCATAGAGGCCGGCCACCCCCTCTCCCCGAACCCTAGCCGCCCCACTCCTCCCCCTCTCCCGCAACGCTTAGCGAAGCTCCGCCGGAGATCTCCATCGCCACCGCCACCACGCCGTCGTCTTCCTGGGATTCAAGTAGGAGCTACTACTTCTGCTGCCCGGTGGAACGGGGAGAAGGACGTCGTCTTCATCAGCCTCTGAACGTGTGACCGAGTACCGGAGGTGCTGCCCGATTGTGGCACCGCCAAGATCTTCTACGCGCTTTTGCAAGCGGCAAGTGATCGTCTACCACGGTGATACGTCTCCGGCCGTATCGATAATTTCTTATGTTCTATGCCATATTATTGATGATACCTACATGTTTTATGCACACTTTATGTCATATTCGTGCATTTTACGGAACTAACCTATTAACAAGATGCTAGAAGAGCCGGTTCTTGTTTTTGCTTTGTTTTGGTTTCAGAAATCTAGTAACGAAATATTCTCGGAATCGGACGAAATCAAGACCCGGGTTCCTATTTTCACGGAAGCATCCGGAGCACCGGGAAGGACCGGGAGGGGGGCAGCGGGCCCCCGGACCATAGGCGGCGCGGCCCGGACGGCCGCGCCGCCATATGGTGTGGCCACCCCTTCGACCCTCTGCGCCGCCTCTTCGCCTATATAAAGCCTCCGTCGCGAAAACCACGATACGAAGAACCACGATACGGAAAACCTTCGGAGCCGCCGCCATCGCGAAGCCAAGATCTGCGGGGACGAGGAGTCTGTTCCGGCACCACTGCCGGAGCGGGGAAGATGCCCCGGAAGGCTTCTCCATCGACACACTGCCATCTCCACCGCCATCTTCATCACGGCTGCTGCTCCCATGAGGAGGAGTAGTTCTCCATCGAGGCTCGGGGCTATACCGGTAGCTATGTGGTTCATCTCTCTCCTATGTGCTTCAATACAATAATCTCATGAGCTGCCTTACATGATTGAGATTCATATGATGATGCTTGTAATCTAGATGTCATTGTGCTAGTCAAGTGAGTTTTACTTATGTGATCTCAGGAGACTCCTTGTCCCACGTGTGTAAAGGTGACAGTGTGTGTGCACCCCGTGTGGGTCTCTTAGGCTATATTTCACTGAGAATACTTATTCAGCTTGTTGAATGGCATAGTGAGGTGCTTATTTATATCTCTTTATGATTGCAATGTGTTTGTATCACAATTTATCTATGTGCTACTCTAGCAATGTTATTAAAGTAGTTTTATTCCTCCTGCACGTGTGCAAGGTGACGAGTGTGTGCACACGTGTTAGTACTTGGTTTATGCTATGATCATGATCTCTTGTAGATTGCGAAGTTAACTATTGCTATGATAATATTGATGTGATCTGTTCCTCCTACATATGCATGAAGGTGACGGTGTGCATGCTATGCTAGTACTTGGTTTAGTCTTTTGATCTATCTTACACTAAAGGTTACTAAAATATGAGCATTATTGTGGAGCTTGTTAACTCCGGCATTGAGGGTTCGTGTAATCCTACGCAATATGTTCATCATCCAACAAGAGTGTAGAGTATGCATTTATCTATTACGGTATGTGATCAATGTTGAGAGTGTCCACTAGTGAAAGTGTAATCCCTAGGCCTTGTTCCTAAATACTAC
>NC_061512.1:137646378-137674450 GCF_022539505.1 Lolium rigidum
CTCTCTTAACTATGTCTACATCCGAAATAGTAACAATGGAGTACTTGGGGGTTGCTGATTTACCTGAGTTTAAAGAATCATCATAAAGCTGCGCATTCTGCATGGCCTTCTCCATTAGAGGCATATCCGCATTAGATTGGCCACCCAACCTAGCACTTGACCTCAACCCCGCCGAAGGCTTTGGAATACCCCCAAAAGCAATAACCTCCTATGTAGAAATATAGTGTGTCTCAGTGTCATTTTCAATTAAATACAGCGATCATGAAGGATGTAGAATTTTAGATGACTCACCATTAGGCTTCGGAGATGAGGCAGTCCCCATCGATCCCTGAATACCTACCCCCTGTTCATTTGTTACATTCATCATCGCAATATCCATCATATCTTCATTGCTAGCCTTCGGCAAACCTATATCACATATATTTGCACCATTAGACACATCAAAAAACTCGGAATCTGATTTAGAAGATTCAGAACAATCAATATACTCAGATGTAAAAATTGGTGAAGACTGTTCCATACCAGTAGCTACAGCAGCAGCAGCCACAGAAAATCCCCCGGGAATCTCCAATGGTTGCAAGTCCTTTGCAATCATGGGTTCAGGAGAATCTGGAACCTGAGCATGCAGACCGGGGCCCGCCGATTCGACCTGGCGGATCTTCTGCGGCGAGAGAAGAGAGCCAGACAAAGATGGCGCAACTGCGGTAGGCGCAAAAGATCCGGCATCAAACCGCGCATGGCCGACCATGGCACATGGCGTCAGGTGTGGCAGCCCACTTGATGCTCTCTCTCCAGCAGTATTCGCCCACGCGGCAGACGGAGGTTGGCGAGGTGACCGCTGGTCCCGCATCGCAGTGCAGCCACTGTCCTTGCCAACAGGAGACCCCGACGTGGCGCGCACAGATTGGCTGCCACTGCGCTGTTGCTTCTGCTCCGACAGGTATATAGCCGCCGAGTTACTGTCCTGCACAGCAGCACCTGTGCACTAATCCCGAGGCCTGACTGGGGTCAATCCCGAGATAGAACCTCCATGCACATAATCTGTATTAAAATCAGTGCAGATTTTGGCATTTTCTATCAGATTTTCAAAGTTGCAAATAGAATTAATTGGTGCATATATTTTGCTCATATTTGGGTCAAAAGAAGAACTACCTGAAGGAGAAAGCTTGAGACTCAATGAACCAATTTGAATAGCCTTAAAAAGCTCAATTTGCTCTTGCATCCCATCCCCTGCATTAGTCCCATTTGATTCAACATTCCCCTTGTTACTCGATGCATTATCCGCCTCCTTTTTCTTAGGATCCATGTCCATAGCATTATCATCACCATTATTTCCTTCACCATCCTTAGCATCACCATTGCCATCATTGCCATTGTTGGCTTCTACCATATTCTCCTCCTGATTTCCTTGAGCATTCTCCACCTCAAAATTGAGTTTAAAAAACCCCCTCCTAATGAACATATCACTATGAGCAGGAATTAGTCTACTATCCAAACATCCAATTTTGATTCGCAACACTTTGTTCTTGCGAGTGTATGCCATATCCACGTCCAAGGTTTTCCCAAACAGAGTACCTACCCCCCATAGAGTCAAGTAATCCGTAATCACATCAGAAGGCAACCCTGTAACTCTAACCCAGACCTCTGGCAACATATAAAGGGGGTCCTCTAAAGCTGACCAAAGATCGAAATACATTTGTACAAATTTAACGCGAATTTAAACTATAAAAACATCTAGCGGCGCTGGGAGTCGAATGCGCTGAAGTCCAGGTCATCACCATCGTCGTTAGATGACCCGGAGGACCAGCTGTCATTCTCGTCAGCCTCCTCCTCGTCGGACTTCTCCTCCTTTGGCGCCGGCAGCTCCGATGGTACGGCGAGGTCGACAAAGTTGGCGTCGTGGTCCCTGGCGGACCACACCGCCGCCTGTCGTCGACGGAGCGGCCAACCATGAACTTTAGGCCGGGGAATTCCTCCTCGTCGTCGTCACCACGGAGGGCCACATGCGCCTTGTAATATCCCAGGAAATGGGGTTACAAAAATAGAGGAAACAGAAGTGTGCATTGCATTCATGCATAGAAAATCTGGGGAATTTTCACGCTTTAAAGTAAAACAGTCACAGTAACTGAAGTTTCACTTGACCTTGGTGGAATTGAAGTAGCTCATCAAGTCAAGCGCTATAAACCTCAATGTGACTTTGTTTAAAACTTTGTTTTTGGTAGAGATGATTTGATCTAAGGGGTTAGATCAAATGGAATTAAAACCAACACAAGAATATATGAATCAAGGAACAACTACTTGATCTTATTAAAGATCATAACATGGAATTCCTTGCCATAACATATGAACATACATCTATTTGGAAATCAAGTAACAATAAATGGACAAACCATTCTTCACCTATCTTTTCCATGTCTTAAAAAAATCCATGATCCTACCATGAACCTCATGGTATTCATTTTACTCCATTCTTGGAAACATAACAAGGAGATCAACTCTAGAAATATATATCCTTCTCTATCCAAATTATTCTACATCAAACCTAGAGAGGTGAGAGTTCTATAATAATTATTAGAGAAGCAATAACAAACCTTGAGCTAAACCTTGGATATACATCCAAGTATTCAAATCATCATCTTTAAGAGGAACCCTAGGATATTATTCAAGACATTCCCTAGAGAGAGAACTCATTTATGTTAACCATAGATATTGATGACCACATCATTATCTTTGGAGAATAACTTTAGGTTAGCATTGAAGTACTTCCCAAATGAGAGAGACCATTTATATCAATCCAAGCTTTACCTATTTAATAATAAAGGACAACCTTTGAACTAAAGTATTAGGTTGTAAACCATTTCCCCTTGGAGTGGGGAGATAACCTAATATCACATGGAATAATACCATATCCATGAATTGATAAAGTTAGGAGGAGATTAGTTCAACCAAGATAGCCAAGTGGAGTTTTAGACTTGATAACTATTGAGATATTGTGAATACACCATAAACCCTAGAATAACTATTCCTATGAAAGAGAGCTCAAGCTAAGGTGCTACACTCAAGTTAGTTGAGGCAACACTTGAATTTGAGGGAGAGAACTATCCATATACCCAGATGATTATATCAACATTGTTTAAGTAAAACCCTAACAGAATATCTCAGGTATTCTCCTGGGATATAAATGATTGAGGCAACCATAGTAGTCCCATCCAAGAAAGTAAAATAGAAGTGTTATATCCTAGTTGATCAAGACTATGTCTGATCATGGAAGTGAGAACCCATTCCATGAGAGATAACTTAGGAAGCCAAAACTTTGATCACTATAAATTGAGTAATGATCATAAAACCTTAGAATTTGAGGTAGAAGATATTAAGAACAAGATGATCATGCTTAAACCATGATCATGCTCTTGAGGTATGTGAGGATAAGTTAAATCCTAATAGGATTAATAGATGTTATTCACCACATGAAATCATAGGGAGGTAACTAGTAAGCAACCCTAGGCTTATATCCCAATCTTAACTTGTGAATCACTTGGTGAACATAAGTAGAATCTTATCACATCTATATTCCACTTATTCCTCAATAAAAGAACATAAGAAAACCTTAGAGTAAACTCTATACTTTATATGGTGAGAAACCACTCCTCATTATAACCAAAGTTAACTATAAAAAGAACCATAGCCACTTTAGTTACTTTAATAATAGATTAAGGACAATAATAGAAGACCACTGGTATAAGATAGAACCAATTCTTAGATTCTTAGAAACTAGGAGAGCACATGAAGTATTAAGCAAGTAACTCTATTATCATGCATAGGGGAGACTAAAACCTAGAACATATTTGATAATTACACCATGTATGGTGATCAACCACTTATCCTTATAACCAAGGTCCAACCTTGAGGAGAGTAATATCTACTCTAGGTATTTCAAAGTGTTAATAGACCATAACACTAATGTTAATTTTGATATGGGTTATCATTAAACCTACAAAATCCTAATAAAATGTTGCTCACATGAAGTAACATGCAAGTGATTAATTCTTCAAATAGGAACTAAGACATAACAACAACTTCACAAATACCTTGAGAAGAAAGTATCAACTCTTATATTTCTAAATTAAATTGAATTCAAAATAAAAAGGAAATCAAAGTGAAAATATAATTCATGTCTAATTGCTATTTTGAATAAGTCACCAATATGCAATATAATCCAATACAAAATAATTGTTTCAAATAAAATAGTGGTGTAATAATCATTGCACCAGATCTTAATAAAATTAACAATTGAAAGATCTGCAAAAATAAACAAAATTCAAATATGAATTTAAATGGATAAATATAAAACAGGGAAATAAAAACAGAAAAGAAAAATAAGAGAAAAACCTTACCTGGACCTTACCTGGCACGCAGCCCAGCAGTAGCCTGCAGAGCAGCCCAGCACCCCGGCCCAAGCCACAGCCCAACAGGCAACCCACATACCCCTTCGTCTAAAAATCTCGGGACGAAGTCGTCCTCATCCTCTCAGCGAGCTGGAGGGCAGCACAACGTCGTGAAGTTCTTCTCCCTCGCGCTGGCAGCCTCCCCTTGACCGTCGGTGTGACGAGGATCGCTTCTGGCGCCATATAAAAACCCTGGACGAACCCTAGGCGCTATCTTCTTCCTCGCTGTCCCATTTTCCTCCACACCGTAACCCTGGACCTCACCGGTGACCTTTATCGCCGGCGATGGAAGCCTTCCCGAGCCAAGCTGAGCACACCAGCGTGACCGCCGTCCTCGACTTGCTACGCCCAAGGGAGGAATCGAGCCGCCGTGCCCGAAATCGACGCCGACGACATCATCTTCTCCGGAACCGGCAGCTACGAATTCCGGCGAACCAAGCCTCCCTGAGCTTCACCGAGCTCACCAACAGCCTCAGGTCGATCTTGCACATCTCTGGAGCTCATTATTTCGAGTTATTGATGCGCATAGCTAGCAGTAGCTAGATGGCCGGAGTGCGCCGCCGCGGTACCTCACCGCTGAGCATGCTCCGGTGACCTTTAGGAAGCGTCGCTACCATCATCTTGCTCAGAGCGTTGAGGAGATTCAGAAACAGCTAATGGCTCATCCTGGGAGGCAGTAAAACAGCGGCGCCACCGTGCACAGGCTCGCCGGTGTTGAGCCTTCGACGATGCCAACGTGGCGGTGGGGCCCGAAGACTGGTTTAACCCAGTCAACTGCCAACGAGGCAGCTGACTCGGACCAGACCCCACCTGTCTGCGTCCGGGGTACAAACAGAACTGATACCTTTAGAATTTCTAGTTATAAAAATAATCCTGAAAATAGCATAAACTTTAGAAATTCATATCTAATTCATTATAACTCAGAAAAAGATAAATAAGATATCAAAATTCTTATAAAAATAAACTCTATCCAATAAAAATATAATATGAATTTTTTATTTTAAATAAAAATTTAATTATTTAACCATTATTAATTAAGCCTTTTCTTTAATTCCAAATTCAATTAAAATTCAATAATTAAGAGCAGTTTCTAAAATAAATAAAAACCAGTAAGCATATAAAGAAAACATGAAAAATCAATTTTCTTTATTTGTTATTTTGTTAAATCCTATTAGAGGGATTTAAACCCTAAATAATAACTACCTTCATTATTAATTCTTCAAAAATAATAAATTCAATATTATTTTTAATTCAAAGTTATTAATAACTTCAACTTTATAATGAATTTATTACCTTAAGAACTATATGGTAGATTAGGAAACCCTAGTTCCATTATACATAAAATAGTAG
Source organism: Lolium rigidum (assembly GCF_022539505.1). Taxonomy (NCBI): domain Eukaryota; kingdom Viridiplantae; phylum Streptophyta; class Magnoliopsida; order Poales; family Poaceae; genus Lolium; species Lolium rigidum. Next base: position 137,652,174 of record NC_061512.1, read on the forward strand.
TTCATAATTTTATGTGAGATTCTAAAACCCTAATTCCATTAGGAACCCTAGCTCCACTATTTTATGTGTGAACCCTAAATGATTTCTAAAACCTAAACCCTAGATATAACATGAGAGTATGTACTTCCTTTTTGATCCATAGAACCATAATTAGTAATTAAATACTTGCCATGTTCACATAAAATGTAGGAGCCCCCTATTATCAATAATTTAGTGTTCCATGTATGCATTCCTATCCACCTAGATGATCAAATTAGGATCAAACAAGTCTAAACCCTATCTCCTATTAACAAAACCATCATCCTTAATTATCCATGCTTAGCATCACATCATTGTGATGAACTCTAATAGCAACCATGCCTAATACTTTGCATCATTAATCATACTCCACTAAACCATGCAAGCACTAAAGAATTATGCATCATCCTATATAGGAACTAACTATTCCTTACTTAGTAGATCCAATAGCAAACCCTAGACCACCCAATTCAAATTGAGATACTTCTTATTAGTTAAGAAGTATGTTCTTCAAAAGTTATTCCTTTGAAGAAGATATAGAATAGTCATCCACTATACCTAATAAGATCTATAAACCCTAGCCAGCCATCATTAGCAAGGTATACCAACCTTGGTAGCACCTATGTATAATGATTTGCTTAGATGTGCTTCACTAAAACCATATGATCTTTAGCTATCGATGAATCCAACATTGTTTGGATCCATCTAATACTTACTCCAGACACTAGATGGAACCATAGTAGACCATAGAGCTCCACAACTCTAATTATCATACTTGTTCTTTATTAAAGAACATGTTCTTCAAAAGTTATTCTTTTGAAGTATATGATAATCAATCATTAACCATGACATATAGTGCTAAAATCAACCACTATTCATTACATGTTAAGATTATACCAATTCTCATTAATGTGTGCTTGTAATATTATTGTTGTCATATATCGCATTGCTTATTTATAATACCAAGTAATCAACCTTAATAAGAACCTTGTTTGTGAATTATCTAAAAGTGGAACACACCCTGAACTAATCATTACAACTCACTAATCCTAAATCATCGGGGTTAGGTCACGCTTAGAGCGATTGCATCTCATACTTATGCATTATTGCATCCTTGCCAATCTTTTAAACATCGTTCTTACCGGACGATGATGCTATTTCACAATTTGGAGTTATTGCGCATCGAAGACCTTGTCTGCATAATCTTGCAGTCAAGAAAGGCAAGTTCATCGCTTGCTCATGTCATTTGAGTATTTTTACCAAATTACTTGCAAAGTACTATACTTGTCACTCTTGCATAAAAAGCAAAAGTACTATTTTCATAACTATGAATATGACTATGTGGTGGGCAATGGAACCATGGTATGTGTTGATATGGTGGAGGTTCCATTGCAAGGGTTTATATCCATCTAGTATTAAACAACAAATGTCGTCCAGTGATTCTTGTGCCATAAAACTCGTGTTAACCATAAGATCTAGAATGGGACGGACTAGTCAATTGTATTTCCACCTCTCGTACATCAACGGATGCGCTTACCGTAGCAGTTGTGTCTTGCGGAGCAACTTGAGGGTGGGGATCCCACTCTAATTCCCCACGGTAATGCAGTGCTTACCGTAGCAGTTGCGGCTTGCGGAACAACTTGAGGGTGGGGATCCCACTCTAATTCCCCACGGTATTGCGGTCTATGATGGGTTGCATCTACCGACGAAGGAGTTTGGTTCGATCCCAGGCTGTTGTCGTGGTCGGGGGCCGTCCTTAATTAGTATAAGAGCACCGGCGAGGACCCAGGATCGGGGTATACAACAAAGGGTGGGTGTGCGAGGTAGCGGAGGAATATAATTGGCTATGATCTTATACCGGGCCTCACACCAAAGGAAGTGTGGACGGGTCATTCCCGGTTGGCACCAAGGTTAAGATCTCTTATGGGTAAAGCAACACACCTCTGCAGAGTGTAATGAATCGTGACCTATCACTCCCTGTTCCGGGTTATGGAACTGCGAACGCTGCCAGAAAGGAACTCCATGAAGTTCTAGTAAACCGGTGAAGGCTGACGGAAATAGTTCTTCTGAATAAAAGCAACCTTTTGAATAAATGGTTATGAAAACCTGCATTGGTATTAGACTTTCTGGTCTAATGCTGTAGCTAGTGCATTAAACACCTCTTTCCTATAATGAACTTGTTTAGTACGCTCGTACTCATCCAACTCTTAAATCCCCTGCTTAGATATGGAGGCATCGAAGGAGGATCCACAGTACAACTCGAAGACCGAGGAATCAACAATTACTTCAAGGGACATGAACCTGACAGAAGAGTCAAACACCACATCCAACAAGGATACAACCTAGCTTAGCAATATAAAGGAACTAGTTTCCTAAACCTAGTTCCTATTTAGCTAGAATCTATTCATAGCCTCTGTAGCCAGTTAAATACTCTACAAATAGAGTTCGTGTTAGGATTAGACTACGAGTCGTTCTTCTGGAGTTTATTTGCAGTTTTACCTCATTGTAAAGTAGGAGGCTGTGATGATCTTATGTAACAGAGTCTGCATGTAATTCTATAGACATGCCTTGGACCCGCATTTGTTTCAGTTGTACCACTCTGAGCGATATAATACTAGTGGAACGGTGTTTCATTGGTGTTATATCAGACTTGCATACTACACCATGCAGTGGTATGCCGGGTCACCACACGCCTCCACCTCCTTCTCCCACCATTTCTTCTTCGCCGGCGGAAGTGGTGGCGAGGCCGCGGCGTCCTCCTCCTTGATGCGGGGGCGGCGACCCGACCCATCATCAGACGGGCCGGAGCAGAGGACGCGCGCCTCGCCTCGTCGCGGATGACAACGCCTCCGGAAGGAGGCGCGGGCGCGGCCGAGCGCGTGCGAGCGGCGGCAGACGACGATCCGGTGCGCGAGCTTGCGGTCCTTTCCGGCGCCCTCTACAGAGTTAGCGGCGCCGGCGCCATGCACGCCCGCTGCGGGAAGTACAACGGGTCCGGTTACCTGTCGCCGTGGATGCGCTGGCGGAAGCCGTACTCGCGAAGGGTTGTGTCGATGTCGTGGCCGTACCACCAGGCACGGTGGCCGACGGTGTTGAAGCGGCCGCACGAGCGAGCTCGACGGCGCGCTCGTCTTCGAAACGCCATGCCCAGACCGGGCTGTGGACCGCGTTGTCCGGCAAGTTCCTCTCCTCCGGCGTCATCAGGCTCCACCGTTCCCTGGCGAGGGCACGCGTCTGTGGTCCTGGCGGTGGCGACGGTGGCACCGTGAAGCCGCCGTTGGAGACGTGCCAGCCGTGCGGCAGTTTGTACTGTAATGCCACGGGGATGCGGTGCCAGTCGGCCTCATCGAGGCTGAGCTGCAACGAGCGGAGCACGCTACCGCCGCTGCCGCCGGCCTCGTCGTTGTGCGCCATCGTCAGCGGGGTACGTGGGAGGTTTGCACGGCGGTTGGACGGCAGCGGCTAAGGTTGGAAGGCGGGAAACACAGAGAAGTGCGCGCTGCTGGGTTTTAAGGGAGGCGGCGGACGCGCATTGAAGGCGCGTGGGAGGCCATTAATGCCGATGACCAACCTCCCCGCATTGGGGTTTTAAGGTTGGTGGACGCCGCGTGGCCGGCCGGCGTCCTCGCCGCTTGGGTTTCCGCGCGGGAGACCATTAATGTACCATGGACCAACCTCCCCGCGTTTCTGATGCGAACCGCCGCGTCCTCTCGCTGACAAGGCGCCGTCACCCGCGAAAACCGTCGTTCCACGAGGCGCCGGCGTGCCCGATTCGCGCCCTTTGGTAAGGGGCCGGCACGGGGTTTGTCGGCGCTTCTATTTGGCTCGAAAAAGCACCAGCTCCGTATAGGACGCATCGGTGTGAACCCATTTTCGCTGCCGGCTCCTAAAGCACTATCAAAACCGCTATCGGGACCGGTCGGTGGAGATGCTCGAAGAATAGCAATTGGAAAATCAAAAGACGTGGGGAGTGAGGGATGTGCGCCGTGCCGCTACTGAAATGACTGCTACCGATAGTTCGATGGTACAGGAAACTAGAACTACGGCTGTACTGCCAAGAAATAAACGGCCTTCTCATTAATTGCTCCACAGACATGGGCCACTGATACTGTGCATAAAGGACAGAAATGTTAAAATACCTGGGAGAAATACAACCACCGGCATCGATTTGGCTAATACTCATTGGTCTAGGCTGCAGGAGCATCTGGACCCGGGATCCAAATTGCATTTCCGTGAACTAATGCCTGTGAGAAATCTTTACTATTAAAAAGCTGACATGTGTTGTTGCCGAAAGCTGAGTACTTCATTGGTGTGTTGTTGCTATAAGTCTGCAAGTGAACTCACTAATCATTAATATGCAGCAAAAACCTTACGTATGCACCGAATAATCTAATTTCTGTAGACAAACTTCCATCCATCAGACAATTCTCTGCTCAATAGGGGCAGGAACTCTAATCAAGAACAAAGTAAAATAGAAATTTTCTTTCAAAGAACCGGAACAAAGTTAATCACCTACTCCCCAAAATATTGTGTCATCACTAGCAGCTACTACTTCTGAAATTACTACTGCTCCAAGCATGATGAATTAAAAATCCTTAGACAGCTACTACTGCTGAAATTACAGGGGCATAGCAGGAGAAAGGAAAATAAAACTGTACAGACCAGAGCTAACACACTTTGCAGTTTTGTAGAATAAGTAACAAATTTCAGCTAACTAACATGATATATTCTCAAACAGAAGCGCCATTCTTGTAATTGACTACTAAAATATCAGTTTCAGTGTGCAGATCAGTTGTAGAGCATAACAAACAAATAGATTGTGAAATTTTAATTGGCGCCTAGTAACAAAACTAACAACTTTCACTCGTTTGCTAAAATTGTACACATACACGTTTGTACATAATCAAGCTCTAATGTTTTATCCATAGGCTAAAGGTTGACTTAAACAGGAGGGAGGTGTGTTCTACAGAAACAATTGGTTTTCGAAATTACAGCAAGAAAATTATTGCCGTCCAATGTAGGCTAGCAAAATTAACATCCATGCCAGAACGTATGCGTCTTAAGTCTTAACTAAGAAATCTGCTAACAGAATAGCTTTGCTTACAAGAATATCATCCCGTCAATATCAATCGGTTCAGGGCGATACATACCGTTGCCATGGGCTTCCTTACAATATCATCCAGCCAATATCCACCAGACACTAGGAACACTTCATAAGGCTTATTCCAAAAGAACATTCAACAGATCAAGATCTGGAGCAACAATCACCACGGGGACTAATAAATCATGAGCTAGAGAAGCAAACGAGGAGGGGTCAAAGAGTAGGGGGGCTAACCTTGAGTGAAATGCACCGGCAGTCCTGAAAGTTACCGGCTATGTCTAAACTAGTCCTTAAACTTAGAATTTGCCTTACTTTAGTCCCCCAACTTGCTATGAATGTACATACGGTCCAAAATACGGAGGTCCACCGTACGCTGCTGACGTGGCATTGAATCGGCCCACGGTGACGTTCCACGCTGACCCACATCACACAACAAACAGGCAGAGGATTCGAAAGCACGTCCCTATTATTGGAGCCCTCGCCAACGAACCAGTACAGCCCAACATGCTTTGCGTTACAGACTAGGACGTCAGGTCTTTATTATTTCTTATTTAGTTTGTGTGATACTTTTAAGTTTTAACGTTCTCAAGTTATTGACCAACTGCCAGCCGTTCGTTTTTTTGAAAAATGTATGCACGTCTATGAACTAGAATAAATGAATCCCCTCAAAAACATACGTCTACTTGATATAAGTAGTATTAAAATTAAGATTTTGCAATTACGTTACAGACAAGTACATTTGTTTGAGAACCAATGAAATGGTTATCCGATATAAAATTTTCTTGAATAGTTGAATATATGTGGAGATCCTGTACTAAAGGGATACTAGCTTTAACATCTACGTTGGACAATCTATCTATCTATTATATACTAAAAGCAAGATACGGGAGTGTAAAATAGAGACACTACGTTGATCCACATCATCAAAATTATTTTAACGGTTAGATCTATAATTTTAATGGACAAGATTCAAAGATTTTACGTACAAGAATATGTTTTACGGAAACACATGATATGTCATGTCACATACGTTTGTTTGATGTGTAACACATGAATCAGCTCCATCCAGATTTAAGTTTCCTACCAAGTATAGACCCACATCCATGTAGTTTATGGAAACAATTATATAGAAAATACGATCAGTCCGGATCAGATTAGTCGTGACCAAACGTGGTCTTCTAGGATTCTATTCCACCTTGATTCGTGCACTTCTATTTTAGAGAGATATTTTTTAAAATAATTCCAAAATCATACTTTCAACTCTTCAAAAATTTAGCTGCAAAATATATGGCTATAGATATATGTATCCAGACTTTACGGCCAAAATTTCGTTTTAAAACACATTATATTTTGGAAAATATAAAGAGACAAATTTCTGACAAAAAATACGTATTATACTCCTATATATAGTCAACATTTGTTTTTTTTAGCACAAAACAAAACGAGTTTTGTACCAAAAATTTGCATGAATATATGAAGCATGTATACGTTTCCCCTGAAATAAAAAAGTTAAATTTTAAAATTCAAAATTACAATTTTCATTTTGTTTTCTGAAAGAAGGCACCAGTGTGATTGGGTGCACGAAATCCGCGTCTTGCTACAGAATATTTGTAACATGAACGAAAGAAAAAGATATGTCCTAATAAGTTTCTTTATCACTTAATTTGCATTTAGGTATGCACTACCATGTTGATATCATAAAACTACATATCAATGTCAACCCTAGAATTAGCAATCACACCCCTATTGTGTCCGCACTTCTTGTGCACATATCTCAGCGAAGCTAATCATTTTATGGAGATCAACAATCATCGAGACACCCTTTATATCCCTCCCATGGAAATTTCTTATATATTGCTTTTTCATGCACACTCATGCCGTGTGGCGGTCTATTATAGCAACCGGCGAAACACCCGAGTATCTATGATAAAAAAAATTATGTTTCTTTTGCTTGCATGTTCTAGCGGCGCGATGGAAAAGATGTATGGTATCTTAGTACTTTTCCACGTACCTCCGCCCATCCATATGTGAAAGGTGAGGGTCCAAGTGTTCTACGCACGCCTCCACCCATCTAGATGTGAAAGATGAGCATCCAAGTGTCGATTTCAAGCCAACGAGCTGGTATGGAAGCATAGATATAAATAGGAATTATGCCACGATTTAGTACGTAAATTCTATGATCTAATAAAAATCATATATTTGCAGAGATGAAGTTTAGCATACCATTTTTTTGGCTCATCACACACGAAGTGAGAGATTACAAGTATCATATAAAATGTTATTTTTGTTTCTTTAAAGTATAAATCTTTTATATCTAAATAGGAGCTCCCCACTACATGATTTCTCTCAACATGCAAGCATGACACATCATCAACCTGTCACCTCATCATATTCTCAGATTTAATCCTAATTATTTTTAGAGAATACCTCCAACTCAGCGATAAAACAGTGATTAAATCCTAAATGTGGCATTCAGTTATTTTATGAAGATGCAACGATGGAGAAGGCACTTCCGACTTGGCCTCATTACAGCCCATTAATTCAAGGAGACGATCAGACGAGCAACGAAACGTTTTTCATGTCTCCATCTCCACCCTATTTTCTCCCGTCGCCCTTCCTCCTCAATCTTCTCTTTTCCGGTACAATCTTCTTCCTCTACTAATTTCAGAACCTTTCAAGTTGTATGTTATTTTGATAGCAGTTTTCCTCTGATATACTCATCAGGTTTTTTTCGTGGCTCTGCAGGTGAAAGTTAGATATGATTGTCCGCCGCCATTCAAGACGTACTGCCGCTGCATCGCTGGTACTAATCGAATCGTCGACGCTAACGTCTGGTTGTTTTCTCTAGCAGTCTGGCTTCGTTGGTCATTGTATTCGTCCATGATTCGTCATCAGGCAAGGGTGTATTGTTTTGGGGCAAAACTGTTGTCGTGTAAGAAATTGACCAGGGCAGCAATTAGCTAGCTAGCTTGGCATCATGTTATTCTTTTCAGCCTTGCAGGAGGAATCGATTGAGACATTGAGTACCAGAATTCATTAGCCTAAAGTTCGTTTGTCTCTGCATGACTGCACGCAGCCACCGTCGATCTTGATGACTCCCTGGCAGAAGTAAAGCGGAAGCTGCCGAATCTGAGGCTAGCGTTCTCTATGCATTGCCTCTCAATTCCAGTATAAAACTGATGTATTTGGTTTTCTCTACTGCTTCGCACTGCTAATATCTTCCAAGTTCCATCCAAGCTACTGGCCAGGTTTAATGGTTTCAATAGGACACGGGAGCTGTGCTCCATTGGGGAATGAATCAGTCCCATATGGTTGTCAGTGCATCTGTTGATCTTTTGATCCTTATAATCAAATATATCCCAGGTGAGTGCCTCCTACTATTGCAGTTTGTACGTATGGTTAGGGTATTTTTTGGATGTAAAACACGACTCCATGTACTACTAGCTAGGTCACATGTAAGGATCACCTATTTGATCAGTGATCTACAGATCAGGTACGCTCGCTATCACCCAACCTGTGAAACATAAATCGGATGTATAATCACTATGCGTTGTGGTTTGTATCTAGACACCATACTACTATTTGTTTATGTTCCTGTCGTCAACATTATTTTTCTTGCAACTAGCCAAATAAATATAAGATATGACAATTGTAGCTACTCAACTTCTTTCGAAACAATTGTATTATGATTTGTATTTGCTAATAATATTATTTTAATAACACTATAATTACTACATAGTAAATGCAGCATGTCTTTCCGCCGCAACGCGCGGGGTGTCATCTAGTTTAATGCTTAGAATTGACAAAAGAAAATAAAAAAATGACTAGATCAATATATTAATTACCTTCACGTATTTGTTCCACAATGATTAGGATATACTTGGCAAGTTATTCGACCGGAACATGACCCATATAAACTGAAGAATTTTATTTTCACAAGTGAAAGATGATAGATCACCATCTTAATTCAGTCGACACGCATCCTGGTTATTGCGTCATATAGCATGCTCCTGAATTGAGATAGAAAAAATGAAAGATCGAGATGTCGCCTAGAGGGGGGGGGGGTGAATAGGCAATTACAAACTCTTGCGGATTTGTCTTGTAAGAATGCGGAATTAAACTATCGTTTAGTTTACAAGCACAAACCCTAAATATGCTAAGCTCAACTAAGTGTAACAATAGCAACTAGAGCTAAGCAAGATAGGCACAAGATATATGTAGCACAAGTGATAGCAAGATATATGTACTTCAAGCACGATGGCTATCACAAGGAAAGAGAGCTCGGGTATAGAAATAACCGAGGCACGCGGAGACGAGGATGTATTCCCGTGTTCCCTTGCTTTGCAACAAGGTACGTCACGTTTGGAAGAGTAGAGGTCCCACGAAGGATTCCCCGCGCCACGAAGGCTCACCCTATTCTCCGAACCACACCCACGAAGGATAATGGCCCTTTCCTTATGGTTAGCTTTTCCTCCACTCCGGAGATGGCAAGCTCCACAACCACTTCACAAGCTCCACGAAGGAGAAGCCCGGGCCTCTTCACAATCTTCTTGAAGAGATCACCGGAGCACCAACCGCCAAGCCAACTAGGAGGTTCCCTCCAAGAGTAACAAGCTCACGGTCTCTCACTCGAATAAATCGTGGTGGAGAGCTCAACACTATGCAATGATGCAAAGCAAGAACACCGGAGGTGTTCAAGTCCTTCACACTCAAATCCCACCAAAGCAACGAATGCTAGGATGAGATTGGAGAGGAAGAACAAGGGGGAAAGTCAACCAAAGACTCCAAGATCTAGATCCCAAGAGATTCCCTCACTTAGAGAAGAAACGGTTTGGTGGAAGTGTAGATCTAGATCTCCTCTCTCAAATCCTCAAGAATGAGCAAGAATGGTTGGAGGAATCAAAGGGGAGAGCGAGTTCTTCAAAAAGGAACAATGGAGGTGAGAGAATGGGAAGAACTCATTGTCTCAAGGTGGAAGAAGGTCTATTTATAGCTAGGAGCAAATAAAAACGTTGGGGGAAAAAAGACAAGAAAACTGCAGGAAAAACGGGCTGAAAAAAATAGCCCAGCCGGCCAGCAGGCCGGCAGACCGGAGCCTGGGCTGGGAAGGCCGGTCAGGCGTCCGGTCGGACCGGCCCACCGACCGGGCGAGGCGGAGGCAGCAGCGCGCCGCACTGGGCAGCAAGTGGCCCAGGCCGCGCGGGGGCGCCAGGCCGCGTGGGCCTTCCGGCGGGGAGGCGGCCCGGTGGAGAATCCGGCCGGACCGGGGGGGCTGCCGGGCGGGCCGGTCGTGGACACGGCCCAAGGCCGGTCACAGGTGGAGAGGGTCCAGCCCGGCCAGGAGGCCGGTCAGGCCGGGGCGGCGACCGAGCGGGCCGGCGTGCAGCCCGGCGAACCGGTCGCCAACCGGCTGCCCCGGGTGGGCCGGCGTGCAGCCCGGCGGACCGGTCGCCAACCGGCTGCCCTTCCTCCTCTTTTTCTTTTTCCTTTTATATTTTCTCTTTTTCCTTTTTCTTTAATAACTATTGCTCCCGAACTCCGATTGACATGAAACTAATTTCGTTCGGAAGATAACGACAAATGCTATCCTATAAAAAGTGCAAACTCAAGAATCTGTAGAAGGGAATTTTATCATGAATATAAAAGGTAGAACCTTATATCATGAATAACCGGTAAAATTACCCAACCTCGAAAACGCCATAGAAGATGCATGCGAACTCCGTTTTTGATGAACTTGGGCTTGTTGTAAAGCTAGCAACAAGCTCAAGAACCTCGCATAGAGAAACACCAAGAAGCAATAAGGATATGCAAAGTAGGCAAAGGATTGAGCTCCCTGAGACGATGTGATCAAGTTACCCAACCGAAAGCCCCTCTTAATAGTGCGGCTATCTATCCTATAATCCGGTCTCCCAACATCCACCTTGAGACCGGTAAAAGGAAAACCTAGCAAGGCCATACCTTTGCCTTGCGCATCCCGCTTGATCTTGATGATAACTCTTCAAGCTTCACTCAAGCCGGAATGCCTCACTTGATCAATGTTGCTTCGTGAATACTCACAAATGCTCCCCCATACACTATGATGGGAAAGCCCCATTGATGCACATCTTCACATGTCCATTATCATCAAATGGACGACAAGCTTCAAGCATGTGATCCACTCAAGATACTCATCTTGAACTTGCCCAACTCAACCTTGTATCTTCTCATACTCACATAAGATAGAGCATGGCTAATATTGAGTTCCACATAAGAACTTCATCTTCATTTCTTCTTCTTGATCATATCACTTTTATATCTTCATACCGATGATCTTGATGCCAATACACAAGGTATACCTTTATCTTTATGGCATCCATACTTGAATCGAACACATGGAGAGCAAGTAGTACCTACGGAATATTCCTTCATATAAACTCAATGAAAACATTAGTCCATAGGGATTGTCATTAATTACCAAAACCACACATAGGGGCAATGTACCCTTACAATCTCCCCCATTTTGGTAATTGATGACAACCACAATAAGAGGGTTTATATAATGAATATTAGTAACAAGTACGCAACTTATCCGAGAATAAGTTGTATACAAGAGGTTGTATTTGATATGGTCAAGTAACACAAGCTACTAGCCCATATCAAAACCGGCTCTACTCACACAACTACAACAAATGCAAGAGATGTGAGTAGAACCAATATATATAGAGAAAACTCCCCCACAATGTATGCACGTGTGATGAACATGAATTCATTGCATATATTGTCAAGATTAACCTTTGGGATAGTTTCCACTATATATATACAACCATGCAAGGCATATAAATATGGAATGCATGAGCGGCAAAACACTTAAGCACAAACCAAGCTTAAGTATAAAACCATTCCCTTAAACCCTCTAAACTTCTCCCCCATTGGCATCGATTGTCAAAATGGGTGAAAAATTTAGAAGGCCAATATAATGTGAGATCCTCCCCAAAGTGTGCACTTCTCATAATTTGAGTGGAATCAAGTGCACATATCCAATGATGAATACTTGAAGGAAGTCAAACTATATTGAGGATCAAAGATTGCATAAAGATGACATGGTGAAATGAGCTTCAACAAGTAAAGAAAGCAATCAAAGATCCAATTGGACAAACAAAGATATCATGATAAGAGAGATATAGTGCTCTAAAAATAAGAAAGCTCCCCAAGGTTCATGCACAATTTATAATGTTTGCATTTGAATACAATATGGACAAACATGGAATCCTCACTCCCTATATATCATTTAGAACACAACAAAGATAAAGAGAATATGCTTATCAAGAACAACTTGAGTCCAACAATTACGAGATATGAGTGCATAAAAAAAAATAAACCAAGCACTCATAAATCTTCTTTACCAATAACACTAAAATCAAAAGGATAAGAAGATAGTTGGCAAAGAACAAGAATATCAAGGTGATGGATTAACACTCTTATGTATACAAGTTTCTAAAGTGGACAAAATGATCCATAAAGAAACATGCACACACAAGAGGTTAACAAAATAAATAAGACTAGGTATCCGAAATGAAGTCATAAAATATACCAAGGATGTTTGCTTAGGAAGCATATATAGCCTATGGCTCTAATTTTCACTTATGGTATATGAATGAGCTTCAACCAAGTTAGATCTCAAAAACATTACAACTAACAATAAGGGAAGTAGAGCTAGTTGGAGTGTTTTGAGAAAGGCAACAAGTATCACAAATACGGATTTATTTCACAAATTCATCAATATTGCACACAAGAGCTCTTTGAGGAATTGATATGCAATAAATTGCTAGAGGGAATATTTGTGATAGGTGAATCATAAAATATGATATATATATATAACCTATCATATGCATCTTCTCAAATTACTCAAATGTTCAATAAGAAGTTTTACTTTTAAAAGGGTTTTTCAAGAACCGCAATATTTTCGAAATAAATAGTTTCATGCCAAGATACAACCTACAAGAGGTTGGATGCTATATGAGAGTGCATGAATAAGATACTTGTTACCGAGATGGCAATGGCTTGATGTAGTAGATAAGAGTTCATCGATCATCCTAGCTCGACTCCAATCCTCATATGGTGACAACACCTTCCTTATAGATGAGACAAGCCTCCATTGCATCTCCAATGTACCTAAACATCATTCAAGTACATCTTGGTCCCCAAACTTATTGGGTCCAACATGGTTAGTCTAACCACAATATATAGGACACACTCCATGTAAACATGTGCATATTTAGATGAAATTTGAATTTCATGCACATCTTAGCCATTTAGGATTTGATGGAGTATATCCTACATAATGGATCAAAAGAAAGCAAGCATGCTACAAGTATAAACAATTTACATATAAGCATGCACCAAAACTTTTAAAGATCCAAGAAAGATATACTTTGGACAAAACACCAAAAGAATGAAATAAGGCATAGAGGTGTTACAAAACAAATTTGTTGTCCAAATTATATCTAAGAAGCAAATCACAAAAGATTTGTTCAACAAAGTTCAACAAGTGAACTAAGAAGAAACCATTGAGCATAGAGGATGAAATAAAGCAAACATGCTCAAGGATTTATCTCATTCAAGCTAATAAAATATGTAAGAATGAATGAGAAAGCAAACTCCCCAAAAGAGCAAGGTTCGAACAAATAAACCAAACCCTCACTTTTCACAATGGCACAATGTACCGTAAAGAAAAGGTATGTATTCCAAAACAAACACTTGATATGAATCAAGAGGATTTATCAAAAGATTTTTCAAAGGGACAAGGAAGACATATGGGAGCTTATAAAGACTTCTTGGTTATAAAATAAGGAAGTATGAAACAATCCAAGGTGAAGATGATCCAAAAAAATCAACCACATACAAGGTTATCAATTGTCAAAGACAATGAGTATATTGGAAATAATTTCCGGTGGAGTATTGACAATGATAGTGAGGATCAACTTCACAATAAAAGGCATAGGATAAGTATATAGAATTAAGCACTATGCACGGATGAAGATTCTTGATAACTTCAACTAGTCAAACAATCACGCACGGCAATGATTAGAATAACTTGAAGCAAACGGTGTCCCAAATAAGATATAGAGATATGTATTTGAGAAAAAACCGCACCAAGAATTTCTTATTCAAACAAGAACCCACAAGATGAGTAACAAAGTTTTTTATTAGGAATGGAGCTTGTTTGAGCAAACATGCCACCTAGGAACGAGATAATTAAGAGTATCAACTCTAAGTGGCATAACCTCATATGTTCACATTTTCTAGGCTTGTGATATTGTTATCACCAGAATTTGACCGAGTCAGAGGTGGGCCGCGATCAAGATGAACTTGAAAATATATATATAGAAGAAATACGTGAATCGGCCTTACATGCAAAGTTTGGGCTAGTTTGCCCTTGTATCTGTAACATATTAGATTACGTGTCGGTTAGGAGTCGGAGTTTTACCCGTGCACGGTTAGGTGCACGCCTGAATTAGAAAGTCCCTTGGACTATAAATATGTATCTAGGGTTTATGAAATAAACAACAACCAACGTTCAACACAAACAAATCTCGGCGCATCGCCAACTCCTTCGTCTCGAGGGTTTCTCCGGTAAGCACCATGCTGCCTAGATCGCATCTTGCGATCTAGGCAGCACAAGCCTACCCACGTTGTTCATGCGTTGCTCGTGCTGAAGCCTTTTTGATGGCGAGCAACGTAGTTATCTTAGATGTGTTAGGGTTAGCATTGTTCTTCTTATCATATGCTGTCGTAGTGCAACCCTTATACATCTAGCCGCCCTTACACCTATCTTAGGTGGAGGGGCGGCACCCCGCTTGATCATAGTTTAGTAGATCCGATCCGTTACGGTTGCTCCTTGTTCTGCAAGGATTAGTTTAACATCCGCAATAGTTAGGCCTTACAAAGGGTTGGAGGATCCAGCGGCGTGTAGGGTGGAGTTTGCTAGCCTAGACAGGATGTTCCGGGATCAACCTCGTGTTGGTTTTTAGGCCCTATCTAGGATCGGCTTACGGTCACCGTACGCGAGCGCGAGGCCCAATCGTGAGTAGGATGATCCGATTATGCGGTGAAAACCCTAAATCTTCGTAGATCGTTTTAGCTTTATCTTGATCAAGCAGGACCACCATATATTCGGACACCTTGTACGAATCATGGGTGGATCGGCTCTTTGAGCCGATTCACGAGATAACTCGAGAGCCGATCGAGGCTCGTATTTAATGTTTACGTGTATGCCATGCAGGAAACTAAGCGAGGCATCATCCAACACCTTCCCGACCGGTATAGGTCAGGTGGCATGCCCTTGCGATAGCATCGGACGTGTGACCAGGAGGCTTTGCGGGCCGTCGCTCCGAGGGACCGGGGCCAGCCGCAGCCCTAGTTGTTCCCGGCCCTACGGTGCTGCTGGCCGCTGCCCACCGGTGGGTTTCTGACCGCAACACATTCTGGCACGCCCAGTGGGACCATCTTCGACATCCACCGCATCGCCATCTACATCCGAGATGGCGGAAAGCACTCCGGTCAAGTATGAGGATCTGACTGACGAGCTCAAGAAGAAGCATGACGAGGTCAAGGCAGTCCTCGAAGCCGAACTCATCGGCTCTTTCCACAGAGCCCGCTCCCATGGCATCAGGTGGAAGGGGTTCTCACATGAAAGTGCGCTCCAGGCCCGTCCACCGTTGCCATGCGCATTGGCAGCACCAGGAGTACCGATTTCACCGATTTCACATGGTGGAGCGCACTTAGCTTGGAGGGTGCCAGCCAAGATCCTCACTCGACATCAACATGATAGGGCTCGGGCACCACCCTGGTATGGACGGAGACGAGGGTGGCCGCTCTCACGGTGGAGACAAGGAAGAAGCCGCTCCGCGCGACCGGCTCCGACACTATGTATGGACAAACGCGGTAATGCCGATCCGTGAGATTGGCCCCAAAGATCTGTGAAGAAACATCGCCAGACCTTCGCAGACCTACTAACATAGAGGCCGATTCTAGGAATCGGCCAAAATCATCCTCACCTTGCTTTCGATCTAACGTCGATCTAATGGGCAATGGGATGCGTCGGCTGATGCACTGGAAGAAATCCACATTGTTCCTAACAGAGCCGACGTTCACATCGTAGTATCTTGGCTAACCATAGAGCCGATGTCAGCAGTTACCTGGCAGAATCGGCTCGGGGGGGGGGGGGGGCACGTAATCATATGAGCGTGCGCGACACCATTGAGCATGTGCGGAGGAATATTGGTGGCCGATAGGGAAATTGGCCAGTAAAAAAAAATTCAGAGTGATAAGAAAGTCGATGCACGGCAGTCGATTTTGACAAGTACAGCGAAGCAAGTTTACATGCATCAGTTTACACAAGGAGGCCCTACTGAAGAAAAGCATTAAGGGCGTGAAGAGCATCGGCACGGATTCGATCCACCTCGGCGATCTCGGTCTCGTCGTCCTCGTCTCTTCCCATCACCAGCTGGCTGCCCAGGGCGCGAATTTCAGCCAGGTCGGTCTTCAGATCAGCCGTGAGACCTTTTGCTTCCTCTTGGGAGCGAGCAATGAGGGATTCCTCATCTTGGATAAGTTGTTTGGTCTCCCGGGCCCTCTTTTCAAGGTCCTCCAGTTCCTTGCGCAAGGTCTCAAGTTTGACACTACGAGTAGAAGTGGCGGTCTTGGCGTCTAAAGCGGCTTTCTTCTCGTTGAGCCGTTGACATTTGTCTGCAATATCGGCTCTCAACGGGAGTTGGGCGCGGCGAAGAGTGATCCTTTGGCGAGCCGACTGCACCCTTGACCTGAAAACTGACAAAGACACTGCCGGCCAAAGCTTAACTTGCAGCGTCACTGGGAGACGGGGCTGGATGTCCTCGAGGATGCCTTTGATTGCCTCGGGGTTCTCGACCAGGGTATCGACCGAGGAGGAGAGCAAAACTTTGAGACGGTGGAGCGGGCCATCGACCGCACTAGGGTCTGGCTCTTCACCTGCTTTGGGAACAGCTGGCTCGATGGAGTCGGGGTCGAACGTCAGCAAGCTTGAAGGGTCACACCCCTGACAGACGAGCAAGAGCAGCATGAGCATACGACAAAGGAAAAGAGTAGGCCCGAGAGAAAGAGTCGAGCTTACCTCTCCCAAGAAAGGAAGGGAAGCCGATGTTGTGACAATCGGCTTTGCGGTAGTTTGGGCCAGAGTTAGCCACTTGGTCGGTCACGCTTGGCGAGTTGGATAGGCCAAGGGCAGCGGATGGCATCGACACCTCTTCAACGTCCCCGCTAGAAGTCCCATCGATCCGCAAGGGAAATGGTGAGGCAATCCAATTAGTGACAAGACGATGTGGAACACGAGCTGTTGAGGGTATTACATTTGAAACTCCCCGGCTCGGCGAGGAGACTTGTGGGCCTCGTGCGAGCCCTTTGACGCATCGACGCTTCATGCGTGACCTCGTTTGGATCGGAACCCGCAGGACAGCAGGCTCGGAAGTCGACCTTTCCGAGAAGCCGACGTTGGCGAATCCGTCCGGCTCGTGTGGTGGATCTTTCAGTATCACCTGGGAAGAGTCCCTTGGACCGGACCGTGCTCCCTCACTGGAGTTCTCTTCAGTGGAAGCCTGAAAGAAGAGGTACAACCATGTTACAAAGGTTGGGAAGGAAAATGTGTTCGATCAAGATGCGGATCAACTTACGTGCAAGCTTTCCTGGGCAGGAGCTTTGCGCTTCAGGGTCTTCCTGACAGCCACCTTCCTCACTTCCGTCCTCGCCTGAGTCGAGGCTCGGGGGCAACCGGCCCCGAAGTTGCTTTATCTTGGGAGCCGATTTCGGAGAAATCGGCTGGCTCGCATTATGACTTTCTTCGGAGATGGCGAGCTCGGTAGAAGAGAACCACCGGGGCCGGAGGAAGGAATACGAAGGGGGAGCCATCGGCTTGCTTGGGAGCCGGGCCATCTTGTTGTCGCCAGGAGATGGAGTCGAGTCACGTACGATTACCATAAGCAGTTACAAGAAATATTTGAGTGATGGTACCTGGTCTGCGGGGATGTCGTACTCGACATCAAGTTGTCTCAACAGCGGTCCTAAAGCCCTTCTGAAGACATGGGTTTTCCACACGGACCACCAAGTCTCGAAACCGTCGGTAGTGAAGGAGAAACGGAGGTTGTGGGGAATTGGGATGACCAAAGCGTCAAAGAAGGTGTAACACCTTTGGCCAGTAAGGATGTCAGGCAGTTCAGCTCTGCTTGCTGTCAGGTGGTGTAAGAAGAAGTGTGGAGGCACCTGCCCGAGACCGAGCTGTCGGGCTACCACTACCGGTTGATAACACTCATAACCAGGCTTGATGATTGATACGTCTCCGACGTATCGATAATTTCTTATGTTCCATGCCATATTATTGATGATACCTACATGTTTTATGCACACTTTATGTCATATTCGTGCATTTTCTGGAACTAACCTATTAACAAGATGCCGAAGTGCCGCTTCGCTGTTTTACGCTGTTTTTGGTTTCGTAAATCCTAGTAAAGAAATATTTTCGGAATCGGACGAAATCAAGACCGAGGGCCTTATAATTCCCGGAACCTTCCGGAGCACCGCGAGAAGAGTCGGAGGGGTGCCAGGGGGGGCCCACACCACCTGGCCGCGCGGCCCAAGGGGGGGCGCGCCCCCCTATGGTGGCACCACCCCGTGGCCCCTCCGACTCCGATTCTTCGCCTATTTAAGCCGTCGTGACCTAAAAACATCGACAGGAAGAACCACGATACGGAAAACCTTCCAGAGCCGCCGCCATCGCGAAGCCAAGATCTGGGGGACAGGAGTCTCTGTTCCGGCACGCTGCCGGAGCGGGGAAGTGCCCCCGGAAGGCTTCTCCATCGACACCGCTTCCATCTCCACCGCCATCTTCATCACCGCTCGCTGCTCCCATGAGGAGGGAGTAGTTCTCCATCGAGGCTCGGGGCTGTACCGGTAGCTATGTGGTTCATCTCTCTCCTATGTGCTTCAATACAATAATCTCATGAGCTGCCTTACATGATTGAGATTCATATGATGATGCTTGTAATCTAGATGTCATTATGCTAGTCAAGTGAGTTTTACTTATGTGATCTCCGGATACTCCTTGTCCCACGTGTGTAAAGGTGACAAGTGTGTGCACCGTGTGGGTCTCTTAGGCTATATTTCACGGAATACTTATTCACCGATGAATGGCATAGTGAGGTGCTTATTTATATCTCTTTATGATTGCAATGTGTTTGTATCACAATTTATCTATGTGCTACTCTAGCAAAGTTATTAAAGTAGTTCTATTCCTCCCGCACGTGTGTAAAGGTGACGAGTGTGTGCACCGTGTTAGTACTTGGTTTATGCTATGATCATGATCTCTTGTAGATTGCGAAGTTAACTATTGCTATGATAATATTGATGTGATCTATTCCTCCTACATATGCATGAAGGTGACAAGTGTGCATGCTATGCTAGTACTTGGTTTAGTCTTTTGATCTATCTTACACTAAAGGTTACTAAAATATGAGCATTATTGTGGAGCTTGTTAACTCCGGCATTGAGGGTTCGTGTAATCCTACGCAATGTGTTCATCATCCAACAAAAGTGTAGAGTATGCATTTATCTATTCTCGTTATGTGATCAATGTTGAGAGTGTCCACTAGTGAAAGTGTAATCCCTAGGCCTTGTTCCTAAATACGCTATCGCTGCTTGTTTACTCGTTTTCTATGCGTTACTACTGCTGCGTTACTATCGCTTGTTTACTCGTCCCGGGCAAAGCACTTTTCTCGGTGCCGTTGCTACTACTTATTCATACCACCTGTATTTCACTATCTCTTCGCCGAACTAGTGCACCTATTAGGTGTGTTGGGGACACAAGAGACTTCTTGCTTTGTGGTTGCGGGGTTGCATGAGAGGGATATCTTTGACCTCTTCCTCCCCGAGATCGATAAACCTTGGGTAATCCACTTAAGGGAAACTTGCTGCTGTTCTACAAACCTCTCGCTCTTGGAGGCCCAACACCGTCTACAAGAATAGAAGCTCCCGTAGACATCAAGCACTTTTCCGGCGCCGTTGCCGGGAGGAAAGGTAAAAGGCACTCATACTATGGTCCCGGGTAAAGTATTTTTCCGGCGCCATTGTGTTTGTGCTCGAAGCTATTTCCTTTAGATCCTGCAATTGCATCTTTTTGTTTCTTGTTTACACTAGTTTGGCATAATGGACAACAATGAGCTTCTTATTCTATTTCCCGATTTAAAACATGGATTGTTTGATGCGAAAATTAAAAAACCTATGGAATCTTATTTGCATGCTGGTAGTAATATTAGTATGAACGCTTTGAACACCATTGTTGATAATAATATAGAAAGTTCTAAGCTTGGGGAAGCTGGTTTTCATGATCTTTTTAGTCCCCCAAGCATTGAGGAGAAAATTTTCTTTGATGATACTTTGCCTCTTATTTATGATGATTATAATAGTGGTCTTTTGCTACAACCTACTATGGAGAGTAAATTTGATTATGATTACAATATGCCTCCTATATTTGATGATGAGAATAATGATGATAGCTATTTTGTTGAATTTGCTCCCACTACAACTAATAAAATTGATTATGCTTATGTGGAGAGTAATAATTTTATGCATGAGACTCATGATAAGAATGCTCTATGTGATAGTTATATTGTTGAGTTTGCTCATGATGCTACTGAAAGTTATTATGAGAGAGGAAAATATGGTTGTAGAAATTTTCATGTTACTAAAACACCTCTCTATGTGCTGAAATTTTTGAAGCTACACTTGTTTTATCTTCCTATGCTTGTTACTTTGCTCCTCATGAACTTGTTTATTTACAAGATTCCTATGCATAGGAAGCATGTTAGGCTTAAATGTGTTTTGAATTTGCCTCTTGATGCTCTCTTTTGCTTCAAATACTATTTCTTGCGAGTGCATCATTAAAACTCGCTGAGCCCATCTTAATGGCTATAAAGAAAAGAACTTCTTGGGAGATAACCCATGTGTTATTTTGCTACAGTACTTTGTTTTATATTTGTGTCTTGGAAGTTGTTTACTACTGTAGCAACCTCTCCTTATCTTAGTTTTGAGTTTTGTTGTGCCAAGTAAAGTCTTTGATAGTAAAGTAAGTACTAGATTTGGATTACTGCGCAGTTCCAGATTTCTTTGCTGTCACGAATCTGAGTCTACCTCCCTGTAGGAAGCTCAGAAAATTAAGCCAATTTACGTGCATGATCCTCAGATATGTACGCAACTTTCATTCAATTTGAGAATTTTCATTTGAGCAAGTCTGGTGGACTAATAAAATCCATCTTTACGGACTGTTCTGTTTTGACAGATTCTGTCTTTTATTTCGCATTGCCTCTTTTGCTATGTTGGATGAATTTATTTGATCCATTAAAGTCCATTAGCTTTATGCAATGTCCAGAAGTGTTAAGAATGATTGTGTCACCTCTGAACATGTGAGTTTTTGATTATGCACTAACCCTCTAATGAGTTTGTTTCGAGTTTGGTGTGGAGGAAGTTTTCAAGGGTCAAGAGAGGAGGATGATATACTATGATCAAGAAGAGTGAAAGCTCTAAGCTTGGGGATGCCCCGGTGGTTCACCCCTGCATATTTCAAGAAGACTCAAGCATCTAAGCTTGGGGATGCCCAAGGCATCCCCTTCTTCATCGACAAATTATCGTGTTCCTTCTCTTGAAACTATATTTTTATTCGGTCACATCTTATGTACTTTACTTGGAGCGTCTGTGTGCTTTTGTTTTTGTTTTTGTTTGAATAAATGCTTGTGTGGGGGAGAGACACGCTCCGCTGTAGCATATGGACGAATATGTCCTTAGGCTCTACTCATAGTATTCATGGCGAAGTTTCACCTTCGTTAAATTGTTATATGGTTGGAATTGGAAAATGCTACATGTAGTAACTCTAAAATGTCTTGGATAATTTGATACTTGGAAATTGTTGTGCTCATGTTTAAGCTCTTGCATCATATACTTTGCACCCATTAATGAAGAAATACTTAGAGCTTGCTAATTTGGTTTGCATATTTGGTTTTCTCTAGAGTCTAGATAACATCTAGTATTGAGTTTTGAACAACAAGGAAGACGGTATGGAGTCTTATAATGTTTACAATATGTCTTTTATGTGAGTTTT
>NC_061512.1:137674550-137691091 GCF_022539505.1 Lolium rigidum
GCTTCGAAGCCAAGAAGCTTTCTACTCTACCATGGCTTATACTTTGACAAATGTTATGATCCTCTACCTAGAATGTAGTAAGTACTTCATGAGGACATGGAGTACTCATAAGTACTGCAATGAACTTAGAAGCTACATATTTGAGAACAGATTATCAATTATCATTTGTATTCATGTCCAATGGATGGCGAGATTTGTGGTGGTGTAGGCAATCACTGGGTCCTCCATCAGGACGTGGAATACTAGAATCGCAGAATGTGTTGCAGGATATAGTAGGTAATCTTGCCTTCCCTTCTCTTGGTCAATACATTTACGTCAGTTTCCACCATCGAGCAATGTGATCTGTTGCTAGGTGAAGATGATACTTTGATTCACAAGTAGATGTAGAATTAGCGGCACTCTACTTGGATTACTTATCTTCTCTTATTTGTTGGAAAGGAGATCTTCATGTGTCCTGATGTCAGACCAGTTGTGGATGCAGTCTTCCGATGAACCAAAACTGGATTCAGCATGAGGAGAGAGTAAACCCTGTTTGGTTGTACCATAGTTGGAATGGAACCATGTATGGTTGTACCATAGTTGGAATGGAACTAATGGACAATAGACCTCGTGCCTCCCCTTATTGTAGTGTTAATAGTTGAGTTCTCTTTCTTACACTACAATAAGGGGAGGCACTTACACTACAATAAGGGGAGGCACGAGGTCTATTGTCCAATAAAATAAGTTATAGGAACAATAAAATAAGTTATAGGAAAAAGAATTAATGCAACCATTTATCCTTATGTATGAGAGGCTCCTGGATGACGCCCAGTCCTCAATCTTTTATCCTTATGTATGAGAGGCTCAATGAAGTGTGTACAAACGCAGGAATTCCTCAGCATCACTTAAGCATAAGACCACCATGCTTTTGTTTTAAATTAACCCGGTCTGTTCTTTCACAGAGATGGCCACTAGAGCAAACTATGAGCACCACATTGTTATGGACCTCGCAGAGACACTGGAGCTCAAGGGAATGGAAGGTTCGGGTCTTGACATTGATGATTTTGTGTTTCATATTTTGATGAGAAGGTCCAGGTGAAGGTAAATAACTTAGGATAATGTACAAGCTCATAACAATGTAAATAAGGTTGTTAATTAATTAATAATTCAAGTAGACAGTTTGATACTTTTGTTATTGATGTTTGCATTCCGAAGCTCTAAACTGAATTCCTGTGATGATCTAGAACACCACTCATACTTGGTATGCTACTCTCCAAAATGAAGATACGATACAGAAGATACCATATTCCAAAATGAAGAGAGCACTTTTTGCAAACTCTCCTTCTTTTCAATGAAAAGAAACGCAATGTCACTGCGTTTTCTCGAAGAAAAAAATGAAGAGAGCATTTTTTGACTGTAGAAGAGCTTATCTCTTATTGTTATAGTTTGAGAACTAAGGTAATACCATGTCATCGATCATCCTTTCTTACAGTGATTCATAGAAGTTTCAGTATTTAGAAAAAATACCCTTTCTCATAGTCATCCATAGAAGTTCAGTTCTCATGATATGATTTTAGCAAGATCATCTCTAGGGTTTCCATTTTCTAGATCGATTATGAGGTGTGGTATGCATATAATTGACTGCTCATATTTCCCCAAGCATATGTGGTTTGTTAGTATAATTAAATTTCAGGTGACCATCATGCTTAGCTATTAATATTCTGAGAAACTTTGGACGATGTTGTGTTCTGCTGTTGCTCATAGTGTGTAGTTTCAGTTTCTGAAAAGGGCATGACTGAGGTAGTCTATGCGTTAGCATGCTCATTTCTTGGTGCAAAAATCTAGGGCATTTGTGAGTGTGTGTTCTGTAAGACTTGATCCAATTTCATAATGAAATTGTGAGTCCTTGGGCTCCCTTCCGTTGGAAAAAAAATCTGATTATAAATCAAATGCTTGCTGCCGTGGGTATATTCTCTTTAACACTTATCATCCGGTCCGCAGGAAAATTCTCTTCTCACTCTATGTGAAATGCTTTTCTATCCGGCTGAAATTAAAATGAAGCTAATGCTTTTCTCCGGTTTACTGCCATTTTTTCTTAACTATTTTTGCTTACGATTACTTCTTGACAGCCTTTTCCAATCTTTTCACATGTTTATCTTCTTCCAGATTTATAGACCTTTTTATGTGTGAATTTAGCTGATGCTATGGCCTGTTCGGGAAATTTGGATGTTGATGCCTGCGACATGTTTCTGTGTATAATTCTGATGACTTCAAACATGATTATTTTTTTAAGTTGTTGCTTCCCTTGGAACCTCTGTGTTGGAGTTTTTGTTAATTTTTATTACATATCACCCAAATGTTAAACTAACTGCTAGGTTAGTAATTTTTTCTAACATAGCGTGGCCTTCACACATGATCCACACTTTGTTTGGCTGATTTTTATTATACAATATGATAGTTATCTATAGTAGAAGTTACAATCTTAGTAGTCTGATTGCAGTTATATATTTGTGAGTGCTTCAAGTTTCCAAGGGCTTCACCAATCGGAGAGGTAAGAATTATGTGATATTCATGTTGTAAATCGAGAAGTGAATTATGGCACATGGTTAATGACATCATATGCTCTAATTCTACTAGGCTGATTTAGAGTGAACAACCGGGCTTGTTGAGCACGGATAACAGGTAAAGATACACTCCCTGGGTAGGAGGAAGTAAAACTTCTTGTCTCCAATCTGAAGGAGGTGGAGTTTGCAAGACCTGCTCTTCTCCGCCGCCGATGTGAGGCCTCCGCACTTTCTCACCGCACAAGCGGAGGAGCATAGAAGGACCGTTGGTCTCCCTTTTCTTATGCACTATCGTCTTCTATGCCACAGCTATAGGCTCTCTTCTCCGCTGCCGTGGGCTTTCATCTTCTCATCGGTATGGAATTGGGGACTTCGGAGGTTGACATGCTTGACAAGTTGTTCTTGTTATTGACACACTTACACAATGAAAGTGCCGCTAATTGTGTTATGCAAAGATGGCTAACATGGTGAAAGATCTCTAGATAAGACACATCATGGGTTGAAATGGATAAAAGAGACAGAAAGAACACATGTTGATCCTCGAAGGGTTAGTAACAAGAAGGATAACCAAAAAGTAAGTCAAAAAGATATCATCCTTCTACATATTTTGTTTTCCCGTGGCAACGCACGAGCATTTTAACTAGTCCTAATATAAATAAGGGGCATCGGACTCCAGCGCTTGGCATTAACGAAGTGCTCAACAGTATCTGGAATAAGTCACTCACCTCTGTCCAATGTCGGCTACTAAGACCCTCTTTGTTTTAGCTTTTGGGGCTTTCCACAAACGAACCAAAGGGCATTAGCTGCGTCGTTGGGCTTTTGCCAAAGCCACTCGTTTACCTTCATACGTGACAAAGCACGAAAATAGGTGCTTCTCGAGCTTCTCTTCTTACCTCTCGAAACGGTTTCAGTTATTGGACATGTCGTTTGTCGAATTTACGTGCAGAATGCCACCGCAAGGCCCATCCGATGGAATGCAAAATAACCCTACCCCTTTCCTCCTTTTCTTTCTCTCCCCCTCTCATTCTTTTCCCGAGTGAGCACAGCGGGGGCGACAGAACAGGCGACTAGGGTTCGTCCTCCCCATAGCGCCGCCACCCCGACCTCCCGCCGCTCCGGCCAACCGGCGCCGGCGACCGTCGTCCCGCCCCCGGATCCGTCACCCGTCGGCCCGTCTCCCTCCATCCCCCGGGTCCAGGCTCACCTCCCCTCGGCAACGACCCTGTCGACGAGCAGCCCGTCCCCGGCTGAAGGGCATCCCTTCTTACGGTTTGGTTATACAAAAGCTCATCATCGCTTGTGTTGCGCTTCACAATTTCATTAGAGATTCCCACTTACATGACAAGCAATTTGATCGTTGTGACTCGGATGAGAACTACATCCCTAAGGTGCAAAGGCAAGCAGTAACCTTGCCCGGTGAGGCCTCGTTTGGATGCAGCGGATCCCAGGGGGTTCCCCCTCTTTTCCCCGAGCGAGAAAACCCGGGGCGAAACGGCCCGGGGAAAGCCAACATGGCCATTTGGACGTCCACGTGGGCGAGGGACCCGGACCCTTCCCGGCCTTTCCCCGGGAGTTCATTCCACTAGTCGCTAGGTCGGGGAGGAATTCCTCAAGCTCTCGAGAAAGAGAGGACGGCGCTAGGGGCCTCCCCGGCGAGCTTCTCCCTCCGGCGACCTCTCTCCCGCGCCTCCCCGTTCCGCCTGTCTTCCCTCCTCGGCCTCTCCCCTCCCCGGCTTCTCCCTTCTCCGGCCACTCTCCTCTGCGGCGGTCGTCCTTCTCGTGCCCCCAAGATCTGGTCCTCATCGACCGCGTGTCCCCTCCGGCGATGAGCGCTCATCTTCCTTTTCGTTCGAATAAGGTTAGCGAGTGAAATGCATCAACATCCCTCGAAATTACCAGCTATGTCTAAAACAGTCCTCAAACTCAGAACTTGCCTCACTGCAGTCCGGGTGCTCCTATAGATCGC
Organism: Lolium rigidum; assembly: GCF_022539505.1. Classification (NCBI taxonomy): domain Eukaryota; kingdom Viridiplantae; phylum Streptophyta; class Magnoliopsida; order Poales; family Poaceae; genus Lolium; species Lolium rigidum. The sequence goes on from NC_061512.1 coordinate 137,679,060, forward strand.
TTTGAGCGATGAAACAGAATCCTATAGCTAAAGGAAAGACAACCTGGGCCGGCCCATTTAACTTCGCTGTCGTACGAGCTTGATCTGTGGATTCGATCGCTGTGCTCCAGTTTCTCGTGATTCTCTTATGAAAACAAATCACAATTCAAAATAAATGTACAAATTTAAACTCGGGTGTTTTTTAATCAAATTTCGAATATTCAAATTTAAGAACTTTTTAAATTTGGAAAAAATGTTCAGATTTTGAAAATGTTCAACTTCAAAATTTGTTCAAACTAAAAATTGTTCCGATTTGAAAAACGTTTGAATCTTCAAAATTTTCAAATACAAAATTGTTTTATTTTAAAAATAGTTCAGATCTTAAAATGTTCAAAACATAAAAATGTTCAAATTTAAAATTTGTTTGTATTTAAAAAAAGTTCAATTTTAAAATAAAACAAATTTCAGATATGAACAAATTTCAAATTTGAACAAATTTCGAATTTGAATAATTTTATAATATGAACATTTTTTTAATCAGAACAAAAAACAAATCTGAACAAATTTCGAAATCAGCAAAACCAGAAAACCGAAAAGAAAAAACCAGAACCGAAAAAACATGGGTAAAAAAAACCAGAAACCAAAGGAAAAAACCCAACAGTGTAGGCGCTAATGGGCCGGCCCACCCGTCCGTCGCTTCAGGCGGGAGCGAATCGCTCCCGCTCTGAGCAGAGAATAGGGATTACCACTGCAGTCCTCCAACTTGCTCTGAATGTTCATCTACGGTCCAAAATACAGAGACCCAATGTATACCGCTAATGTGTCATCGAATCAGGCCCATAACAGCGTTCCAGGCTGGCCCACAATAGCACCTAATCTGCCTTACATGTGCGTCCCATTTGTCAATGGTGGAAGAAGCGAGTAAGACTACAGCCGCTAGGAGATGAATCGGAGTTTCAAACTCACGACCCTATTCTCCGGTCCACGTTCCCAAACACGATTGCCACAAAGCAGCTATTCGCTTGATGTTACAAACAAGAACTCTCTTTTATTAAAAGGTAAAAGTCAAAAAACTTCAATGCATTTGCTTATCGACAACAAGTTCGAAAAATAATGACATCGATAGTAACTACTGTGCATGAATAATAGATGACTTGCTCAATAACATTTGAAATCGACATACTTAGAGCTATTTTAAAAATAATACATTTTTTATTAAATTTCAGTGATAATACATGATTAAATAAAATATCAAAAATAATATGGCCTTGGCGTGGCCCACGCCAGCCTAGCAGACGCTGAAAGGCTAAGAAGATGATGTATTATTTTTGTAGTTTTTCAAAAAAAGTGTATTATTTCTAAAATCTAATAAAAATGTATTATTTAAAAAACTAGCAAGGTAGCCCTCGAAAATGCGAGGGCATCATTTTTAGTTTAATTAAAAGTGTTACTCCCTCGATCTGAAAAAAAGATGCTTGTCTTTTTCTAAATATGGATGGATCTAGACACTAAAAGCATGTCTAGATACAACCGTATGTAGACAAATTTGAGCAACTTTATTTTTTTAGAACAGAGGGAATATTTATCTTTGCATTCATTTTTTCTCATTCAACCAAGCATTGCAAATAAATACACTATATTTTAGGCACATAAATTCTATAGTTATTTTTTTTGTTAAATATTAACATGTTATTAGGAAATAACAAAAGAGAATAATAAGAAATATGTTTGGGCCTCAACGGGTGCCAATTAACTGGAATTTTATGTTAAGATACTATCTCATGTGTCCATATCTTATCAAATTAGTAAGGATAGAATAATAACCACAAAATATGAAGCTCCATGAAATCAAATACATGAGCATATTAATTCTAGAATGACTCTCCAGTGGTTTAGCAACTATCCAGTAAACCTAGTTACTTCAGAAACTAATTGCCACACTTAAGATTATAATAAGGAACCAAGCTTTGTTGTTTTTTGTAAGGGTACATTGCCCCTATGTGTGGTTTTGGTAATTAATGACAACCCCTATGGACTAATGTTTTCATTGAGTTTATATGAAGGAATATTCCATAGGTACTACTTGCTCTCCATGTGTTGGATTCAAGTATGGATGCCATAAAGATAAAGGTATACCTTGTGTATTGGCATCAAGATCATCGGTATGAAGATATATATGTGATATGATCAAGAAGAAGAAATGAAGATGAAGTTCTTATGTGGAACTCAATATTAGCCATGCTCTATCTTATGTGAGTATGAGAAGATACAAGGTTGAGTTGGGCAAGTTCAAGATGAGTATCTTGAGTGGATCACATGCTTGAAGCTTGTCGTCCATTTGATGATAATGGACATGTGAAGATGTGCATCAATGGGGCTTTCCCATCATAGTGTATGGGGGAGCATTTGTGAGTATTCACGAAGCAACATTGATCAAGTGAGGCATTCCGGCTTGAGTGAAGCTTGAAGAGTTATCATCAAGATCAAGCGGGATGCGCAAGGCAAAGGTATGGCCTTGCTAGGTTTTCCTTTTACCGGTCTCAAGGTGGATGTTGGGAGACCGGATTATAGGATAGATAGCCGCACTATTAAGAGGGGCTTTCGGTTGGGTAACTTGATCACATCGTCTCAGGGAGCTCAATCCTTTGCATACTTTGCATATCCTTATTGCTTCTTGGTGTTTCTCTATGCGAGGTTCTTGAGCTTGTTGCTAGCTTTACAACAAGCCCAAGTTCATCGAACACGGAGTTCGCATGCATCTTCTATGGCGTTTTCGAGGTTGGGTAATTTTACCGGTTATTCATGATATAAGGTTCTACCTTTTATATTCATGATAAAATTCCCTTCTACAGATTCTTGAGTTTGCACTTTTTATAGGATAGCATTTGTCGTTATCTTCCAAACGAAATTAGTTTCATGTCAATCGGAGTTCGGGAGCAATAGTTATTAAAGAAAAAGGAAAAGAGAAAATATAAAAGGAAAAAGAAAAAGAGGAGGAAGGGCAGCCGGTTGGCGACCGGTCCGCCGGGCTGCACGCCGGCCCACCCGGGGCAGCCGGTTGGCGACCGGTTCGCCGGGCTGCACGCCGGCCCGCTCGGCCGCCGCCCCGGCCTGACCGGCCTCCTGGCCGGGCTGGACCCTCTCCACCTGTGACCGGCCTTGGGCCGTGTCCACGACCGGCCCGCCCGGCAGCCCCCCGGTCCGGCCGGATTCTCCACCGGGCCGCCTCCCCGCCGGAAGGCCCACGCGGCCCGGCGCCCCGCGCGGCCTGGGCCACTTGCTACCCAGTGCGGCGCGCTGCTGCCTCCGCCTCGCCCGGTCGGTGGGCCGGTCCGACCGGACGCCTGACCGGCCTTCCCAGCCCAGGCTCCGGTCGGCCGGCCTGCTGGCCGGCTGGGCTGTTTTTTCAGCCCGTTTTTCCTGCAGTTTTCTTGTCTTTTTCCCCCCAACGGTTTTATTTGCTCCTAGCTATAAATAGACCTTCTTCCACCTTGAGACAATGAGTTCTTCCCATTCTCTCACCTCCATTGTTCCATTTTGAAGAACTTGCTCTCCCCTTTGATTCCTCCAACCATTCTTGCTCATTCTTGAGGATTTGAGAGAGGAGATCTAGATCTACACTTCCACCAAACCGTTTCTTCTCTAAGTGAGGGAATCTCTTGGGATCTAGATCTTGGAGTCTTTGGTTGACTTTCCCCCTTGTTCTTCCTCTCCAATCTCATCCTAGCATTCGTTGCTTTGGTGGGATTTGAGTGTGAAGGACTTGAACACCTCCGGTGTTCTTGCTTTGCATCATTGCATAGTGTTGAGCTCTCCACCACGATTTGTTCGAGTGAGAGACCGTGAGCTTGTTACTCTTGGAGGGAGACCTCCTAGTTGGCTTGGCGGTTGGTGCTCCGGTGATCTCTTCAAGAAGATTGTGAAGAGGCCCGGGCTTCTCCTTCGTGGAGCTTGTGAAGTGGTTGTGGAGCTTGCCATCTCCGGAGCGGAGGAAAAGCTAACCATAAGGAAAGGGCCATTATCCTTCGTGGGTGTGGTTCGGAGAATAGGGTGAGCCTTCGTGGCGCGGGGAATCCTTCGTGGGACCTCCACTCCTCCAAACGTGACGTACCTTGTTGCAAAGCAAGGGAACACGGGAATACATCCTCGTCTCCGCGTGCCTCGGTTATTTCTATACCCGAGCTCTCTTTCCTTGTGATAGCCATCGTGCTTGAAGTACATATATCTTGCTATCACTTGTGCTACATATATCGTGTGCCTATCTTGCTTAGCTCTAGTTTCTATTGTTACACTTAGTTTAGCTTAGCATATTTAGGGTTTGTGCTTGTAAACTAAACGATAGTTTAATTCCGCATTCTTACAAGACAAATCCGCAAGAGTTTGTAATTGCCTATTCACCCCCCCCTCTAGGCGACATCTCGATCTTTCAATTGGTATCAGAGCAAGGTCTCTCCTTGTTTTAGGCTTCACCGGCTTGAGAGTAAAAATGTCGGCTAGTATAGTGCACAATGACACAATTATCTTTGTTGGCACAAATTATCATTTGTGGCGAAATTGCTTGCTTTGCAATCTTCGGACCTTGTGTCCAAACATTGAGCAATTTCTAGATGTAGGTTTTTCTCCTCCGATGGATTCTCAAAATCTATCTTTAGAGGATGAGAAAAACTTACATCTTGAAGCTCAAGTATCTAATGAGCTTTTATTCTCCTTGAGAGCCGATTTTCGTAGGTTCTTGATATATATAAAGCGAAAGTCGTCTCATGAGATGTGGATCAAGCTTAAGGAAATGTTTGGTGGATCCACTTCTCAATTGGTCGGTGGTGACTCCGAGGAGCTCTCTTCCCCTTCACATCATGAAGAACTCCAAGTTGCTTCCACCTCCGGTCGTGATGAGTTCTCATCTTCTTCCACTTCACCAACGTGTAGCAAGACACGAGGTAATGATATGGTGAGTGGTGAGGAAAATTGCAATGTTGATATTGTGCTCAATAGTGATGATTCTTCATCTCTATCCCATTGCAATGCTTCCTCTTTGGACTTAAACACATCTAGCATTGAAAATAATCTACATGCTTGTGTTGATAGTCCTTGCATATCATGTGTAAATTGCTTACATAGAACTCATGTTGATATGCTTACCTTGTCTTGTTCCCATAATCAAAATGCGTCTATTTCCTCTAGTTGGTTGTTGACTAACAATGTAGAGGAAACCGAACACTCTATGGATCAAGTCACAATTTCAAATGAGGATTCAAGAATATCTTCATCTTCATTCTCCGGTTTGCACATGTGTCTTATGGCAAAAGGATCAAAGGTATCTCCTACTTTGACTCCTAACACATCCTCTAATGATGAGAATGATGATGATGACAATGATGAAGAATATAATACCTTGGTGCATAATATGGCAATGGTATATGCTTCTCTTCATGGTAATAAAGAAGCTCGTGCTAATCTCGAACACTCTATGGATACCTTGAATAAATATAGGGAAACCATAGTGGAGTTGGAGTCCCATGTTGAAAATGAGGAAATGAGATTCACTCTCCTCAAGCATGAGCTAAAAGATGAGAAGCATACTAATTTTATGCTTACACAAAAATTGAAACCTATGAGCTTGAAAATCAAAAATCTATTGATGATGCTTGTGCTACTAACTCTACTTCTTGTGAAGCATCTATCTTAGAGGAGAATGTTGAGCTAAGGGCTCAACTTGAGTTGCTAACTAGCAATTATAGAGAATTGGTAGAAAGTCATAAAAAGCTCTCAAGCTCTCATGATGATCTTCTAATTTCCTATGATGGGCTAAAATTAGCTCATGAGGCAAGTATCACTAAGGTAACATCCTGTGAGCCTCATATGGATGTTAGCACAATCTCTACTACAAATGCTATATTGCCATGTGCTAGTCCTTGTAATCCATCTAGTCAAACTAGTGATACACCTTGTGTTGGATTACTCACTTTGCCTTGTTGCTCTAACAATGAAGCTTCTACTTCCTCTAGTACTTGTATTTCTACTAACCATGTAGAGGAAATCAAAGAGCTCGAGGCCCAAGTCTTGTCTTTGAAGAAAGACTTGGAAAAGCGTCATGAAGGGAAATCCGCACTTGACAAGATGCTAAGTGTGCAACAATCCCCCAATGACAAGAGTGGACTTGGATTCAACTCCAATAATAAGAACAAGTCCAAGAGCAAGAGCAACAAGAAGAAGGGCCAAGACAAAGTCAAGGATCCGGCCAAGTTGGTTTGCTTCAAGTGCAAGGTTGAAGGGCATCATGTTAGATCATGCCCATTGAAGAAGAAGAAGCACTTGAGTGAGAAACAACAAGGGAAACGGCCACAAGGTCAAGGTCAAGCTCATGCTCGACCTCAAGTTGAAGATAGGCCACCTCCCAAGAAAAATCAAGATATTGTTCCCCAAGAGAAGAAATCAATAAAGAAGAGAAAGGGGAACACTTGCTACTTATTTCGTGAGAAGGGGCACTTTGCTTCTTCTTGCTTAGGTGGTACCTTATCTAACCCTATAATTGTTGATGATGATTATTCTCTAGGGAAGGATAAGGATGGCAATGTGTTTGCCAAGTTTGTTGGAACTCAAAGTGGTTTCAAGAAAAGAATCATTTGGGTTGCCAAGCCTATTGTGACTAACCTCTTAGGACCCAACTTGGTTGGGGACCAACAAGCTCAAATTTGATCAATAGGTGTATGTGGAGGTCATTGCAGACTTGGCTACTTCATGAAGAATTAAGGGATCTTCATATATTATATTTTGACCAAGTCAAGTCATATGGATTATCATCTATATCTTATATCCAATGTTCCTCTTTGCGGTAACTTATACTTCAACCCATCATATTTATTGTAAGTTACTTTCCCCTTTGCATGTTTGGTTTTGTACCAAATATTTGTGTGTATGTGTTGTGTCTTACTTACCTATCTTGTGTATTCAAGTATGTTTGTTTGACTCATCATATACTTGTGTATTGTTTTGGAGCCTAATGCATCTTGATGATATCTTATTTGGCTCTCTTTGAAGTGATTAATGGAACATCCCATTTTGGGGGAGTGATTTGCTTTATGCATCTCTCTTTCTTTAAAATGTGTGTACATGGATACCACCACTTAGTATTGATATTGCAAGATTATCTAGTCACTATGTGGTGTGTCATACTCATGAGAAATTCAAATTCTAAATATCCATTAATCATCTCTAGTTGAATTTTAGTTGCCTCTTGTTTAGAAGAAATGTTTTATCACAATATGGGGGAGTAATATGTTTTGTACATATCTGTTGCGGTCAGAAACCCACCGGCGGGCAGCGACTGGCAACACCGTAGAGCCGGGAACAACTAGGGCTGCGGCTGGCCCCAGTCCCTCAGAGCGACGGCCCGCAAAGCCTCCTGGTCACACGTCCGATGCTATCGCAACGGCGTGCCACCTGACCTATACCGGTCGGGAAGGTGTTGGATGATGCCTCGCTTAGTTTCCTGCATGGCATACACGTAAACATTAAATACGAGCCTCGATCGGCTCTCAGGTTATCCTGTGAATCGGCTCAAAGAGCCGATCCACCCATGATTCGTACAAGGTGTCCGAATATATGGTGGTCCTGCTTGATCAAGATAAAGCTAAAACGATCTACGACGATTTAGGGTTTTCACCGCATAATCGGATCATCCTACTCACGATTGGGCCTCGCGCTCGCGTACGGTGACCGTAAGCCGATCCTAGATAGGGCCTAAAAACCAACACGAGGTTGATCCCCGGAACATCCTGTCTAGGGCTAGCAAACTCCACCCTACACGCCGCTGGATCCTCCAACCCTTTGTAAGGCCTAACTATTGCGGATGTTAAACTAATCCTTGCGAGAACAAGGAGCAACCGTAACGGATCGGATCTACTAAACTATGATCAAGCGGGTGCCGCCCCTACACCTAAGATAGGTGTAAGGGCGGCTAGATGTATAAGGATTGCACTACGACGACATATGATACGAAGAACAATGCTAACCCTAACACATCTAAGATAACTACGTTGCTCGCCATCAAAAAGGCTTCAGCACGAGCAACGCATGAACAACGTGGGTAGGCTTGTGCTGCCTAGATCGCAAGATGCGATCTAGGCAACATGGTGCTTACCGGAGAAACCCTCGAGACGAAGGAGTTGGCGATGCGCCGAGATTTGTTTGTGTTGAACGTTGGTTGTTGTTTATTTCATAAACCCTAGATACATATTTATAGTCCAAGGGACTTTCTAATTCAGGCGTGCACCTAACCGTGCACGAGTAAAACTCTGACTCCTAACCGACACGTAATCTAATATGTTACAGATACAAGGGCAAACTAGCCCAAACTTTGCATGTAAGGCCGATTCACGTATTTCTTCTATATATATTTTTTCAAGTTCATCTTGATCGCGGCCCACCTCTGACTCGGTCAAATTCTGGTGATAACACATGCGCCCCTGGTTTTGGAAATGTCATTTCCAAAATCATTATGCTTATCCCTCATCGGGTCATGTCATGGCGTCTTGCCTCCTTGACTTTATCACCAATCTAAAAAATGAAAGAATGTCTTCACTTAACCCTGCCGATAGCCAGAGTCAGGCACTCTCCAAAAGAGCCGATGGTATCACATCAGCCTCTACGATAAAACGGGGGCAAGGCCAACCTAACTGCCTCTCCAAACGGTAACCTGCGCCCTTCGTCTGAGAAACTCAGATCCCCAAATCGCCGCCCAAACAGCCCTACGGATCTCAGATCTCGGCCGCGCCGTCCCGATCCCTCAGCGCATCCAATGGCGGAATCATCCAACGCCAACGCCATGGTCTCCGGTCTGAAGGTAATCCTCAACAGCCCCTTGCCACATGCATCAATGTCGGAGTAAACGAGCAAACACCTGAATTAATGTTCTATTCCACTATCAATTTTAGGTCTCAGACGTCCTGCTGCCACATCCTTCTCTCGCAAATTCTATGTGCCTCGGTCCTCGTTCTTCCGAGAGTCCCGCCCTCTTAATTTCATGCGAAGCTAACAGGATCCCCTTCGTGAATCAGAACTTAGATCTGACCTCCTGGGCCGACTGTCTGCGAGCCTGGCCTAATCCCCCTGAGGGTTGGGTGACATGGTACAACAGAGTATCCAAAGCCCATTATGCTACCTGGGAAGCCATAGGGATAGCCGATGCCCTGTCATTATCATTGTCTCCTCTTGAGAAGAATGAAAATATTCTGAAAACCATCGGCTATTTCTGGTCTGACGCTCTGAACTGCTTCATGTTTGGCCATGGCCCTATGACACCAACCTCGCTGGATGTGACCATGATCACAGAGCCTAGACATTGCATCCCCAAGCCCTTCGCATTCAAACTACCGAAAGTCCCTTTCACCCTTTCTTCTAAAAAGAGTGTACCGGTTGGGGTGCCTACCTCAATCGTTATATGAAGACCAAAGGCCACGTGACAGAGAGAGAACACACGGCCTTCACGAACTTTTGGTTGGAACACTTCATATTACGTGGCCCATCACTTGCCCCTACCAAGAATTACCTTTCCCTAGCCTATGAAGCGGCCAAAGGCACCCATCTTGGCCTAGGCAAGGCTGTTTCTTGGAGAGGTCTATCGATCTCTTCAAGCGATGTCCGTCAAGCTGTTCTCTCAAAAGACAGTTAAAGCGGCGGTCCCCGGTGGTTTATTCGGTTATGGGCGCAGCTATACTTTCGAACCAGATCCCGGACTTCCCACCTTTGACCTCCCGCACCTTTCCGGATGCTAACGGAAAGGATATCCGATGTACCAGCTATGGCCAAGCTTTTATGGTCTCCCGGAAGCGAGGCTGATCCCTAAGGAAGCAGACGGGGTGGTTCAAGATCTTCTTCCAAGGTTTGGACAACCCCCTGTTCTTTCCTTATGCTGAACCGAAGAATTTTGAAAATCCAGTCTCCTTTCGATTGGATAACTTTGCCGATGACGATAGCACCCAGCATCTGTATTCCATCATGATTCGCCCTTGCTTCCTCCCTGTTGGCATGAGTACCTCGAACCGGATCATTGATGTCTACGGGAGCTTCTATTCTTGTAGACAGTGTTGGGCCTCCAAGAGCAGAGGTTTGTAGAACAGCAGCAAGTTTCCCTTAAGTGGATTACCCAAGGTTTATCGATCTCAGGGAGGAAGAGGTCAAAGATATCCCTCTCATGCAACCCTGCAACCACAAAGCAAGAAGTCTCTTGTGTCCCCAACACACCTAATAGGTGCACTAGTTCGGCGAAGAGATAGTGAAATACAGGTGGTATGAATAAGTAGTAGCAACGGCACTCGAAGAAGTGCTTTGCCCAGGACGATAGAACAAGCAGTAGTAACGCAGCAGTAGTAACGCAGTAAAACAGTAAACAAGCAGCGATAGCAATATTTAGGAACAAGGCCTAGGGATTACACTTTCACTAGTGGACACTCTCAACATTGATCACATAACAGAATAGATAAATGCATACTCTACACTTTTGTTGGATGATGAACACATTGCGTAGGATTACACGAACCCTCAATCGTCGGAGTTAACAAGCTCCACAATAATGCTCATATTTTAGTAACCTTTAGTGTAAGATAGATCAAAAGACTAAACCAAGTACTAGCATAGCATGCACACTCGTCACCTTCATGCATATGTAGGAGGAATAGATCACATCAATATTATCATAGCAATAGTTAACTTCGCAATCTACAAGAGATCATGATCATAGCATAAACCAAGTACTAACACGGTGCACACACTGTCACCTTTACACACGTGCAGGAGGAATAGAACAACTTTAATAACTTTGCTAGAGTAGCACATAGATAAATTGTGATACAAACACATTGCAATCATAAAGAGATATAAATAAGCACCTCACTATGCCATTCATCGGTGAATAAGTATTCTGTGAAATATAGCCTAAGAGACCCACACGGTGCACACACTGTCACCTTTACACACGTGGGACAAGGAGTCTCCGGAGATCACATAAGTAAAACTCACTTGACTAGCATAATGACATCTAGATTACAAGCATCATCATATGAATCTCAATCATGTAAGGCAGCTCATGAGATTATTGTATTGAAGCACATAGGAGAGAGATGAACCACATAGCTACCGAGTACTGCCCCGAGCCTCGATGGAGAACTACTCCCTCCTCATGGGAGCAGCAGCGGTGATGAAGATGGCGGTGGAGATGGCAGCGGTGTCGATGGAGAAGCCTTCCGGGGCACTTCCCGCTCCGGCAGCGTGCCGGAACAGAGACTCCTGTCCCCCGGATCTTGGCTTCGCGATGGCGGCGGCTCCGGAAGGTTTTCCGTATCGTGGTTCTTCCTGTCGATGTTTTTAGGTCACGACGGCTTAAATAGGCGAAGAATCGGAGTCGGAGGGGCCACGGGGTGGTGCCACCATAGGGGGGCGCGCCCCCCCTTGGGCCGCGCGGCCAGGTGGTGTGGGTCCCCCTGGCACCCCTCCGACTCTTCTCTGGTGCTCTGGAAGGTTCCGGGAATTATAAGGCCCTCGGTCTTGATTTCGTCCGATTCCGAAAATATTTCTTTACTAGGATTTCTGAAACCAAAAACAGCAGAAAACAACAACTGGCACTTCGGCATCTTGTTAATAGGTTAGTTCCAGAAAATGCACGAATATGACATAAAGTGTGCATAAAACATGTAGGTATCATCAATAATATGGCATGGAACATAAGAAATTATCGATACGTCGGAGACGTATCAAGCATCCCCAAGCTTAGTTTCTGCTCGTCCCGAGCTAGGTAAAACGATAACAAAGATAATTTCTGAAGTGACATGCCATCATAACCTTGATCATACTATTTGTAAACATATGTAGTGAATGCAGCGATCAAAACAATGGTAATGACATGAGTAAACAAGTGAATCATAAAGCAAAGACTTTTCATGAATAGTACTTCAAGACAAGCATTAATAAGTCTTGCATAAGAGTTAACTCATAAAGCAATAAATCAAAGTAAAGGCATTGAAGCAACACAAAGGAAGATTAAGTTTCAGCGGTTGCTT
>NC_061512.1:137691191-137702580 GCF_022539505.1 Lolium rigidum
TCTATATTTTCCTTAAATACATCTTGGGCTTCCGAATCTTCTTATTCTTCGGGTAGTGGGCCTTCAATAAACCCCGGGTACTATATTTGGCAGGCCCATTCGGGATGCCTATGTCAGCGAGCATGTGCAGTTCTATCTACAGGTATGTTAACTGCCCCTCTTTGGTTGTCCGCTGCGTGATTTTGGGGAGTTTGCAGTGCAGTACCATATGTTCCTATTCTATTTTCAATTCTGGTATTGATCCCTCTTTGTAAAGAAATAATATAGCCATGCATGTGGTATTTTGAGAACCGATGAATGGCCATTTTTATTATTGCCGCATGTCTCTTATCTATCATTTTTATTATTTTCCAGTTGCTAGCAATTGCTAATTAGAAGTAATTCTTGTTACAGTATTGCAATGTGATGTTGGTGTATAGCTCTAACCGCAAGTAGAGCACCACAAGAGTTCATTATGCCTCCTCGGCAGTCCGTGGTGCGTGGCCGGGAAGTCCACGCGTGCATACCCCGGCAGCTCATGTGCGTGCCGCCGGGAGTAAAACTACAATACGCCGATGTTTAGCCGCTGATTCACATGCGTGTCCTCTCGAACCGTCGATTCTTAGTTCCGCAATTAATACTTGTCTTAGCTTGTTTTGGGGCGATGTATTGCAAATTGCAGGGATAAAAATAGGTTAATGGCTTGCCGTAATTTCTCCACTCTAGCTTATAAAGGTGCACGACACCTACTTTATGGCAACACGTTGGTCGTGAAGTTCAGACAAATAGAGTCGTGGAGTTCAGAAAGAGACCAACATGTGTGAAGTTTAGAGACATGCTTCAGCACAGTTATTCTGAATTGTAATCTGTAGTCATTGAATATCTGGTAGCATCTCAAGTTCAGGAAACTACAGTTGTTTACAGTTTTATCTTGTATATGTTCACTTCGTCTCTAATAGGAAATTCACTCTGCCTGTAATTTCTTTTTTTGGTTGTACAATTCTACCAAAGTGGAAGTTAATATATTTATGCATTGTACACTTCTATGACTGAAAATGTGGAAGTTCATTTTCTACCAAGCCATAGTTCACTATATTTATGCGTTGTACACTTCTATGACTGAAAAAATTCAGAAGTTCAGAAATTTATAGAGTTTAAAAAATGGGAAGTTCACATCCGCCGTAATTTAGAAGTTCACTTTCGCAGTTGGCGAAGTTCACTTTTGCCGAATTCAGAAGTTCAGAAGGCTGCTGCATCACTAAACATGAAAAATCTGAAGTTCACTTCGAACGCAATAGAATTTCACATTATTTTTGGAAGTTCACTTTGAACAAAAGACAAACACAACTCGGAAGTTCAATTCGAACATGTGGAAGTTCGCAAAATATTTTCAGAAGTTCACTTGCCACCATCGGGAAGTTCACTTCATGTATAGATGTTCATATTTGAAATGGAAGTTCACTCCTTACAATGTTGAGGTCCGTCTGGAAGTTCAGATGCAGATAAGGGGAAGTTCAGATCTGTATCCAGAGAAAGTGCAGATGCGACGGTAGTTCGATATATTTTCTGAAGTTCACTTCAAACTAGACTAAAGTTTCGAAGTTCGCCTCGTAAAATATTGAATTCCGTCGGGAAGTTCGGTATTCTGGGGAGACGAAGTTCACATCCACGAGGTTCGCTATAATTTTATTGCATGCCTGAAACTTTTATACCGCGATCGGAAGTTCACTAACGTGATATAAGGAAGTTCACTTCTATATTCGAGCACCTCATACACTCGTTTTTTCTGGACGGAAATCATACGCATAGAAATCGTCCGTACAACCACCGATTGCGCAAATCGACCAACTCAACGTACAATTAGCACTAATATAACTCTACTAATACTCCAACATATCGCAATGCCACACCTAATCAATCTAGATGAGCCAATTTCGAAATGTTCTTGTGTCGACGTTATTTTCACTTTTATGTATTTCTGAAATTAAACTAAAACCATTTAGAATTTGGAAAAACATTCAACATGAAAAAGATTCGCCTAATCAATATCTTTTCAACGCAATATCATTTGGAACATTCCGATAAATGGTTCGGAAATAAGCCCCAAAAACAGATCGAAAAACCGAGAAGTTCGAAAAACGTATTCACGTATTTTCAAATCTGCTCTTAAACTATAAATAATTTAGAAAAGTGTTCTTCATGAAAAAGGTGCGCCTAGTCAGCACCTTCCCAACGGCATATCATACGCATCATTCCGATAAACGGTTTGAAAACTGGAACCCCAAAACTGTACAAAAATAGAGAAATCCGCGAAAACGTTGTTTTGTATATTTCAAATTAGTTTTAATCATTATAGAATTTGGGAAAACAATGAACACGAAAAAGTTGCGAAATTTCCGTGCGAATCCAACGGTATATTATACGCATCAATCCGATAAGCGGTTTGAAAATCATCATGAAAATACTGTCCGCATGAACATGCAATTCTGGTATTCCGTCGAGAAGTTCACTAGGAAAACACGCGGAAGTTCAGAAAGGGTTCGAGAATAGCAGACCTATACATATATATATACCTATATAGGAAGACAAAATGGGGCACCAAGGTGCCCATGCACCATACCTAGATGCCATCTGATTGCTTCAGGATGTGTGCAACTGTAATGGGCATATACACTAGCGGATCAACCCGCTTGTATTAGCTGATTTGAATGAATGTCTATCGTTCATCAATTAATGAAATGGAAACTTATTGCCTGATCAGTTGCCTTCTTTTCTTTGCAATTTTGACCGCTTGCCTATTTAGTTATTATGGCATTTGATGGTCCACTTAGCAATAAGGAAAGAAATAACTCCCTATTCTATAGCATGCACCTATGTGTTGATACGTACGTGAGAGAAACTCACACTCATTACGTAGGGATCTTTAGATTGAAATGTTCAAATTTATTTCTTGTGCAGATAGTACACTGTAACTAAAATTTAAATATCAAGGTATGTCTTAATATTGGGTATGTATGTACGAAGAAATATCTTGGATATTTTGGAGTACCTGGATATCTATAAAAATTAGGGTATGTATACCTGGATACTTGTAATAAATAATAGAGTATGTATACTTGGATACTGTGATACTGTAAAATTTAATGAGTATTTTGGGTATCGCATACCGTAAATACCTTAGTGTATACGCTATAGAAAATCTTGACTTTTTGTGGTATGTATACCCGGATAACTATATAAAAGGGTATGTATATACCTAGAAATATTTGCGATGCGTACCTGAAATATCTTGACTATTTTGGAGTACACGCATACTCATGAATATTCTAGTGCATACGCTATCATAAATCATGACTATTTTGAGGTACCTACATACCGGTGCATGTAGTAAACATAAAATCTAATGAGTATTTAATTTTAAGTTTGGTGAGCATGCTTTGAAGAATTACTGCTTATAATTCTTAGGTATGCACTAGGGTATGTAGTGATACTGCGTAAAATCTAATGAGTATTTTGGGGTACATGCATATCCGCAAATACTCTAGTGCATACGTTAGTAGAAAAGCATGACTATTTTGGGGTATGTATACCTGGATACCCGTATCATACCCGTATCATACTGGATACTCAGTATCATATCAGTAATACCGGTATCATACTCGAGGTACCAAAATACTCAGTATCATACCCGAGGTATGTAGGTATTGAGATATCGAGGTACTGATATCATTCGATGTACCAAAATATCGGTATCATACTCGAGGTATCGAGGCATGCATACTTGATGTACCAAAATATTGGTATCATACTGAGGTATCGAGGTATTGAGGTATCGAGGTACCGTATTATACTCGATGTACCAAAATACTCGGTATCATACCAGGTATCGAGGTATTGCACGGGAGTATGAGTGTACCGTTAGGTATTAAGGTATGAAAGGTATTGAGGTATGTATTTGTACGAGAGTGTCGAGATATATTCCAAGGAGCATGAGAGTATTTATAGGTATTCAGTACTAATGTATTCACCAAAGAGTATGATACTCACGAGGATACACGGTTGCGGCGATATTGGAAATATCGGTACCTACATTTTAAGAATCGTGACTACGTAACTCGGGTGGTATCATGCCTAAGTCTCGGGTTGAACCTGCGAGCTGACGATTTTCATCCAATACCTAGCCGTGTGATCTACATGGTGAGGTATGTTCATCGCATACCTAGGTCGTGTGATTTTCTGTGCTTTTCAATGGGTATGTGGGTATGTGATACCAGGTATGCCCGCCGCACCTCCCTCGGACCCCATCCCCTCCCTCCTTCCACTCCCCGCCGCCTCCGGCCAAAGCCCGCGCGGCATGGCAGCCCCCCCCCCCCGCTCGGCCGCCATGCCGCGCGGGCTTTGGGCCGAGGCGGCGGGAGTGGAAGGAGGGAGGGGATGGGGTCCTGAGGGAGGTGCGGCGGGCATACCTGGTATCACATACCCACATACCCATTGAAAAGCACAAGAAAATCACACAACCTAGGTATGCGATGAACATACCTCACCATGTAGATCACACAGACTAGGTATTGGATGAAAATCGGTCAACTCGCGAGGTTTAACCCGAAACTTAGGCATGATACCACCCGAGTTACGTAGTCACGATTCTTAAAATGTAGGTACCGGTATTTCCAATATACGCTCATAACCGCGGTATCCTCGTGAGCTATCATACTCTTTGGTGAATACATTGGTACCTGAATACCTATAAATACTCTCATGCTCCTTGGAATATATCTCGACACTCTCGTACAAATACATACCTCAATACCTTTCATACCTTAATACCTAACGGTACACTCATACTCCCTGTGCAATACTCGATACCTCGTGTATGATACCGTATTTTGGTACATCAGGTATAATACCGGCACTCGATACCTCAATACCTCGATACCTCGTGTATGATACCAATATTTTGGTACATCAAGTATGATACCGATACTCGATACCTCGTGTATGATACCAGTATTTTGGTACATCGGTATGATACCGGTACCTCGATACCTCAATACCTACATACCTCAGTGTATGATACGAGTATTTTGGTACCTCGGGTATGATACCGGTATTTACGGGTATGATACAGGTATCCAGGTATGATACGGTATGATACAAGTATCCAGTATACATACCCCAAAATAGTCATGCTTTTCTACAACGTATGCACTAGAGTATTTACTGGTATGCATGTACCCCAAAATACTCATTAGATTTTTTACAGTATCACTACATACCCTAGTGCATACCTAAGAATTATAAACTGTAATTCTTCAAAGCATGCTCACCAAACTTAAAATTAAATACTCATTAGATTTTATGTTTACTACATGCAACGGGTATGTAGGTACCCCAAAATAGTCATGATTTATGATAGCGTATGCACTAGGGTATTTACGAGTATGCGGGTACTCCAAAATAGTCAAGATATTTCTGGGTACGCACGCAGTCAAGTATTTCTAGGTATATACATACCCTTTTATATAGGTATCCAGGTATACATACCACAAAAAGTCAAGATTTTCTATAGCGTATACACTAAGGTATTTACGGGTATGCAGGTACCCCAAAATACTCATTAAATTTTTTACAGGTATCACAGGTATCCAAGTATACATACTCTATTATTTATTACAAGTATCCAGGTATACATACCCTAATTTTTTTATAGATATCCAGGTACCCCAAAATATCCAAGATATTTCTTCGTACATACATACCCAATATTAAGACATACCTTGATATTTAAATTTTTAGTTTACATGCAGACCAGCTGCACAAGAAATAAATTTGAACATTTCAATCTAAAGATCCCTACGTAATGAGTGTGAGTTTCTCTCACGTACGTATCAACACATAGGTGCATGCTATAGAATAGGGAGTTATTTCTTTCCTTATTGCTAAGTGGACCATCAAATGCCATAATAACTAAATAGGCAAGCGGTCAAGAATTGCAAAAGAAAGAAGGCAACTGATCAGGCAATAAGTTTCCATTTCATTAATTGATGAACGATAGACATTCATTCCAAATCAGTTAATACAAACGGGTTGATCCGCTAGTGTATATGCCCATTACAGTTGCACACATCCTGAAGCAATCAGATGGCATCTAGGTATGGTGCATGGGCACCTTGGTGCCCCATTTTGTCTTCCTATATATATATATATATATATATATATATATATATATATATATATAGGATAAATACTTCCTACTCCTGGGTGTAACTACACTCACGTCTCATATACTACCATACGGAAGTATATAACATATTTTATTGGTTTGAGTATGTTCGTACACTATATCTAAGATACTCCATACCAACTTTGGTGGAAAAAAATTAAATACACCCATAGTTTGCACTATATATACAAAATACATGCATATTTATATGTAAATAAATAGCGTACGTAAAAAATGTACATACTACCAACAAAGTAGTATGTATACTACCAAAATATTTTTATATACTTCATACTACATGTATATACTCTTCGGTATGATAGATACTACCTAGATTGTGTGAAACACACGTGGGAGTAACTACACCCGGGTGTAGCATGAATATGAAATACTTCCTACTCCTGGGTGTAACTACACTCACGTCTCATATACTACCATAACAAAAGTTTTCGTATGTAATCAAACTGCAGCGCATGCTATCATTGCCGTCCACTTGTATGCTAAGATTCGTGCTAGGAATAGGTAATTCTATTTTAAATGGAGAGATTCCTATTTAGTGGATCGATGCCCACTGGTACCCTCAGGCCATAGGGGTTGCGCTCGTCCAGTACTGGTGTCAGCGGTTTGTCTCCTACCTCTCGTCGTTTTGCCCAGATAAATTCTCCACCGTTCCCGTGAGACAGTGCCCAGTGGGTTATTTAAGTTATTTTCACCGCTCTCACAACCACATCTCGTCAGGCCAGCCCACCCTCCACGAATCGCCGGCGAGCCCGAAAATCTCTACTCCTCTCCACCTTCTTCCTCCTGCCCACCCTCTTCCCCGCCAGCGTCCACTTCACAGCGTGCTCCGGCCGCCGGGGTCCTCTTCTCAGCGCCTCCACGACCTCGGGTGCGATGCCAACGAGCCACCGCTCCCTTCCCCGACCTCCTGTGTACCAGCCTGCTCCCCCTGCTACCCACGGGCCTCACGCCCTCACCGTGACGGCGACGAGTGGGAGAACCGGCTGTTCGCCAAGGTCGCAGCGTATATTTCCTCGCTGCCGTTGCTCGAGGACGCCCACGCCGCCCACGCCTCCGTGCTCTTCTCATCCGCGCCGAGGAGACCAATGGTAGCTTCTCGCTCCACCTCTCGGCCCCGGCCACACCGTGTGGGACGCCTTCCAGGGCGCGCGCCTCACGTGGGACTGCCGCCCTGCCCGCGAGGAGGATGGCGAGGCGCTGGTGCTGCGCGTGCGGCGGCACGACCGGACGCTCGTGTTGCAGCAGCACATCCAGTCGGTGGCCGATGAGATGAAGCTGCAGCGGCTGTTCGCGAATGCCGGCAGCCTGGCGCGCGGACGGACGGGCGGTCGACGCAGAGGAGTCGCCCCGGCTCGCTGCCCTGTCCGTTGAGCTGTTGCGAGCACTCCGGGGGCAGTCACTGAAGGTCTCATTCAGTACCCAGATCTAACTTCAATGCTTCTTTTTTGTAGCAAGAGATTGCATTGCCCAGTTTGTTTGTGAAAATTGCTAGCTGTTTGTGTCGGCTTATGCCAATCTCTGAAAGGGACAAAGGATTGGGTCATCTTGTTTTGTATATCATGCTCTGCTGAATTCTACTAGTAGATGAAACCTGCTCGTTTCCCTTTTCATCGTAATTAGTCTGCTTGTTTTTTCAGAGTGATGATCAATGCTTCTTTTTCTTACTCTCCTGGTTTGGAATGTTCAGTTAAAAACTCATGCAGAAGTTCATGTTCAAATGTGAGGCATAATTTCAGCTGCTTGCATTTTGTGACAAGTTTCTCTGAAGTTTTCAGGCTGTCTAAAATGTGGCCTCCCTTTCAAGCTAGACGCGCCACGGGCCCGCCGCACCGCCCATTCTCCTTCCCCGTCGTTGCGAGACCTCCGCGCGCCCCGTCAGTTATCACCCGACGCGGAGCTCGGCTCCCCCGACCTGGAGCTCCTCCGCCGCCCCTGGGTGGTAGTCCTCTGGTTGTAGTCTGAAACCTAAACTAACAGGATGTTAAGCTGGTCGTCTTCAGTTTATGTATCCACTAGTTGATTGCAGATCTGCAGTACCATTATGTTTTACTGTTCAACCTGCAAATTCTTGTGAACTTCTGCTAGGTTTACCTAGTGTGTTCAAATTGGGTTGATCCTTAGTTTAAATGATGCCTTTTAAGCCTATTTTTTTCGTAATCACGAGTGTTGCTGTCTGCCTCTGAACCTGAACAAACTAACATGCTAGTGTTCAGTTCCAAGGATGCAGTAGTTGACTGTTCTCGCTTTTTTTTTTTCTAGCTTGGAGAAGCAGCCCAGGTTTGTAGATGCTGCTGCTGCCAAGAAGTCGTTGATGAACTGTACCAGATCTTATTGTGTGCGCCTGCTGGGCACGGTGCTAAGAGCATCTCCAGTCGCGTCCCCCAAACCGCGCCGGATTGAGCGTTTGGGGGACGTGTTTCGTTTGTGCCGCGTTTGGGGGATGTCGCTCCCCAGTCGCGTCCCCCAAACAAAATTTCGCAAATTTTAAACTTGACTAGATTCGATTAGATACGTCCAAATTTACATAGATTCGAACGAAATTTGACTAACTTTAAAACTAAACCTAATCTAGAACCACTTGCGGCGGCCGGAGG
The DNA here is from genome assembly GCF_022539505.1 of Lolium rigidum. Classification (NCBI taxonomy): domain Eukaryota; kingdom Viridiplantae; phylum Streptophyta; class Magnoliopsida; order Poales; family Poaceae; genus Lolium; species Lolium rigidum. The sequence continues at coordinate 137,700,009 of NC_061512.1, forward strand.
CGTCGTAGTACTGCTGGAAGTTGTACATCTCGTCGGTGACGACCTCCTGCTTGACGCGCTCGTCGACGGGCTACTCCGGCGCGGACGGCCACGCGGCCATGCACGACGAGACGCGTCCCTGCGTCGCCTGGGAAAACAGGGACGCCATTAACGTCGCTTGACCAAAGGTAGGCGACGGGGTTTTAGCCTTCCGTGCCGCTGACGCGTCGGCCCCGCCACTCCCCGCCTCGCTTCGTTGTGTCCGAGCGTCCCCGGAGCGTCCCCGTGGGACGGGGACGGGCTCGAGCGCCGGACACCGTATCGGGCCGCGCCGGACAAAAATGGGCTTTGGGGGACGCGGCTGGAACGCTTTTTTTGTCCGGCGCGCCCCAAATCGCTTTGGGGGACGGTTTGGGGGACGCGACTGGAGATGCTCTAAGTGCTAACACTGATGATGCACTGGACATGTCTTCAGCTATAACCCGAAACTGTAATGAACTCACCTGGTTCCAACAGCAGATATCAGGTTTTTTTTGTTGGATTATAAGGAGATGAAATACAATGACAGACGCATACAGTACTTTTTGATAACAATGGACATTGCCTATATATTTTTGTTCTGGGTTGTGCCCCATGTAGTTGTAGATGATGAATATTGGGGTACATTATCGTTGCTGTTTCACAGATATTGTGGCATGGTACATGTGTCTGTAAATTTTGGCTTGCGAGCACTTCGTTTTCCTATCCGTTCAACTTTGGCTTGGACCAGCTAGCACTTCGTTTGTAAATTTTGGCATCGTACATGGGTCTGTAAACTTAAAATATGTAAAACATCAAATCTCATCCTATGACTTACGACATCAGATTGCAGAGTTGAAATTTTGATTTTTTTTTACTTTTTATAGGTACTTGACAATTTCAACCGAGGTGCTGGATCTTTCTACGAGAAGGTGCTTGAAAAGTTAGGTCGTGGTGCCGGAATTTACGCAAGACCTAGGACTTGTGACATTAGACACGCCATAGGTACTTAACAATGTCCATCGTTGTGCGGCATGTATTAATAAGAGGGTGCTTAAAAACTAAAGTGTGGTACCGATATTTTGAGACAGATTTTAGGTACTTAAAGTTTCAACCAGGTGCTGGATAGATTTTCAGGAGGGTGCTTGAAATGTTAAGTGATGGCGCCGATTAAATTTTCGGGTGCCGGTTCTATTTATGCTAAATAGATATTGATCGGGGAATGTATAATTATATTCATTTAGTACCGAAATTTCTTGGGTACCGGTTTTATTTATCCATGGGTATCACCTATATATTAATTGAGACATGACATAAGTACTTAATAATGTCCATCGTGGTGCGGCATGTATTAATAAGAGGGTGCTTGAAAATTTAATTTTGGTAGCGATTTTTTGAGATGGATTTTAGGTACCTAGAAGTTTCAACCAGGTGCTGCATGGATTTTTAGGAGGGTGCTTGAAATGTTAAGTGGCGGCGCCGATTAATTTTTCGCGTGCCAGTTCTATTTATGCTAAATAGATATTAATCAGGGAATGTATAATTATATTCATTTAGTACCGGAATTTTCTGGGTACCGATTTTATTTATCCATGGGTATCAACTATATATTGAACGAGACATGCCGTAGGTACTTAACAATGTCCATGGTGGTGCGGCATGTATTAATAAGAGGGTGCTTAAAAATTAAATTATGGTACCGATATTTTTGAGACGGATTTTTAGGTACTTAAAAGTTTCAACCAAGTGCTGGATGGATTTTTAGGGGGTTGCTTGAAATGTTAACAGTAGCAAACAGTAGCAGCAAAACAACAGATAAAAATCCTATACGTGTTAGCAAACATAAACTATAGCAATTAGCAGCAATTTCAGTAGCAGCTAAGTACAAAAGAAAAGCACACGTACTAGCAACTAACAGCCAAACACACGCACGCACGCGCAGGTAGCAATCAGGGGCAGCAGCAAAACACGCTAAGCATGTGCATGTGCTAGTTATGACCACAGCGACGCACTAGCTATTTGCTTGACTGGTACCGGCTCGAGCTAGCGGGAAATACAAAGGTACCGGACCCAATGGGTTAGCTTTTTTTTTTTTTTGAGACAACCCAATGGGTTAGCTGGAAACACAGGTCGATTTCTGGAGAGGTCCACCGTGCACCGTGGTACCGGCCCGAGCTAGCTAGGATTTCAAATCGAACCGAGAATACAGATCAGTTCAAAAGGAAAGCTACCTTAACGGGAAATATTCCGGTCAAAAGCCCACAGACCTGACGCTGTTGGACTGCAAGTGCGTGGCCCAATGCTCTGCACATCCATTTATAGATAGCTCGTTTTTGAATTCAGATCGACTCCTCAGTTCTGAAAGTGAACCGAAACAGCAAATAAAATTCAAAATCCCTGCACTGCACAGATCATGTGGCAGACCAAGGAGAGAGAAAACCTCTTTCACTCCTTTTCTATGGGTCACACTAGAAACTAGTAGGAAAAAAGAAGTACCAATCTCAAAGCATATGGACGGTGATGATAGCTAGCGCTGGGGTAAGGTTACGTACCAAAACCTCGTCCTATATATATA
>NC_061512.1:137702680-137742591 GCF_022539505.1 Lolium rigidum
ACGCGCTATTTGACTCCCGGGGGCAGAATATTATTCTGCACCCCACCCATCCGACGCGCCGCACCATTCCACTTATGCGCACACAATTTATCCCGCACGAGCCTCAGCCGTTATGTATCTGACATAATTTTACGGCAGGCGTCCGAAACCGCGCACGAAACCACGCGTGTGTCTTCCCAGGCTGCACCCTACAGTAATTCTTTTTCTTCTTCCTTATCTAATCTGGGTCGTGGGTTTGGGAGCTAACCCACTACGCAGCCGCACGTCCTTTTACTCCTGGATTTCTAATGGAGTGCGTCGGCGGTGAGCGGTTGGGGAATCAGAATGCGGCGAGCGGCTGCGCGTCCAGCGGCGAGAGGTGGGCGGGTGTAATCAGCGTCGTCGTCGTCGGCCGGCGAAATCAGCAGTCTCGTGGTCGGTCGGCCGAAGCGGCGCCAATGGCGGCGTGGTGTGACTGGCTTGAAGAGAACAACTCCCACTGGAGCGGAAGGGGACGAGCGGCCGGTGGGTGGCGGCAACTGGTGACTTCGACGGCCTCATGCTCAGATTTGGAGCGTACTACCGCATCCCCTTGCAAGGTACATGAAGATTTGCTCATTTTGAATCTGTGTGCACAAATTTTATTATGGTTTCAGCAAGATCTGATATGTGCGCCTTTTTTCTATGTCAGCCAAGAGTAAACAAAGATTTGCACAGATGTAGCGATCTGGTCCGCTAGGTAAGATTAGATTTCAGGGACAAATCATAAAGAACTTATGTCTCCAGATTAGACCTACAGCTACCTCAAATCCTGTTACCATTCTTTTCTTTCTCTTCCCATAAACAGATCTACTAACCCTGGTGTGTGTGTGTCTATGATTCCTCAGGTCCAGCTTCATTTGTTCACTGTTAGACTATGCTACGAGATTGAATACATGATGATAAACATATGTATTATTATATCTATGTAGGTTTTATGTGGTGTGGTGGCGGCGTTAGCATCCTGGTGCGACCGCGCGGTGGGTGGTGGCTGAGCGTGAGCTCGGCATCGGTGCAGAGCGGGTGGTGGCTGCGGTATGCATCGTGCTGAGCGGCAGGCTGCCTGAGCCGTGATGTGGGCTGATTCACGGCAAGCGGAGAACCTCGGTGGGCTTCGATGTAAGGTACAGTAGTTGTCCAGTCCGTTCTAGTGTAAGTTTTTGTGTTTGAAATTACCTAGGACGAAGCCGATGTCCATGATACACTTCATAGTATGCAAAACAAATCCTTAACCTTACCCCTGGCCTCTTTCTTGTCAGTTCATCTGCTAAGCAGATGCACTGATTCAGGTCAAAACTACCAACCACTATTCTGTCATCCCTATTTTCAACAGTTTGCAAATGTCATATTTCAGAGGTTAAGCTCTAGGATTGATAGATTATTCCTGAGTATAACCAACTGTAGATGAAACACCTTTGAAAAATACGAGAGGCAGGTATGTTTTCCTTTTTTGCATAGGAATGAGTGAAGTTGTATCTGGAGAGAACAAAAGGCAAGTCCAGTGGACAGTGGAATTCGATAGCACAATCTTTCATGTTAACATTTTTTGCTTTCTGCACACGACAAATGAGTTCGAAAAAATGAATGAAAAGTGAGACCAAGAAAAATCACTTTTACAATTATCATTTTCTTAGGTTGTCTATCCAAGTAATACACATAAGAAATATCTGGGCAATAAAATGCCTTTCCCTATCAGACTTGTATGATCTAGTTAGGCAATATGGAATGGAGCTGAGAAATAAATGTCCATTCCAGGAATTTGCATCTGTACTAACAATTTACCATGCTGAACAAAGCTCATCTATTGAAACCGAACACAGTAGTTGTGTGGTAATGTCCCATTTATACAACAATAGACTCTCTGAAAATTAATCATATTCCCAGAAATCCGATTTTGTAATGCTTCATACCCCTTTTCTGACAGGCCTGAATGCTTGCCGAAAGTTCTGCCTTAGTAGGAGCAATTTCAAATTGTTGAAAATATTACACTGCATCCTTGTTAGTCACGAGCTTGTCTTGGACATGTTCCACCTTAACCTAAACGAGCTGTAACACCTATTTAACAACAATAGTCGGAGGGTCATGTAGCTGTTTTCCGTGTAAATGTTTTCTGATTACCTTGAACTGATACAATTGCTTCACTGGTAGTTCATGTTCACTGTATATTTTTCATTAGCATGACATGTCATATATAGAATGCTTCTGTTTAAGAAATAAAACTAGGTGGCATATATTTAAATAAAAATGTAAATATAATAATAGCATCCCCATAATTTTATGTTATTTTTCATGTTGTAGGCGCATCTTATTTTATTTGTTTCAGTAACTCTTATTCTCTTGCTTTTGTGCATTTGGTTTGATGTTCTTGTTAGGAAATCCACCACCAACATTACTATGCCAATGGTCTCGAATCCCTGAAAGAAATTGTCCAGTTCGAGGAAATCAAAGAACAAGTTGTTTCTTCTGCTACTGTTTTGTATGGGACCCAACCATCAAAGAGCAGCAGGAGAAATAAACATTTGAGTTCCAAACTACTTTCTTCTTTCAAGTTCCACCGAACAAAGCAGTATGTCATATTCTTCTTGTTGTCTTGTTAGCACCTTTGCTCTACATGAAATCGTATGTGACAGAACTTTGATGGAGTAAGTATTACTTATGCATTGTATTTTTTTTCTTGACTATTTGTTATTCCATACTAATTTCAAGCTCTGGCAGAATTCATATTATATCCAATGCTTCCCTTGGCTGGTGCTCATGCGGTGAGGCTTTGGCTCTATCTTTTAAGTACAACGTGTTGACCTTGATCTTTGGAGAGTCAGCTTCATTATAACATTCGCCCAGTATTTTCATTCAATCCACTTAGTGCCCGTATGATTATCCTTCTAGTCTTGCGAATTCTCATCAATTGTTTGTGTAATTGCAGACAAAAGATGAATCGTCATTGCTCTCCTGTGTCATCTTACACGATATGATTGAAACCAGATTCTTTGGAGAAGTTCAGACCCATGAAAATCCATATCTGAAAAACTTGATTTGGAGTTCTGGTTGTGCATACTCTCCCTAGAACAAACTGCACTTCTGTATATAGCTGAATATCTTTATTGTCGTGTCTTGTCCATGTAATGCACTTGCTTATGCATGCTTACTTTTATTGGAGTCATCAAACAGATCATATCTGGAATTGTTGTACTGCAAGAATGATCCATGTCACCTATGTGGCATTTTGTAATTCACAATTTTATGTCCCATTGTATACCATATTTTGTATGGTCTGATGTTGACCTGTGTGACAACATATTATTTGTGGAAGATATAACCATTGTAATTGGAAGTCCTATCTCCCAGATTTCTTATGTATGCCAATTTCTTATGTATTCCAGTTGAAGGCTAGCTGCTAGCTAGATCTAGCTAGCTTATCAGCTAACTAGCTAGTCATGCATACTTGTCGACCTGTTAGGTTAAGTATATGCACATGCATGCCTGTATGGTTGACAAATATTAGGGACTAGCTAATTAGCTGAACTTGCTAATTCCAAATAACCCACAATGAAACTTTAAGAAAAAGAATAAAGTTGACCTTTTTTTACATCACATGCACCCTATGGAGGTGGTTTGTGGCCTGGCTCGAGTGTCACTTTCCAAACATCTTAAGTTTACCCTTTTCTTTTCTTATGCCGCTTGCACCATTAGCAAGCTGATTTAATTAGTTGTTTGAAAAATGCATAATCTATTTGGGCAACATATGTTGTTCTGTTGTTCACCCAAGGAGTCAGTATCAACTAAATTGAATTGGTTGTCTCGAATGTAAAAATTCCGTAGCAAACACCATAATGTCCACTCTGGTACCATACGTGCCAACTAAATTGAATCGGTTGTCTCGAAGGTAAGAATTCCGCAAACACCATAATGTCCACTCTGGTACCATACGTGCCAACTAAATTGAATCGGTTGTCTCGAAGGTAAGAATTCCGTAGCAAACACCATAATTTCCACTATGGTACCACGTGCACCAACTAAATTGAATCGGTTGCCTCAAAGGTAAAAAAATTATGTAGCAAACACCATAATTTCCACTCAGGTACCACGAAAATTCCAGCTTTTGAAAAAGATGGCTTTTGGAGACACTAATTACACTTTGCTTCCGATCAGTCTATGCTGATTACTCGCATAGATTATCTACCCCGGGAAAGAACAAGCGTGGCCAACACAATTATGTCGGTGCCGTAGCTGATCTTCTGACCGTTACTAGAATTTTCTTAAACGCATTGTGATAACCAGCTAGTCCACGAGATAAGCAGTGACGGAGATACTTGTGTAGGGAGCTGATGTCCGGCACGAAGGCGGTGCTGCTGGAGTCATGGATAAGAGCCAAGGCGCCCGACACCGTTGGTAGAGACAAGAGCTCCAGTATCAACCATTGCACCGCATCCCAAGCACCTGTCCGAAGATCTCGTTGGCATTCCGACCATCCACTCGCACCCTTGCTTCCCGCTGTCAGCCCGGCAATTCGATATTGTTATCACAGGGTCAGATCGCTTACACAACCAATAAGCAAAAGATCAACTAAAACTTGAAATATCGATCAGGAAGTAACTAGTGGCAATTGGGGAAGCAACTTGCTAGAAGATGACCTTGGGCATGCTATGATCAAAAGCCTAAATCTGAACCCGCCGTTAAAATTGTTGAAGCCAACATAAAACACGGCGAGTGGCCAGTCCATCACATACACCACTTCCTTTATTGATAATTTTTTTTTTCGAGGGAGACCTTTATAGATAAATTAGTCAAATGCTTATAGGTGAACTAGAAAAATATGTACTCCTACCTCCTAAACAAGTTGAATGTGTTACCATCTCGTTTATCTTAAGAAGGCTAAGAAGCAATAATCTGAGTGAACAGTCAAAATTCCTGTTATAAAAATTACTCCTGGTTTGAGGGCATGTTAAACAAAAAAAATCAACCAATATTGACAGGCTGGGTGAGTGTCAGTAAGAGTACCTCATTGCAACTGAAATAAATCTAATGGAGACATTGGGGCTTGATGCAGTAGTAATCAGTTTTTCCAATTCTAAATGGCCAAAAGTTACAAAATTGCACACTACATATACAAAAATTACATTTCGTTTTTCTAATGCTCAATTGCATGTAGTTCTTATAAATCTTGTCAAGGCAGGATCATTAAAGAGTTTCTGGATTGCGTTTTCTTTAAACAAAGACTATATTAAGTAACCATCGCTCTGTACTCCTACGTCATCTTCAACAACAGGACAGTAACGGGACACAAATTTCCCGCAAGGAAAAAAAATGGGCCACAGATTGTTGGTTCAATGGATAGTTTGACAGAGTACCCGGATGACAAATGAGCCAGAGGAGAACAAATGAGCTACATACCCTGACATCCATGGGCGTGAACGGTCTGCAGCCACCACCCGCCGTGCCGCCCGACAAGGAAAACGGCACTCACTGCGCCACCATTCCACCCACTGGCCAGGCCGCCACCAAACCCACCCACCCACCGACCACAACTCTCTAGAGGAAATACAATTTCTCAAGCTTCTCTGTCTCTACCATGGCCCATAAAATCGAAATTTTAGTTCAACTCACAGTGATGTTCCATGGCTTTGCTGTAGAAATGGCCATGAAATTTCTTCTGTTGCCTTCAGACATGCACATCAGCGACATGGAACCTCTGCACCTGAGCAATCCTGGGCAGGCTCTTTCCGCACCTTGAAAATATAAGACAATATTAATTCAGAGCTTACATTGGTCAGTAACTCTTTACATGCGAATTGGAGATTAATCTATCCGCAAAGCATAAATACAAAACATGGATGAGAACATAACTATGATGTAGGCCACCAGTAAGCTTACCTCGTTCAAGGGGAAGGACCTGTTGGACGAGCTAGGAAGAGGAATCGCTCGTGCGCTGCCGGCAGCGTGTCCAGTGGATTTGGATTTCTCATGTGCTACAGCTCCCGATTAGTGACTAGCATCAGGATTAGCTCGTGGATTTAGATTTTTGATGTACTGCGTCAGATAAGGATTGAACCTCCCGCCCCAGATCCTTATTCCGTCGACCTAAAGGGAGTATGCTAACCAACAAATCTGAAGAAAAAAAGAAAGGAACCACCACAACCTACCTTGACGTCTAAGCCCGCCAGGTAGCTGATGCGGAGATGGAGGGACTCGGGGCTCATTCGTGCCGAGGATGAAGGGATGCGGAGCTGGCCGCACGCCTGACTTCCGATTCCGACCGCCGCTCGCCCGCTCGTTGTCGGACATGCCCCGCTCGCCGCTCGCCCGCTGCCGGACGTGCACCGCTCGCCGCACGCCCGCTCGCTGCCAGGCTTTCCAGGGGCACGGAGACGACGGGCTTGACATAGGCACGCCGCGAGGGGGCGCGGAACATGGGAGACCGAGAGGAACGCGTCCTCAGCTCCGGCCACGCGCGACGCCTGAAATTCCAGACAGCCGTCAAAGGAGGGGCAGTGAGGAAGTGAACCCGGATCTCCATGGGTCGATAAAGGGTGCGGAGGCGCCGAATTTCCGTGACGGCGGCGAGGAGCCGGAGGTCGCCGGATCTGAGGAGCTGGAGGAGAGGAGCGCGTGGTGAGCTTGGGAACTGGCAAAAAATAACCGCGCGATGAGTGGGGATTGCCTCCTGATCCCCACGATAGGAAAAACCTCCAGCGTAGTTTTTTTTTTTAAATTACAACAGGTGGAGCCTGTTATGATGTGAGCATGACGTAAGGTGATGGGTGTCGTTGAGCCGCACCAGGAGAAGACTTGCTGGCTCGGTCGTATGACCCGGGTGCAGAATTACTTATTCTGCACCCAGGGTGTCTAATAGAGTTTCTCTATATAGAGATGTCTAATAGAGTTTCTCTATATATATATATATAATATAATAACTACAGCTATATGCATATCGTAGTCCATAGACACCTTAAGTTTTAGAGTATATACCTCACCAATCGAATGTATGATAAGAGTTTCAAGATTCGGCGTACTGGACGGGAGCATGGTGCGAGCATAAAGAAGAACACCGGAATGTGATATGTCTATTTTCTTCACTTGCAATGCTTCTCCAAGAAATAATTGTACTTGTTCCCCATCAAAGTCAAAACTGGAGACATTCGGAGCTTTGCTTTCAATCACTTGCAGCATGCAACATTGGGACACCTTCAGGGAGCTGAGGCGCTGCAGGGAAGGTATCTTAATGAAAATTATCTCACTGCAACAGCTGAGTTCCAATAACTCCAAAGCAAAAGAGTTGGAAAGAAGGAACCCCAACTCGTCCCCCGTAATATGCACAAAACACAGAGACAAAATCTTCAGGTTTCCCATGCGACCAATTCCTTCGGTAGGGCGGAAAGCACAACCTACAATGTCCAGCTCACGAATAGAGTTTCTAATCCCATCAGATAAAATTGTGCATGGGAAATTGTAGATTGCCTTGTATGAAAACTGGTCACTGTCCAAATTTGGAAGCTCAACGATATTTGAAGACATTATAAGGGTGAGTTCTTCTATGCCTGGTGTAACAGCAATCTGGAGCCAACTATCAAGACAATAGCTGGTGTTGGCATTATAAGGACCGTAGAATTCAAGATTGAGTGTCTTCACACCAACGCCTGAGTGTTTTTGCAGAATATTGCTAACTCTGCTGTTGTAATGTCTTGTTACTTTACCCTGTCTACGTGTATTTTCACTCAAGCCCATCGTTTCTCTACTAAAGGTTAGGCTGGGATGGCAGCTCCACCCAGATTGAAAGGCGTGTGACACACAAGCAGCACGCGCAGCATCTTTCAGTGGCAGAAAGGAGCAGATAAGTTGCCAAATATCCTGCATGCACAAGTAGAGAAGTTTAAATCTTGAATTGCAGAAGCAAAAAACTATTTCAACCTAGAGAAAACTGAATATTTTCTGTGCATGTAAGACACGGCATATGAAAGAGTATATTCTTGTCCAGCTCATTCCTATACCATGTAAGAATGTATTTTCTTGGCTTCAGACATGGCTGGGACAGGTATGAGCACGTCTTATGTGATGAAAAGGAAACTCATGTTCAATGGAGCACGTAAATTAGAGCAACGACTGTTGGATACCAGACGTGAAACCTAGATGAAATACACAATCCACAACTTCATACATTTTGCACCGAATCCTCATGCTAGCATGGAATACAAATAATGGATTACAAATTCCTTGCACACTCACATCGGCACTACATCTTTAAAAAAAGGGCGTACCCATTGCTGAAAACTCTCACATTGTGGGGTCTGGGGAAGGGTATTTCCAGGCAGCATTTCCCTTGTATTTTATTATGCAAGGAGGCTGATTCGAACCCAGGGCATCCAGGACACAAGTGGAGATACTCTACCACTGCGCCAGGCCCAGGGCATCCAGGACACAAGTGGAGATACTCTACCACTGCGCCAGGCCCGCCCTTCTACATCTTTACAGAGAAGTTTTGGTATATTTCAAGCAAGTTTCAAATAGATGTGTTTCTACATTTTCCAACGAGTTTGGCAGGAGCATCATCATCATTAACAACAGTCTTTTGTCCCAAGCAAGTTGGGGCAGGATAGATACCAAACCCAAAATAAACATATGGAAATCAAAAAGTGGATAGAGAGAGAAAAACATAAACAAAGTACGAGTATCATCGAATTACTAAATATTTTGTGGAAGTTAATCTCGCTTCACACATATTACAGAGAAAATATAGAGTTTTGCACACATTTCACGGAAGTTTCATCGGAGTTTGAATGTGTTTCATCCTATTCCACAGAGATAATACCGTTTCTAAGCTGAATTTCATGAAAAATTAAAAAAATCAACAACACAACTCCCAAATTTTCAACAATTAATAATGAGAAAAAATAAAGAAAAAAGGCATATCCCAAATTTCTGCCATAGATCTACATGCATCCGACACTTGTGCATGACACAAGACTCTTTTCCTTCAGGTCCTTACCTTCCAATAGATCTCCCATGCATGGGAAAAGCAGAAGGCAGAGGAATAGGTTATTTGCTTGGCCTGGCCCTTTGCCATTGTTTTACGGTAGCAACTGACCAAGGCAGGGCTCTTTTCTGGAGTCATGTGGACATTATAGACAAAGCCATAGGCTAGTGCAGGGGTGAAGCACATTTGCTTACCATATCTGAGGTTGGAGTATGCCCAAATATCATAGATGCCAACCTCTACAATTATTTAACATCTTCAAAATTAACTCGTAGAGGTTGGATAAGACTAATATTGTATATTTTTTTGTTGCTGATTTCAGGGATGCTTAGGTTCTTATCCTCAATTGATCTTTATTATATAACTCATGTTGGGCATTGTTGATTTTCGTTTAATCCTATACTGAACACTGTCCACCAGAACAATGGTAAATTGGTAATATTAAAGCATTGGATTGGATGGCTTTCTTGTTTCAGTTAGCACAAATATATGAAAAATAAATATGTAGTATACACATAATGCAGAAATTGTACTATTATATTTAGTAGCTACGGGGATCATTAAGTAGCTCAATGATACAACATATGGTTGTGCTAGCAAGAAACCCAAGTTCAAATCACATTCCTTAGGTGTGCTAGTAGCCTAGTACCCCTAGGCGAGGGTAAGGACAAGTTGCAAAGGATTTGAGGGTGATCTCGACTATAGTAATCAGAGAAAATCAAGTACAAGCTGCTTGTGCCAGGAAAATAGCTTTAGAAAGTCTACTAATAAATGTATCAAGGGATCTAATATTTGAAACAATGTTTTCTCCTGGAAATGAAAAAAAATGCAACCAATACAAGTGGGAACAAAATCATAGTAGGACCGTAGGTGATTACAGTCTGTTATTATATTCAGGTAACATAGTGATAATCTGCTTACTATTCTGTTATCAGCATTTCATGACACATACCTCCGGCAGGCGTGAGCCTGAGTATCTTGCTCTTTTGCCAGTTTGAGATACATGTTCTTGTGAGCGCTTTCTTTTAGCTAATGAACTAATTGATACATCTGCAATAGCTCATGGTTATGATAGTAGAGAAGGAAAACGAAGGAACACAACAGGAACGAGCACATGAACACACATGCGGATCGAAGTAACCTGTTGCTGTTGTGCAAGAAAAATAATAAAATTACATGAAAAAAGATGTGAAAAAGAAATGCTCCCTCCGTCCCAAAGTTGAGCAAGTTATTTTGGGACGGAGGGAGTAGCTTGTACAATCTAATACTCCTTCTGTCCCAGAATCTAAGATGCTATTCCATCCAATATACTCATATATTGGTTGTAATACATCTTATATTATGGTACGGAGGGAGTAGATGACAGTGACACACACTATACATATAGGGTGAGATGGATATCCACTACAAACTGCCTTTGCACTCCTCCCTGACAAGGCTCTCCAGATTAAAATATGGAAAACTGGTTATTTACGCAAAATTTTATTAGCCTCGGATCATGTACCCAAAGTTCATTGTTCATTGGTAAAATACCCACTAGGGGCTTCGATGCGAAAAAAAAGTAATGCTGGCCCCCTCCATTTGTAGTGGTACCATATGTATGATTATATCTGGACATGCAATACTGCTCCCTACTTATGAAACAGAGATGATAATGGATCGCTGTTTGGGTCAGTTTTGATCAACTAGATCAGAAACTATCGTTGGGTCAGCTTGGGTATATGCACGCGTCTCCCACCATGGTGGCTGCTCGCGGCAGATCAACTACGGCGCCATCCGCTGCTGTCGTCTCCACCCGTCATCAGAGTAGTCTGTTCATGAACGATGCCGTCGTTGCTGTCTTTGCCGCCGTTGTGAGATGCGATTTGATTAATATTGCATTGGCCTATGATTAATTAATGCCAGGCTAATCAATTTCCATTCTAATGGTAGCGCTTTTTTTTTGCGAAACACAAATACGCACATACACTCACCATTATGAAAGCACGCACATCCTACCCCTTTGAGCACTTCTGAGAGACTAAATGCATGAAACTGATGATCCAGCAGGTCTTGAGATCAACAAAGTTACCACGGTCGTCACGCTAGTATTCCGTTTTTATGAGACACCAAAGTGTTAAACCTGTGGTTTGAACTCTGGTGGACTAAGGGTGCCATTGCCCTCCTAACCCATCCAACCACAGGTTGGTCCTCGTTCTAATAGCAGGGCCACTGGTTGCAGATATTCCTTTGCGTGTTGTAGTGTTGTGGTCCAAAACAGTCAAATTTATGATGTAACCATTGTTTGCATTCATCAGGAGAAACTATATTAATAAGAGATGAAAGAAAGAATGGATGGGCTAATGTAAGGAGCGATTCAACTCAGGAAGGAGAAACAGATGATTAGGTCCACTCAACCTAGGAAAAACATAGAACGATTGATTACACGCAAGGATTAAAATGTATACTAGAGATAAATTAGCTTTTTTTCTCGAACAGTTAAAAGGTTGGACTTGTCTATTTATAGAAAATCCCTTTTGGGTAAATCATTAAAATACTTAATCCTTTTTATGGGTATTTCATCCTCAACTTTGGGTACAGGATCCAAGGCCAGTGAACTATTGGGTAAATAACCAATTTTCCCTTAAAATATTGTTATGACCAAATCAACAACTGGAACAGAAAAGGAGTAACCAAATAGAAACATAAACCAACAGCCTGGGCAAATTTTGTTGCATAATACAGAAGAGTAATAGTAGTCCGAATTTGTGACATATGTGTCAGCCAGGACTTCTTTTTCATAGTGGTCGATTGCTCGTGCTGCCTCCCGCGAGAGTTTCCCCGTAAATCTAGGTGTCAACCGTCTCTATTGCTACATATGAAGATAAAATAACAGAGAGACGAAGAGAAAATGGCTTACGTCGGTCTTGAATTCGCCGGCGACGAGAATCCTGCTTCAGCGACATCATAAGACGGTTGAGCGATAGCAGCCCCATGATGCGTCGACACGAAAAATCCTTTCTTTTCCTCCTTCGCCTCCACTAACTCTAGAGTCTCTATTTATTTGCACTCCGTAGATCCCAACTTCGATTGGATTTGACTCCAACAAGGCGAGGAAGTCCTGAGGGGAAGGAAATCACGTCTGACGCCGCCGGAACCCGGAGGGACTTCCTAGTTTCTATCCAACACGGTACCATTCATGTAAGTATGTAACACTTAACATAATATGCTTCTTTGACCTCCGGGTTTTCCTTTCTGTATTTGGACATCTTTTCCTCAACACGATCTGTGTACTCAGAGACGACCTTATCAACTGCCTTGTTTCATCGGGCACATTCGTAGCAGCTTTTCGGATACAACCATTTTAATGCCACGAATCTCAGGCCCTGCACTCAGTTTCCTGCTTTTTTTAGGACAATCTGCTAGGCTTTTTTTACTAATCAAAGACAATGTTTACACAACTACAGACACGGCACACTATCGCTTTCTTCTTTACTAATATAATATGGTGATGATATAATTAAAATTAAAAACATGAGCTCGGTCCATTATCCCTTTCTTCTTCAGAGAAGAAACCCAACTCTAAGAGCATCTTCACCGGCGCGCACATAGCGGCCCTGATAGCGATTTGGGGGTGGGAAGCGAAAATGAGCTCACACGGGCGCGCCCCAAATAACGCCGGCGATTTTCGAGCCCAATAGAAGCGCCGGCAACGCCGTGCCGGACCCTTGGCGAAGGGTGCGAATCGGGCGTGTCGGCGCCTCGCGAGGCGGAAATTTTTGGGCGTGGGAGCCGCCTGTCAGCCACACATCCCAAAATTATACATATTCTCCACCAAAACCTCGTCCCCTCCGCCGCTCATTTCTCCCGCTCGCCGCTCCATATCCCATCCAGCCTCCAATCCGAAAAACCCTCGCCGCCGCCATGGCACTGAAGAGAAAGGCTCCGGCGAAGGTAGCGAAGCTGCCGACGAAGGCGCCGACGAAGCTGCGCACCGTGACGCCGAAGGAAAAGCCGGCGACCATGTCACAGGAGGAGTGGGAGGAGGAGAAACGCCGCTGCTCCTTCGTGACGACCGACCGAAGAAGGCGCCGCGTCGCCGCTCTCGAGGCAGCGAAAGCGACGTCCGCTGCGGAAGCTTGCCTCAGCTTGGGCAGCGGCCTCGGCAACATCTCGAGCTCACCGTCGTCACCGGGGTACTACGCGGATGGGCCACCGATCTCGCAGATGCGGCTGTCGCAGATGGACGGCCGCGTCCGCTACTCCCCCGAGTACGCGGACATCGACATGACCTTCGACCCCAAAGCGCCATTCTCGCCGGATTCAGCGGCGAGGGGCAGCGGCGCCTTTCGCTTCCCCGTCGACCTGAACTCGTCGCCTGACCTGCGCCGTGATGACCCACAAGTATAGGGGATCGCAGCAGTCTTCGCGGGTAGTAAAACCCAATTTATTGATTCGACACAAGGGGAGACAAAGAATACTTGATAGCCTTAACAGTGGAGTTGTCAATTCAGCTGCACCTGGAAACAGACTTGCTCGCAAGAGTTTATCAGTAGTAACAGTTTTATAGCAGTAGCAGTAGTGAAACAACAGCAGCAGAGTAACAGAGACACCAGTAGTGATTATAGTAAACAGCAGGATTAAAATACTGTAGGCACAGGGACGGATAACGGGCGTTGCATGGATGAGAGAAACTCATGTAACAATCAAGCAGGGCATTTGCAGATAATAATAAAACGGTGTCTAAGTACAAAGCAATCAATAGGCATGTGTTCCAATTATAGTCGTACGTGCTCGCAATGAGAAACTTGCACAACATCTTTTGTCCTACCAGCCGGTGGCAGCCGGGCCTCAAGGGAATCTACTCGGATATTAAGGTACTCCTTTTAATAGAGTACCGGAGCAAAGCATTAACACTCCGTGAACACATGTGATCCTCACATCACTACCATCCCCTCCGGTTGTCCCGATTTCGTCACTTCGGGGCCATTGGTTCCGGACAGCGACATGTGTATACAACTTGCAGGTAAGACCATAAACAATGAATATCATGATGAAATAATAACATGTTCAGATCTGAGATCATGGCACTCGGGCCCTAGTGACAAGCATTAAGCATAACAAGTTGCAACAATATCATCAAAGTACCAATTACGGACACTAGGCACTATGCCCTAACAATCTTACACTATTACATGACCAATCTCATCCAATCCCTACCATCCCCTTCAGCCTACAGCGGGGGAATTACTCACACATGGATGGGGGAAACATGGCTGGTTGATGAAGAGGCGTCGGTGGTGATGATGGCGATGATCTCCTCCAATTCCCCATCCCGGCGGAGTGCCAGAACGGAGACTTCTGGCTCCCGAGACGGAGTTTCGCGATGTGGCGGCGTTCTGGAGGGTTTCTGGCGACTTCCACTTCTCTTTGTGCGTTTTTAGGTCGAGGGCGATAAGTAGTCCGAAGGAGGGCGTCGGAGGCCGGCCGAGGGGGGCACACGCTAGGGCCGCGCCGCCCTAGGGTGTGGGGCCCTCGGGCCTCCACCTGACTTGCCCTTCTGGCTCCGTGAGTCTTCTGGGAAAATAGGGCCTTCTGTATAAATTCCGAGGTTTTTCCCGAAAGTTGGATTTCTGCACAAAAACGAGACACCAGAACAGTTCTGCTGAAAACAGCGTTAGTCCGTGTTAGTTGCATCCAAAATACACAAATTAGAGGCAAAACAATAGCAAAAGTGTTCGGGAAAGTAGATACGTTTTGGACGTATCAACTCCCCCAAGCTTAGCTTATTGCTTGTCCTCAAGCAATTCAGTTAACAACTGAGCGATAAAAGAACTTTCACGAACACATTTGCTCATATGATGTATATATTCTCATGCTATGGATAACACTTAGGCAGTTCATAATAAGATACATGCAAATAAGATCATCTAATAGCTATGTCAATCATGGAAAGGTACCAACAATTAATAATGAGCATCATGAATAATGTATATAAGTAGGATTGCAATGTTCATAAAAGAGTATGATAGAGTGGTAGCTCGCTTGCCCATATTTGATCAGCAAAACATAAATGCTCAGGCACCTCTGAAGTCCATAGAAAGACTAGAAATAGTGATTGTCAAAGATAAAAGCATCAAAGTTATACCACAATCAATGATATTTTGAGACAAGCATATTACACTAAGAATGACAGTTGTGCTCTCAAGAAAGTGCTCAAAGAAAAGATGGAGACACAACATAAAAGTAAAAGATTGACCCTTCGCAGAGGGAAGCAGGGATTAACATGCGCTGGAGCTTTTCATTTTTAAAACAGGAGTAAAATTATTTTGAGAGGTGTTTGTTGTTGTCAACGAATGGTAATGGATACACCAACTACCTCGCCAACCGGACTTCCAAGAGCGGCTCCCATGAAGGACGTTATCTCTACCAGCAAGGTAGATCATCCCTCTTCTCTTTTGTTTCCACACGTATTTTAGTTTTATTATGGGTGACACTCCCCCCAACCTTTGCTTACACAAGCCATGGCTAACCGAATCCTCGGGTGCCTTCCATCAATCATATACCATGGAGGAGTGTCTATTTGCAAAATTAAGTTGCTTACTGATGAATCAGAGCAAAACATGTGAAGAGAATTATTAGTGAAAGTTGATTAATTGGGGCTGGGAACCCCGTTGCCAGCTTTTTTTGCAAAATTATTGGATAAGCGGATGTGCCACTAATCCATATGAAAGTCCGTCAAGAGTAAATGACAAGGTTGAAAGTTAAACACCACATACTTCTTCATGAGCTATGAAACATTAACACAAATTGAGAAGCATTTTGAAGGTTTAAAGGTAGCGCATGAGAATTTACTTGGAATGGTTTGAAATGCCATGCGTAGTATTTATGGTGGACACTCTGGAATAACTTGGTTTTCATGTGTTTGGAAGCACGAGCAGCGTTCCCGCTCAGTACAAGTGAAGGCTAGCAAAAGACTAGGGAGCGGCAAATCAGTCATAATCATGCTTGCGGCAAAATAAATTAACTGAGGCATAAAAGTGATACCAGAACTCTGAAGCAATGTAAATCATCGAGGCTTAATTGACTCTTGTTCAGTCATATGCATGCGTGAGCATGTGCCAAGTTAATTCAAACGAATTATTCAGAGGAGGATACCACAATATCATACCTATCTATGAATAAAACAATGCAAGCAAACATCCATGACATGCTACTGATGGCGTGTAACTCACACGTTCGTTGGGAACCCAAAGAGGAAGGTATGATGCGCACAGCAGCAAGTTTTCCCTCAGAAAGAAACCAAGGTTTATCGAACCAGGAGGAGCCAAGAAGCACGTTGAAGGTTGATGGCGGCGGGATGTAGTGCGGCGCAACACCAGGGATTCCGGCGCCAACGTGGAACCTGCACAACACAACCAAAGTACTTTGCCCCAACGAAACAGTGAGGTTGTCAATCTCACCGGCTTGCTGTAACAAAGGATTAACCGTATTGTGTGGAAGATGATTGTTTGCAAGAAAACAAGTAAAGAACAAGTATTGCGACAGATTTGTATTTCGAGTATAAAAGAATGGACCGGGGTCCACAGTTCACTAGAGGTGTCTCTCCCATAAGATAAAAGCATGTTGGGTGAACAAATTACGGTCGGGCAATTGACAAATAGAGAGGGCATAACAATGCACATACATGTCATGATAAATATAGTGAGATTTAATTGGGCATTACGACAAAGTACATAGACCGCCATCCAACCGCATCTATGCCTAAAAAGTCCACCTTCAGGTTATCATCCGAACCCCTTCCAGTATTAAGTTGCTAAACAACAGACAATTGCATTAAGTATGGTGCGTAATGTAATCAACAACTACATCCTTAGATATAGCATCAATGTTTTATCCCTAGTGGCAACAGCACATCCATAACCTTAGGGGTTTCTGTCACTCCCCCAGATTCACGGAGACATGAACCCACTATCGAGCATAAATACTCCCTCTTGGAGTTAAGAGCAAAAACTTGGCCAGAGCCTCTACTAATAACGGCGAGCATGCAAGATCATAAACAACACATAGGTAATAACTTGATAATTAACATAACATAGTATTCTCTATCCATCGGATCCCGACAAACACAACATATAGCATTACAGATAGATGATCTTGATCATGTTAGGCAGCTCACAAGATCCAACAATGAAGCACAATGAGGAGAAGACAACCATCTAGCTACTCGCTATGGACCCATAGTCCAGGGGTGAACTACTCACTCATCACTCCGGAGGCGACCATGGCGGTGAAGAGTCCTCCGAGAGATGAATCCCCTCTCCGGCAGGGTGCCGGAGGAGATCTCCAGAATCCCCCGAGATGGGATTGGCGGCGGCGTCTCTGGAAGGTTTTCCGTATCGTGGCTCTCGGTACTGGGGGTTTCGCGACGGAGGCTTTAAGTAGGCGAAAGGGCAACATGGGGGGCCACACGAGGGCCCCACGCCACAAGTCGGCGCGGCCAAGGCCTGGGCCGCGCCGCCCTATGGTGGCGGCGCCTCGTGGCCCCACTTCGACTCCTCTTCGGTCTTCTGGAAGCTTCGTGGCAAAATAGGACCCCGGGCGTTGATTTCGTCCAATTCCGAGAATATTTCGTTACTAGGATTTCTGAAACCAAAAACAGCGAGAAAACAACAACCGGCTCTTCGACATCTTGTTAATAGGTTAGTTCCGTAAAATGCACGAATATGACATAAAGTGTGCATAAAACATGTAGATATCATCAATAATGTGGCATGGAACATAAGAAATTATGGATACGTCGGAGACGTATCAGCATCCCCAAGCTTAGTTCTGCTCGTCCCGAGCAGGTAAAACGATAACAAAGATAATTTCGAAGTGACATGCCATCATAATCTTGATCATACTATTTGTAAACATATGTAATGAATGCAGCGATCAAAACAATGGTAATGACATGAGTAAACAAGTGAATCATAAAGCAAAGACTTTTCATGAATAGTACTTCAAGACAAGCATCAATAAGTCTTGCATAAGAGTTAACTCATAAAGCAATAAATCAAAGTAAAGGTATTGAAGCAACACAAAGGAAGATTAAGTTTCAGCGGTTGCTTTCAACTTGTAACATGTATATCTCATGGATAATTGTCAACATAGAGTAACATAACAAATGCAATATGCAAGTATGTAGGAATCAATGCACAGTTCACACAAGTGTTTGCTTCTTGAGGTGGAGAGAAATAGGTGAACTGACTCAACATAAAAGTAAAAAAGAATGGTCCTTCAAAGAGGAAAGCATCGATTGCTATATTTGTGCTAGAGCTTTTATTTTGAAAACATGAAACAATTTTGTCAACGGTAGTAATAAAGCATATGAGTTATGTAAATTATATCTTACAAGTTGCAAGCCTCATGCATAGTATACTAATAGTGCCCGCACCTTTTCCTAATTAGCTTGGACTACCGGATCATCGCAATACACATGTTTTAACCAAGTGTCACAATGGGGTACCTCCATGCCGCCTGTACAAAGGTCTAAGGAGAAAGCTCGCATTTTGGATTTCTCGCTTTTGATTATTCTCAACTTAGACATCCATACCGGGACAACATGGACAACGGATAATGGACTCCTCTTTAATGCATAAGCATGTGGCAACAATTATTATTCTCATATGAGATTGAGGATATATGTCCAAAACTGAAACTTCCACCATGAATCATGGCTTTAGTTAGCGGCCCAATGTTCTTCTCTAACAATATGCATGCTCCAACCATTAAGGTGGTAGATCTCTCTTACTTCGGACAAGACGGACATGCATAGCAACTCACATGATATTCAACAAAGAATAGTTGATGGCGTCCCGGAAGCATGGTTATCGCACAACAAGCAACTTAATAAGAGATAAAGTGCATAAGTACATATTCAATACCACAATAGTTTTTAAGCTATTTGTCCCATGAGCTATATATTGCAAAGGTGAATGATGGAATTTTAAAGGTAGCACTCAAGCAATTTACTTTGGAATGGCGGATAAATACCATGTAGTAGGTAGGTATGGTGGACACAAATGGCATAGTGGTTGGCTCAAGGATTTTGGACGCATGAGAAGTATTCCCTCTCGATACAAGGTTTAGGCTAGCAAGGTTATTTGAAACAAACACAAGGATGAACGGTGCAGCAAAACTCACATAAAAGACATATTGTAAACATTATAAGACTCTACACCGTCTTCCTTGTTGTTCAAAACTCAATACTAGATATTATCTAGACTCTAGAGAAACCAAATATGCAAGCCAAATTAGCAAGCTCTAGGTGTTTCTTCATTAATGGGTGCAAAGTATATGATGCAAGAGCTTAAACATGAGCACAACAATTGCCAAGTATCAAAGTATCCAAGACATTTTAGAATTAGTACATGTAGCATTTTCCAATTCCAACCATATAACAATTTAACGAAGAAGAAACTTCGCCATGAATACTATGAGTAAAGCCTAAGGACATACTTGTCCATATGCTACAGCGGAGCGTGTCTCTCTCCCATACAGTGAATGCTAGGATCCATTTTATTCAAGCAAAACAAAAACAAAAACAAACCGACGCTCCAAGCAAAGTGCATAAGATGTGACGGAATATAGTTTCAGGGGAGGAACCTGATAATGTTGTCGATGAAGAAGGGGATGCCTTGGGCATCCCCAAGCTTAGACGCTTGAGTCTTCTTAAAATATGCAGGGGTGAACCACCGGGGCATCCCCAAGCTTAGAGCTTTCACTCTCCTTGATCATATTGTATCATACTCCTCTCTTGATCCTTGAAAACTTCCTCCACACCAAACTCGAAACAACTCATTAGAGCGTTAGTGCACAATAAAAATTAGCATGTTCAGAGGTGACACAATCATTATTAACACTTCTGGACATTGCATAAAGCTACTGGACATTAATGGATCAAAGAAATTCATCCAACATAGCAAAAGAGGCAATGCGAAATAAAAGGCAGAATCTGTCAAAACAGAACAGTCCGTAAAGATGGATTTAATTGAGGCACCAGACTTGCTCAAATGAAAATTCCCAAATTGAATGAAAGTTGCGTACATATCTGTGGATCACTCACGTAAATTGGCTTAATTTTCTGAGTTACCCACAGAGAATTAGACCCAGATTCGTGACAGCAAAGAAATCTGTTTCTGCGCAGTAATCCAAATCTAGTATTTACTTTACTATCAAAGACTTTACTTGGCACAACAAAACACAAAACTAAGATAAGAAGAGGTTGCTACAGTAGTAAACAACTTCCAAGACTCAAATATAAAACAAAAATACTGTAGTAAAAACATGGGTTGTCTCCCATAAGCGCTTTTCTTTAACGCCTTTCAGCTAGGCGCGAAAGTGTATATCAAGTAACATCAAGAGATGAAGCATCAACATCATAATTTGTTCTAATAATAGAATCATAAGGTAACTTCATTCTCTTTCTAGGGAAGTGTTCCATACCTTTCTTGAGAGGAAATTGATATTTAATATTACCTTCCTTCATATCAATAGTAGCACCAACGGTTCGAAGAAAAGGTCTTCCCAATATAATGGGGCAAGATGCATTGCATTCAATATCCAAGACAACAAAATCAACGGGGACAAGGTTATTGTTAACCATAATATGAACATTATCAACTCTCCCCAAAGGTTTCTTTTTAGCATTATCAGCGAGATTAACATCCAGATAACAGTTTTTTGAATGGTGGCAAGTCAAGCATATCATAGACTTTTTTAGGCATAACAGAAATACTTGCACCAAGATCACATAAAGCATTACAATCAAAATCATTGACCCTCATTTTAATGATGGGCTCCCAACCATCCTCTAGCTTTCTAGGAATAGAAGTTTCAAGTTTTAGTTTCTCTTCTCTAGCTTTTATGAGAGCATTTGTAATATGTTTTGTGAAAGCCAAGTTTACTGCGCTAGCATTGGGACTCTTAGCAAGTTTTTGTAAGAACTTTACAACTTCAGAGATGTGGCAATCATCAAAATCTAAATCATTACAATCTAAAGCAATGGGATTATCATCCCCAAGGTTGGAAAAAATTTCAGCAGTTTTATCACAGAGCGGTTTCAGCAGTTTTAGCAGTTTCGGGTAATTTTGCGCGCTTTGCACTAGGAGTAGAAACATTGCCAACACCAATTATTTTACCATTAATAGTAGGAGGTGCAGCAACATGTGAATCATTAGCATTGCTAGTGGTGGTAATAGTCCAAACTTTAGCTACATTTTTCTCTTTAGCTAGTTTTTCATTTTCTTCTCTATCCCACCTAGCACGCAGTTCAGCCATTAATCTTATATTCTCATTAATTCTAACTTGGATGGCATTTGCTGTAGTAACAATTTTATTTTCAATATCCCTATTAGGCATAACTTTCGATTTCAAAAGATCAACATCAGAGGCAAGACTATCAACCTTAGAAGCGAGAATATCAATTTTATTGAGCTTTTCCTCAACAGATTTGTTAAAGGCAGTTTTGTACTAATAAATTCTTTAAGAATAGCTTCAAGTCCAGGGGGTGTATTCCTATTATTGTTGTAAGAATTCCCATAAGAATTAGCATAACCGTTACCATTATTATAAGGATATGGCCTATAGTTATTACTAGAGTTGTTCCGATAAGCATTGTTGTTGAAATTATTATTTTTAATGAAGTTTACATCAACATGTTCTTCTTGGGCAACCAATGAAGCTAACGGAACATTATTAGGATCAACATTAGTCCTATCATTCACAAGCATAGACATAATATCATCAACCTTATCATTCAAGGAAGAGGATTCTTCAACAGAATTTACCTTCTTACCTTGTGGAGCTCTTTCCGTGTGCCATTCAGAGTAATTAACCATCATATTATCAAGGAGCTTTGTTGCTTCACCAAAAATGATGGACATAAAGGTACCTCCAGCAGCTGAATCCAATAAATTCCGCGAAGAAAAATTTAGTCCTGCATAGAAGGTTTGGATGATCATCCAAGTAGTCAGTCCATGGGTTGGGCAATTTTTAACCAAAGATTTCATTCTTTCCCAAGCTTGAGCAACATGTTCATTATCCAATTGTTTAAAATTCATTATGCTACTCCTCAAAGATATAATTTTAGCAGGGGGATAATATCTACCAATAAAAGCATCCTTGCATTTAGTCCAGGAATCAATACTATTCTTAGGCAGAGATAGCAACCAATCTTTAGCTCTTCCTCTTAATGAGAAAGGAAACAATTTTAGTTTAATAATATCACCATCTACATCTTTATACTTTTGCATTTCACATAGTTCAACAAAATTATTAAGATGGGCAGCAGCATCATCAGAACTAACACTGCGAAAATTGCTCTCGCATAACAAGATTCAAGAAAGCGGGTTTAATTTCAAAGAATTCTGCTGTAGTAGCAGGTGGAGCAATAGGTGTGCATAGGAAATCATTATTATTTGTGGTTGTGAAGTCACACAACTTAGTATTTTCAGGGGTGGCCATTTTAGCAGTAGTAAATAAAACAAACTAGATAAAGTAAATGCAAGTAACTAATTTTTTGTGTTTTTGATATAGAGTGCAAGACAGTAAATAAAGTAAAGCTAGCAACTAATTTTTTTGTTTTTTGAAATAATGCAGCAAACAAAGTAGTAAATAAAATAAAGCAAGACAAAAACAAAGTAAAGAGGTTGGGAAGTGGAGACTCCCCTTGCAGCGTGTCTTGATCTCCCCGGCAACGGCGCCGTAAAAAGAGCTTGATGGCGTGTAACTCACACGTTCGTTGGGAACCCCAAGAGGAAGGTATGATGCGCACAGCAGCAAGTTTTCCCTCGAAAGAAACCAAGGTTTATCGAACCAGGAGGAGCCAAGAAGCACGTTGAAGGTTGATGGCGGCGGGATGTAGTGCGGTGCAACACCGGGGATTCCGGCGCCAACGTGGAACCCGCACAACACAACCAAAGTACTTTGCCCCAACGAAACAAGTGAGGTTGTCAATCTCACCGGCTTGCTGTAACAAAGGATTAACCGTATTGTATGGAAGATGATTGTTTGCAAGAAAACGAGTAAAGAACAAGTATTGCAGCAGATTTGTATTTCAAGTATAAAAGAATGGACCGGGGTCCACAGTTCACTAGAGGTGTCTCTCCCATAAGATAAAAGCATGTTGGGTGAACAAATTACAGTCGGGCAATTGACAAATAGAGAGGGCATAACAATGCACATACATGTCATGATAAATATAGTGAGATTTAATTGGGCATTACGACAAAGTACATAGACCGCCATCCAACTGCATCTATGCCTAAAAAGTCCACTTTCAGGTTATCATCCGAACCCCTTCCAGTATTAAGTTGCTAAACAACAGACAATTGCATTAAGTATGGTGCGTAATGTAATCAACAACTACATCCTTAGACATAGCATCAATGTTTTATCCCTAGTGGCAACAAGCACATCTATAACCTTAGGGGTTTCTCGTCACTCCCCGCATTCACGGAGACATGAACCCACTATCGAGCATAAATACTCCCTCTTGGAGTTAAGAGCAAAAACTTGGCCAGAGCCTCTACTAATAACGGAGAGCATGCAAGATCATAAACAACACATAGGTAATAACTTGATAATTAACATAACATAGTATTCTCTATCCATCGGATCCCGACAAACACAACATATAGCATTACGGATAGATGATCTTGATCATGTTAGGCAGCTCACAAGATCCAACAATGAAGCACAATGAGGAGAAGACAACCATCTAGCTACTGCTATGGACCCATAGTCCAGGGGTGAACTACTCACTCATCACTCCGGAGGCGACCATGGCGGTGAAGAGTCCTCCGGGAGATGAATCCCCTCTCCGGCAGGGTGCCGGAGGAGATCTCCAGAATCCCCCGAGATGGGATTGGCGGCGGCGGCGTCTCTGGAAGGTTTTCCGTATCGTGGCTCTCGGTACTGGGGGTTTCGCGATGGAGGATTTAAGTAGGCGAAAGGGCAACGTGGGGGCCACACGAGGGCCCCACGCCACAGGTCGGCGCGGCCAAGGCCTGGGCCGCGCCGCCCTATGGTGGCGGCGCCTCGTGGCCCCACTTCGACTCCTCTTCGGTCTTCCGGAAGCTTCGTGGCAAAATAGGACCCTGGGCGTTGATTTCGTCCAATTCCGAGAATATTTCGTTACTAGGATTTCGAAACCAAAAACAGCGAAAACAAAGAATCGGCTCTTCGGCATCTTGTTAATAGGTTAGTTCCAGAAAATGCACGAATATGACATAAAGTGTGCATAAAACATGTAGATATCATCAATAATGTGGCATGGAACATAAGAAATTATCGATACGTCGGAGACGTATCAGCTACTCATATTAATAAATTGGAGCTAAACATGAGAGATCATGAACTACTAGACTTTCTTAAATGACATATACCTCACATGAACCAACTAAGCATGCTCACATGGATGAGTATATGTACAAAAATGAAAACAAATAGAGTTCATACCAGCCTCTCACCACATTCAGATTGTCGAACGTCGTCATTATTGCCTTTTCACTTGTGTAGCTTGGATAATATGAAATGAAAACCACGCTCCAGCCACCGAAGACCATTGAACTCATAAAGATCTTTACAAACCAAAGAAGAACAGCAAATATTTTTGGTGTTTTCGAATTTGAGAACAAGAATAAAAGGAAGCAAGCAAACAAAGCAAAATCTTTTTGGGTTTTCTTATAGCAAACTGGCAATAGCAAATAAAGCAAAACAAATGCAAGAAACCAAGATAAACAAGTGGTGAAGAGAAACAACAGAAATATTTTTGGTCTTTTTGTGTTTTAGGAAAGAAACAAAGCAAGAACAAGAAAATGAAAACTAAGAGAAACACAGAAAAGCAAGATGGCAGAAATCTGCCAAAATCTGACAGCAGTACAGAAATCGATTTTTACAAAAATCTTCCGTTGCTCAGCTCGAAAAGTGTTCAACTAATGAAAGTTAGATAACAACCTGGGGAATATGCACAAAAATTGGCAGCTCAAAATAACGTTCTGGCTGTGCGCACGAATTTTTCTAGTAACAGTCCAGAATCTGTTTTCAGGCAGCACTTCCCCAAATATCATCTCCCTCTCATTAGAAAACCACTCAAAGAAACTAAACAAGTATGTACAAGTATGCAGCAACCATAATATGCAAAGAATGAGTGATGCCGGTATACCTCCCCCCAAGCTTAGACTTTTGGCCTAAGTGGAGATCAACCCCATGGTGCCCATGAAGAAGCACCCTCGTAGTACGAAGATGGATCATATTCCGGGTATGTGCTAGAAGAAGCACCCGGATACGTGACGGTGTAGTCGTAGGAGGGCTCGGCGTCCTCGGAGTCATGCTGCTGGTGGAAGTTGTGTATCTTGAGCTGCTCGTCCACCTCCTCCTTAGAGCGCGACCATGGTTTCCTGTTGATACTGAACAAATCTGGTTGGGGCAAAGGGACTTCCCTCTCTTCCCCGTCAGCAAACAACACTCTATAGACAATATTATCTAACCTAGAGTCAGCTGTAACAAATTGATGACTCTTCATAGCAGCAATATCGAGCCTCATAGGAGCTATTTTTACATCATTATGGTCAAGAGGAAGCTCTAAATATGCTAAAACGCGCGAAGCAATAATTCCTCCAAATATAGGCCCCTTGTTAGACAAGCGGCGAGCAACAAGAGCACCAAGATGATAAGGTGTGTCCCCAGTGAGTGCAGCAATTAAGAAACCAAGGTGATAGCTAGATATGTTGCTAGTGTTCTCCCTACCAAGAATGCTAGTACCAATGTAATAAGCAAAATACTTAATGGCGGGGAGTTGAATGTTTCTTATCTTGCCACGCTGAATGGTGCGACAATCATCGTTGGTGATCCCTCGATAGAGCTCCAACAATTCCACGGGGTTATCCTCGATCTTCCTTGTTGTACCTACGAGGACAATACCCAATGCGAGCACAAAAAATTTCCAACTTCATAGTAATAGGTTTACCATAGATCTTGAATGAAACTGTCGGGTGAAAGTGCTTATTGTTGAACTTGAAGCTCTCCACAAAGATTTTAGTGAGCGTGTAGTATTGCTCACTCTCATCTCCCACATAGGTGGTTAAACTTGCCTTACCGACGAGGGTCAAGAAATCATCCAACAACCCTGCATTACTCAAAAAGTCATAACATGGAAAGGATGCAGCGTTGGGGACTCCATTGTCCTCCTCGGGTGCGAAGCTTGGTGCGATGAGGTCTTCATTATAGGATGGCCTGCATTGGGTGGATGACCTAGAGGGCCTCCCCGTGCTTGTTGTCTCCCCTTGGAACACTTCTCCAAAGTTAAAGTTGTCCATCCCTCTTTTCTGAAATTTTTCAACAAACAATATAAAAACTTGATTTGGTGACATATAATCGAGGGAAACTACTGTTGTGGATATACTTCATAGGTATACCATCGACATGGTCCGATTCCAGCAAGCCCGGGTGGCCCACAGATGGTGGTGATGGCTTATGGCCCACCGGGCAGCCCAGTTGCTGTTGATCCTAAAGGATGAAGTCCAGCCCAGGATAGGGAAGCCGGATCCCAACCGACCATCGGAGGAAGTCGGATCCGTGAAGGTCCATGTGCAACTCGGATCCATGGAGGCCTAGGAGTAACCCGGATCCATGGAGGCCTGTGGAACCCGGATCCATGGAGGCCCAGGAGTAACCCGGATCCATGGAGGCCCATGTGGAACCCGGATCCATGGAGGCCCAGGAGTAACCCGGATCCATGGAGGCCCATGTGGAACCCGGATCCAGTACGACGTAGGGAGGAAGGCAGATCCTTGACGTACACGGCAAGACATTGTACCGTAGTTAGGCGACCTGTAATCCGGCTAGGACTCTCCATGTAAACCCTAGATCCGTGCGCCTTTATAAGCCGGATCCTGAGAGCCCTAGAGGCAGGTTGACAACCACAACTCATTGTAACAACGCGAAAGCGCCCAGATAATTCCAGACAAGCAGCGAGTAGGCCCTGTCATCGTGCGGGTGTTCCGAAGCTGGGTAACTCGCGTACCACCGTCCCGTGTGCACTCCGCCCTATGGCCCCTACTTCTCCCCCTCGTGAGGATCCCTCCTCCGAGGTACCGTCGATTAGGCAACGACAGTTGGCGCCCACCGTGGGGCCTGTGGCGTCTGGAGGCCGGAACCGGGAGGGTTCCACATCTTCATCTGCGAGACCGTTGGTTTCGACGGAAACGCACTGGTAAGTAATGTAGCTACGACCGCCGCCGAGTAGGACGCAGCTGCAAAGATCCGATCCGAGTCGCTGGAGCTTTCCACGGAAGAATCCGCCTTAGACCTGGAAATTTCAAATTCTGGTTTTGGTAGTCGGATCCGCACCTATATTTTTGGGTAGCCGGATCCATACCTATTTTTGGTTGCCAGATCCGCGCCTACGTTTTTGGTAGTCGGATCCGCACCTATATTTTTGGTTGCCGGATCCGCGCCTACGTTTTTGGTAGTCGGATCCGCACCTATATTTTTGGTTGCCGGATCCGCGCCTACGTTTTTGGTAGTCGGATCCGCACCTATATTTTTGGTTGCCGGATCCGCGCCTACGTTTTTGGTAGTCGGATCCGCACCTATATTTTTGGTTGCCGGATCCGCGCCTACGTTTTTGGTAGTCGGCTCCGCACCTATATTTTTGGTTGCCGGATCCGCGCCTACGTTTTTGGTAGTCGGATCCGCACCTATATTTTTGTAGCCGGATCCATACCAAAATTTTGGTAGGTGGATCCGCACCTAAATTTTTGGAAGTAGGATCCACACCTAAATTTTGGTAGGTGGATCCGCACCGACAGGACCATCTGCGACAATCATTCTCGCACCGGCTCGACGGAACGCCGAAGAAAAACCGCCTTAGATATGAAAAGTTCAATGACGGAAAATTGGTCCGAGCTTGACGTCCCATTGAGGTTTCCGGCTCAAATCTCCACGAAACAAGGATCCGGGCCGGATCAAAATCCGTTTCAATTCCGACCATGAACGCAAGAAGAATTCCAGCTATGAAGGTGGGGACGATTTCCTAACGAGGTGGTGGCGAGTCGTCGCGGTTGGATATGTTGGCCGGAATTTGCTCCGCCGTATCGATCTAGTCACTTGGCCTAGTCAAACTGGATCTTTGATTCGGATCCGTCGCCCGTGAGAAGCAAATCGTGGATCCATTGTCAGTGCATGTACGTATAAGTATACAACTACTCTCCTGGACTAGATTGTATCGCGGTCAGTTGGCGGAACCATGAGCCACAAGAAGTCTGCATCGAGCGATATTAAATAATAACCAAGCATCCTGAAGCGTATCATTTCTTACTCCTTCACGTGAAGCAAAGATCAAGGAAGCTGCCTAGCTAGAACCTGCATAGATGTTGCACGCCTGGTGTTGTCGGAAAAGACAGCGGCAGGGCCGCTTGTCGCGAATAAGCATCGAGCGGAAATACCGCATGCATCACATGGCTGGCATTGTCGCTACCGCGAATTGATTTTTTCTCCGTCATGGCTAGTGTTGCTGCCATCACGGATTTTTCCGATCTCAACATATTACGGCTCGCCTGGTTTAGGCGAGAAAATCCGTTGCCTTCGTCACTTCCACCGCAGACGGATTTGCTCCGCCACGACCGACGTTGACTCCGCTCCAAACAGCTAAGTCCTATTTATATTTAATATTTTAATATTTTATGATCATGAGATTAAGATTGGTTCACTCATATCCTGAGTCTTTTACCGCTTTCACTGTTGGTCATATCTTTTCCATGATTTGCCTCGCGCTCGTGAAAAACTTTGTACTGTTTTTGCCGCTTAAGGCTCCAGTACGCTGCAAAAATTTCGCTTTCGGGCGTTAGCTTAAGTTTTCACGGCCTACACGTTTTCTGTTGTTTTATATGTGGATTCCTTAGTAGTGACATCTCGGTACTTAAAGCCGGCCTCTGTTTCTGAGGTTCTTGATTGTTTCGCTATTAAGCGCTATCGCCTCAGCAGATGTTCTGTGTTTAAAGTTTGCCGTCTCGCGAAAAGTCAAGCATGTAAACCAGAAGAACGGATAAACCAGCACTTGCTTAAAACATATAAATTACATTAACTGTTCAAGATAGTCGAGTTGTTTCCGCCTTGACAGTTTTATGTTGTTCAACTGTTGCATAGTTTCAGTTTTAAATCATTTGTTCAAAGGCCGTTTTTGTTCCGCCTTACATTTGTTCGTTGAACATGGTCAAAGAAACAATTTAATACAAATGTGTTTTTGTGTTTATATATCAGGTACATGACGCTTGGACCTTCAACAGTCCCCCGAGGTTAGGCGGATCCATGGCGTGCACGAGTTGGAAAAGCAACTTGAGTCTTGATTCCGCTATGCTTAGCCGGAACCAACCCTCGGGGGCTGTGGTTTGATCTTAGGTGAAAAGTGTGTTTCCTTTCGGGTATCGGTCTTTGAAATTTCCGCCTAGATGCTTGGGATTTACGCTATTCCTAAGTCACATATAAAGATAAAGCTACTCTAAGAGCACCAAGCCGGATTTTCAAGTAAATTCACCTTGGCGCTCGGGGGCTACATCGATGAAGTTCTCTTTGGAGCCACAAGCCGGAAATTTTCCACCTTAACACTTGGCGGTTAAGTTTCTGAGCATCGAGTTTCCTTGGAGCAAGCCGACTCAACGCTCGGGGGCTACATACATATGGTTATGTCAAGAAAAATTTCAAAGATGGCGAAAATCTGGCTAACTAGTCGGATCCGCACCTAATTTTTTGGTAGCCGGATCCGCACCTTAATTTTTTGGTAGCCGGATCCGCACCTCAATTTTCGGTAGCCGGATCCGCACCTAATTTTTTGTTAGTCGGATCCGCACCTATATTTTTGGGTAGTCGGATCCACACCTATATTTTGGCTAGTCAGATCCGAACCTACATTTGGCTAGTCGGATCCATACCAAAGATTACGTTGGATGGTGTCTCCGAAGAATCTGACCATTGGATCATGAAGTTTCCGACCAATACTTGGTTGGAGATACGAAGTTTGGAGTCCTTCAAGATTCTCTATTATTCGTTCCAGCCAAAGGATGAAGATACATGCGCAAGCTGAGCTGGATGGAAGAACGGTGAATCTTGGAGAACTCCGGGGGACTACTGTTGTGGATATACTTCATAGGTATACCATCGACATGGTCCGATTCCAGCAAGCCCGGGTGGCCCACAGATGGTGGTGATGGCTTATGGCCCACCGGGCAGCCCAGTTGCTGTTGATCCTAAAGGATGAAGTCCAGCCCAGGATAGGGAAGCCGGATCCCAACCGACCATCGGAGGAAGTCGGATCCGTGAAGGTCCATGTGCAACTCGGATCCATGGAGGCCTAGGAGTAACCCGGATCCATGGAGGCCTCGTGGAACCCGGATCCATGGAGGCCCGGGAGTAACCCGGATCCATGGAGGCCCATGTGGAACCCGGATCCATGGAGGCCCGGGAGTAACCCGGATCCATGGAGGCCCATGTGGAACCCGGATCCGATACGACGTAGGGAGGAAGGCAGATCCTTGACGTACACGGCAAGACATTGTACCGTAGTTAGGCGACCTGTAATCCGGCTAGGACTCTCCATGTAAACCCTAGATCCGTGCGCCTTTATAAGCCGGATCCTGAGAGCCCTAGAGGCAGGTTGACAACCACAACTCATTGTAACAACGCGAAAGCGCCCAGATAATTCCAGACAAGCAGCAGTAGGCCCTGTCATCGTGCAGGTGTTCCGAAGCTGGGTAACTCGCGTACCACCGTCCCGTGTGCACTCCGCCCTATGGCCCCTACTTCTTCTCCCCCTCGTGAGGATCCCTCCTCCGAGGTACCGTCGATTAGGCAACGACAACTACCATAGGAACTTGCTAGAGTACTAATCATGCATCAAAACTAGTTTCTACCACTTAGAACAAGCATGCAAGCTCACTAAACATGTTACCTACAGCAGCAAAATATTCAAGATATACTCAACCAAACAAAATTCTACTTGGATGATTGGAGGAGTCACATACCGAAGAGCAAATGTGCCAAATTTCAGACAGAAATCTGGGCTGAGCAAAGAGATCGAGAAATCTGGAGTTCTTGAGCAAAAACACGAGTGAGAGGAAGCTCGGTGTCGATTTTTTCGGGAGAGAGAAGAGTGTGGGAGGAAGAGATGCTAAAGTGGGGTAAAGGGGGGCCCACACACCAGGGTGGCGCGCCCCCTTGCCGGCCGCGCCAGCACTGTGGGGTGCCACCACGGGATGCCCCATCGGTCATCCCCAGGTGCTCCCAGGTGCCTTGTCGAAAAATAGGACCAACGGTATAATTTTTGCGAATTTTTGAAAACTTTGAAAAATGCACAATTCTGGGTATTAAGTTTATTATTACTGGCCAGGAAAAATTTTAAAATCTCTAATTAACTAAGGAACTTTGCAAAATAAAAGTGCTACAGCAACTAGAGCAAGTGGAGGAAGAAAGAGATGTTGTTTACCTCCTCTATGCATATAAAAAGTATTTGTTAACAAGGTTGATCAAGTCTTGCCACCAAATAAATTTTACATAGCATAAGAAGAAATAAACCTCAAATCAATCATGTTACCTTGTATTGTATTGATATGGATCCAATCACAAGAGTTTGATATTCTTCTTTAGGCTCATATATTGGACAATCAATAGTTCCCACTTTGATAGTTCTCACATTAGAAATTGTATTAACTCCACATGCTTTTTCAATCCTCTTGGGGAAATAGACGGTGTGCTCCTTATCATCAACATTGAAAGTAACCTTTCCTTTATTGCAATCACTAACAGCCCCTGCGGTGTTAAGAAAAGGTCTCCCAAGAATAATAGACATATTATCATCTTCAGGCATTTCCAACACAACAAAATCAGTTAATATCAAGCAGTTATTAGTAACTTGAACAGGAACATCCTCACATATACCAACAGGAATAGCAGTAGATTTATCAGCCATTTGCAAAGATATATCAGTAGGTATCAACTTATCTAAGTAAAGTCTCTTATAAAGAGAAAAAGGCATAACACTAACACCGGCTCCCAAGTCACATAGAGCAGTTTTAACATAATTATTCTTAATAGAACAAGGAATAGTAGGTATACACGGGTCGCCCAACTTCTTTGGAACTTTGCCATTGAAAGAGTAATTAGCAAGCATAGTGGAAATTTCCTCATTGGGGATTTTCCTTTTGTTAGTAACAATATGTTTCATATACTTTGAATAAGGAGGCAATTTAATAGCATCAGTCAAAGGGATTTGCAAGAATAAAGGTTTCATCCAATCACAAAATTTATATAGTGTTCTTCTTCCTTTGATTTTAGTTTCTTAGCAGGAAAAGGCATTTTCTTTTGCACCCAAGGTTCCCTTTCATTACCATGTTTCTTAGCAATAAAATCTTCTTTAGTATACTTTTTATTTTTATCTTGCTTTTCAGGTTCATCTTCAACTTCTTCTTTATCAGAAACATCATTCTTATCATTACCATTATTATCATCATGTTCATTACCACTTTCAGTTTCAGCATCAGAAATAGAAATACTATTAGGATCATTAACAGGTTCAGAGGATTCTACAACATTTTTATGTTTCTTCTTCTTTTTCTTAGAAGGAGCTCTAGGTTCAATGCGTTGCGAATCTTGTTCAATTCTTTTGGGATGCCCTTCAGGATATAGAGGATCCTGGGTAGAGACACCACCTCTAGTTGTTACTTCATAAGCATGTTTCTCTTTAGAATTATTTTGTAATAAGTCATTTTGCACTTTAGTGAGTTGATCAATTTGAGTTTGAACCATTTGAAAATGTTTAACAAGCATCTTAACATCATTGGAGGTCCTCTCCACAATATCATGCAAATTGCTAATAGCTTGAGAATTTTCCATTAGATGATTCTCTACTCTCATATTAAAATTTTCTTGCTTAACAATATAATTATCAAACTCATCTAAGCATTGCGCGAGGAGGTTTTGAATACGGAATATCTTCCCTAGTAAAGGGCTGAAGGGAGTTTACCTCAATCATGGATGAAGGGGGAATTATCTCACATATATCTTCTATGGGAGGTAGATTCTTCACATCTTCAGATTTAATACCTTTCTCCTTGAGAGACTTCTTGGCTTCCCTCATATCTTCATTATTCAATTTAATTAAACCCCTCTTCTTCAATATTGGCGTTGGAATTGGTTCAGGCGTAGTCCAATCATCATGATTCCGGCCTATTTTAGCCAATAATTCTCCAGCTTCGTCTGGAGTTCTTTTCCTGAAAACACAACCAGCACAACTATCCAAATATGCCCTAGACTCAATGGTTAGTCCACTATAAAATATATCAAGTAGATCATTATTTTCTAAATCATGTCCAGGTCGAGCTCTGATAAGAGAACAAAATCTTGCCCAAGCCTCAGGCAATTTCTCTTCATCTCCCTGGTCAAATCTATAAATTCTCTGTAAAGCAATATGTTGAGCACTAGCAGGAAAGTATTTTCGAAAGAAAACATCACGCAAATCAGTTGGATTTTTAATAGAACCAGGAGGCAAATTATTATACCAAGTTTTAGCATCATCCTTTAATGAGAAAGGAAAAATTTTAACGACAAAGTAAGTACGCATCTTGATATCATCAGAAAACAAGCTACTCATAGAAGAAAGTTCAATCATGTGTTCTACAACACTTTCTTTTTCAGTACCACAAAAGGGTGCTTTCTCTACAATAGCTATATGAGATAGATCAAGAGAAAAATCATAATCTTTATCCTTAATGCATATAGGAGATGTGGCAAATTTAGGATCAGGAGATAACTTATGTCTAACAGTATACTGTGTGAGAAATTTTTTAATTTTACTTGCATCAGCAGTAGCATTGCATCTATTAATAAGATCATCGTTAAGCTCCACATAATCTTCATCAGGATCATCACTAGAATAATCAAGTTCGGAGTGAACTAACGGGTGTAGTAGCATCGGGAGTTTCAGCATTTTCAATTTGTCTAGACCTAGCAATTGTAGCATCTAGAAAGGATCCCAATGAACCACTATCATCAAGCACGAGCAGAAATATTATCAATATTATGAGAGTTTTCGGATTCAGCGAAGTACCGACATGTGAAGCATGTGGTGGTGAAACAAGTTTATCAATCACGAGATGGTGAATCAAGAGCAGCGAGAGGTACTCGGAGTTGTACCTTTTCTTGTAGTGGATGGTAATATGGCGACTTTAGGATCGCGAGTTTTACCCATGATGGAGAATTTGCAGCGAACAATATCAATCCAAGTGAACTTCCAAATAAAGCTATGCTCCCCGGCAACGGCGCCAAACAGTCTTGATGACCCACAAGTATAGGGGATCGCAGCAGTCTTCGCGGGTAGTAAAACCCAATTTATTGATTCGACACAAGGGGAGACAAAGAATACTTGAAAGCCTTAACAGCGGAGTTGTCAATTCAGTTGCACACTGGAAACAGAACTTGCTCGCAAGAGTTTATCGAGTAGTAACAGTTTTATAGCGATAGCGATAGTGAAACAACGAGCAGCAGAGTAACGAGACACCGGTAGTGATTATAGTAAACATCGGGATTAAAATATCGTAGGCACGGGGATGGATAACGAGCGTTGCATGGATGAGAGAAACTCATGTAACAATCAAGCAGGGCATTTGCAGATAATAATAAAACGGTGTCTAAGTACAAAGCAATCAATAGGCATGTGTTCCAATTATAGTCGTACGTGCTCGCAATGAGAAACTTGCACAACATCTTTTGTCCTACCAGCCGGTGGCAGCAGGGCCTCAAGGGAATCTACTGGATATTAAGGTACTCCTTTTAATAGAGTACCGGAGCAAAGCATTAACACTCCGTGAACACATGTGATCCTCACATCACTACCATCCCCTCCGGTTGTCCCGATTTCTGTCACTTCGGGGCCATTGGTTCCGGACAGCGACATGTGTATACAACTTGCGGGTAAGACCATAAACAATGAATATCATGATGAAATAATAACATGTTCAGATCTGAGATCATGGCACTCGGGCCCTAGTGACAAGCATTAAGCATAACAAGTTGCAACAATATCATCAAAGTACCAATTACGGACACTAGGCACTATGCCCTAACAATCTTACACTATTACATGACCAATCTCATCCAATCCCTACCATCCCCTTCAGCCTACGGCGGGGAATTACTCACACATGGATGGGGGAAACATGGCTGGTTGATGAAGAGGCGTCGGTGGTGATGATGGCGATGATCTCCTCCAATTCCCCGTCCGGCGAGTGCCGAACGGAGACTTCGGCTCCCGAGACGGAGTTTCGCGATGTGGCGGCGTTACGGAGGGTTTCCGGCGACTTCCACTTCTCTTTGTGCGTTTTTAGGTCGAGGGCGATAAGTAGTCCGAAGGAGGGCGTCGGAGGCCGGCCGAGGGGCCACACGCCAGGGCCGCGCGCCCCCCTCCTGGGCCGCGCCGCCTAGGGTGTGGGGCCCTCGGGCCTCCACCTGACTTGCCCTTCTGGCTCCGTGAGTCTTCTGGGAAAATAGGGCCTTCTGTATAAATTCCGAGGTTTTTCCTGAAAGTTGGATTTCTGCACAAAAACGAGACACCAGAACAGTTCTGCTGAAAACAGCGTTAGTACCGTGTTAGTTGCATCCAAAATACACAAATTAGAGGCAAAACAATAGCAAAAGTGTTCGGGAAAGTAGATATGTTTTGGACGTATCACGCCGCACCGACGGCCACGTGACAGACGGCATTGGCCTTCCCCGCGACCTCTTCCCCGACGAGGTCAGGAGCACCCACCAGGTGTTCGGCAGCGAGTCCGGCGTGTCCATGGGCGAGGACGAGGTGAGTTTTCTTACTTTTTACGTGTTATGCACATCGTAGACACCGGCGGCGACTGAAAGTAGGTAACTTGTTGCGTAGATTGCCGCCTGGGACGAGATCCTGAACGGCTTCATACGCGGCCAAGCCTACGAACCCCCATTGACGAGTATGGAGAAGAGGCCGAGGAGGACGAAGGTGAGGAGGAGGTTCAGGAGGAGCTGATTGACGCCGACACCGGCGTGACCACGACGAGGACGACGACGCGCAGGCGTTCCGGTGGCACTCATGGTCCAAGGTGGAGGTCTTTGGAGGATGAGTGTCTCATCGAGGCGTGGAAGCAAGTGAGCTTTTGCCC
Organism: Lolium rigidum; assembly: GCF_022539505.1. Lineage (NCBI taxonomy): Eukaryota > Viridiplantae > Streptophyta > Magnoliopsida > Poales > Poaceae > Lolium > Lolium rigidum. Next base: position 137,738,867 of record NC_061512.1, read on the forward strand.
CATCACCGACGCCAACCAAACCGGAGGCAAGTACTACGAGCACATCCTCGATTCCTTCAACGAGAAGAGAACTATGGTGACTACGCCACCATCAACATGAACCGGAACGAGGGCGTCCTCTCCCACCGTTGGAACATCATCAAGACGACGTGTAGCAAGTTCCATGGCTACTATGAGAAGATTAAGCACCAACAGGAGAGCGACAAGACGATGGTGGATTGGGTATGATCTACGCAACCTTGTTCCATATCTTGATGATCTATCTTATTCCATATCTTGTTTTGCATCATGTATTGTTAGATTCTCCAAACCCTCGAGATGTACAAGTCCGAAAACGAGGACAAGGACTTCATCTGCATGCATTGCTTCAACAAGCTACAAGGTTGCAAGAAATGGGATGCCCTCTGCCTCACTCTACACAAGGACATGGTAGAAGGTGTTGGAGATATGCCCAAGAGGCAATAATAAATTGGTTATTATATATCTTTGTGTTTATGATAAATGTTTATATACCATTCTAAAATTGTATTAACCGAAACATTGATACATGTGTGTTATGTAAACAACAAGGAATCCCTAGTAAGCCTCTTGTATAACTAGCTTGTTGATTAATAGTTGATCATAGTTTCATGATCATGAACATTGGATGTTATTAATAACAAGGTTATTTCATTATGTGAATGATGTAATGGCACACCCAATTAAGCGTAGCATAAGATCACGTCATTAAGTTCATTTGCTATAAGCTTTCGATACATAGTTACCTAGTCCTTTCGACCATGAGATCATGTAAATCACTTATGCCGGAAGGGTACTTTGATTACATCAAACGCCACTGCGTAAATGGGTGGTTATAAAGGTGGGATTAGGTATCCGGAAAGTATGAGTTGAGGCATATGGATCAACAGTGGGATTTGTCCATCCCGATGACGGATAGATATACTCTGGGCCCTCTCGGTGGAATGTCGTCTAATTAGCTTGCAAGCATATGAATGGTTCATAAGAGAACACATACCACGGTACGAGTAAATAGTACTTGTCAGGAGACGAGGTTGAACAAGGTATAGAGATACCGACGATCAAACCTCGGACAAGTAAAATATCGCGTGACAAAGGGAATCGGTATCGTATGTAAATGGTTCATTCGATCACTAAGTCATCGTTGAATATGTGGGAGCCACTATGGATCTCCAGATCCCGCTATTGGTTATTGGTCGGAGACAAATCTCAACCATGTCTGCATAGTTCGCGAACCGTAGGGTGACACACTTAAGGTTTGATGTCGTTTAAGTAGATATGGAATATGGAATGGAGTTCGAAGTTTTGTTCGGAGTCTCGGATGGGATCCAGGACATCACGGGGAGTTCCGGAATGGTCCGGAGAATAAGATTCATATATAGGAAGTCATTTTACAAGTTTGAAAATGATCCGGTGCATTTATGGAAGGTTTTAGAAGGTTCTAGAAAAGTCCGGAAGAAATCACTATGGAAGGCGGAGTCCTGGAGGGACTCCACTAGCATGGCCGGCCAACCCTAACGGGAGGAGTCCTAGGTGGACTCCACCTAAAGGTGGCCGGCCACCCCCCCTCAAGGAAAGGTGGGAGTCCCACCTTGAGTAGGACTTCCCCCTTGAGTAGGTTTCCCACCTATGGCAAGTTTTGTTGTTGGGGTCTTATTCGAAGACTTGGACTACAACTCTTGGGGGCTTCCACCTATATAATGAGGAGCATAGGGGAGGGGCCGGCCACACAAAATCCATCTAGGAAGCAGCCCCCAAGTGGCCGGCGCCCTAGACCCCCTTCTCCCCAAACCCTAGCGCCCCTCCTTGATGCGTGTAGTTGACACGTCCGTTGGGAACCCCAAGAGGAAGGTGTGATGCGCACAACGGAAAGTTTCCCTCAGTTAGAAACCAAGGTTTAATCGAACCAGTAGGAGTCAAGAAGCACGTTGAAGGTTGATGGCGGCGGGATGTAGTGCGGCGCAACACCAGAGATTCCGGCGCCAACGTGGAACCTGCACAACACAACCAAAGTACTTTGCCCCAACGAAACGAGTGAGGTTGTCAATCTCACCGGCTTGCTGTAACAAAGGATTAACCGTATTGTGTGGATGATGATTGTTTGCAAGAAAACAAGTAAAGAACAAGTATTGCAACAGATTTGTATTTCAGTATAAAAGAATGGACCGGGGTCCACAGTTCACTAGAGGTGTCTCTCCCATAAGACAAAAGCATGTTGGGTGAACAAATTACAGTCGGGCAATTGACAAATAGAGAGGGCATAACAATGCACATACATGTCATGATAAATATAGTGAGATTTAATTGGGCATTACGACAAAGTACATAGACCGCCATCCAGCATGCATCTATGCCTAAAAAGTCCACCTTCAAGGTTATCATCCGAACCCCTTCCAGCATTAAGTTGCAAAACAACGTACAATTGCATTAAGTATGGTGCGTAATGTAATCAACAACTACATCCTTAGACATAGCATCAATGTTTTATCCCTAGTGGCAACAGCACATCCACAACCTTAGAACTTTACGTCACTGTCCCAGATATCAATGGAGGCATGAACCCACTATCGAGCATAAATACTCCCTCTTGGAGTTAAGAGCAAAAAATTGGCCAGAGCCTCTACTAATAACGGAGAGCATGCAAGATCATAAACAACACATAGGTAATAACTTGATAATTAACATAACATAGTATTCTCTATCCATCGGATCCCGACAAACACAACATATAGTATTACAGATAGATGATCTTGATCATGTTAGGCAGCTCACAAGATCCAACAATGAAGCACAATGAGGAGAAGACAACCATCTAGCTACTGCTATGGACCCATAGTCCAGGGGTGAACTACTCACTCATCACTCCGGAGGCGACCATGGCGGTGAAGAGTCCTCCGGAGATGAATCCCCTCTCCGGCAGGGTGCCGGAGGAGATCTCCGGAATCCCCGAGATGGGATTGGCGGCGGCGGCGTCTCCGGAAGGTTTTCCGTATCGTGGCTCTCGGTACCGGGGGTTTCGCGACGGAGGCTTTAAGTAGGCGGAAGGGCAACGCGGGGGCCACACGAGGGCCCCACACCATAGGTCGGCGCGGCCGGGGCCGGGCCGCGCCGCCCTAGTGTGGCGGCGCCTCGTGGCCCCACTTCGACTCCTCTTCGGTCTTCCGGAAGCTTCGTGGCAAAATAGGACCCCGGGCGTTGATTTCGTCCAATTCCGAGAATATTTCGTTACTAGGATTTCTGAAACCAAAAACAGCGTGAAAACAACGAATCGGCTCTTCGGCATCTTGTTAATAGGTTAGTTCCAGAAAATGCACGAATATGACATAAAGTGTGCATAAAACATGTAGATATCATCAATAATGTGGCATGGAACATAAGAAATTATCGATACGTCGGAGACGTATCACTCCTCCACATATCTCTCCCGCAGCGCATAGGTGAAGCCCTGCCGCAGATCTCCACCACCACCGCCACCACGCCGTCGTGCTGCCGGGATTCCGAGGAGGATCTACTACTTCTGCTGCCCGCTTGAACGGGGAGGAGGACATCGTCTTCATCAACACCGTACCTGTGACCGAGTACGGAGGTGCTGGCCGATTGTGGCACCGTCAAGATCTTCTACGCGCTTTTGAAAGCGGCAAGTGATCATCTTCTGCAACAACGAGATCTAATCTCGTAGGCTTTGGAAATCTTCAAGGGTTAGTATC
>NC_061512.1:137742691-137813597 GCF_022539505.1 Lolium rigidum
GGGGGGGCGCGCCCCTAGGGTGTGGGCCCCCCTTCGACCTTCTGCGCCGCCTCTCCGCCTATAAAAAGCCCCTGGATCAGAAAACCCGATACGATTGACGAAACCCACGAAAACCTTCCAGAGCCGCCGCCATCGCGAAGCCAAGATGCGGGGGACGGGATCTACTGTTCCGGCACCCTGTCGGAGCGGGGAAGTGCCCCGGAAGGCTTCTCCATCGACACCGCTTGCCATCTCCACCGCCATCTTCATCACCTGCTGCTGCTCCCATGAGGAGGGAGTAGTTCTCCATCGAGGCTCGGGGCTGTACCGGTAGCTATGTGGTTCATCTCTCTCCTATGTGTTTCAATACAATAATCTCATGAGCTGCCTTACATGATTGAGATTCATATGATGATGCTTGTAATCTAGATGTCATTATGCTAGTCAAGTGAGTTTTACCTATGTGATCTCCGGAGACTCCTAGTCCCACGTGTGTAAAGGTGACAGTAGTGTGCACCGTGTGGGTCTCTTAGGCCATATTTCACAGAATACTTACTCATTGAATGGCATAGTGAGGTGCTTATTTATATCTCTTTATGATTGCAGCATGTTGTATCACAATTTATCTATGTGCTACTCTAGCAATGTGTTATTAAAGTAGTTTTATTCCTCCCGCATGTGTGCAAAGGTGACGATGCGTGCACCGTGTTAGTACTTGGTTTATGCTATGATCATGATCTCTTGTAGATTATGGAGTTAACTATTGCTATGATATATTGATGTGATCTATTCCTCCTACATATGCATGAAGGTGACAAGTGTGCATGCTATGCTAGTACTTGGTTTAGTCTCGTTGATCTATCTTACACTAAAGGTTACTTAAACATGAGCATTATTGTGGAGCTTGTTAACTCCGGCATTGAGGGTTCGTGTAATCCTACGCAATGTGTTCATCATCCAACAAAAGTGTAGAGTATGCATTTATCTATTCCGTTATGTGATCAATGTTGAGAGTGTCCACTAGTGAAAGTGTAATCCCTAGGCCTTGTTCCTAAATACCGTCGGAGTTACTACCGCTTGTTTACTACTGCCATGCATTACTCTGCTGAGTTACTACTGCTTGCTTCTATCGTTTTATCATGCGTTACTACGCCGCAATACCACCACCATCAACTACACGCCAAGCACTTTTCACGGCACCGTTGCTACCGCTCATACTTATTTATACCACCTCGTATTTCACTATCTCTTCGCCGAACTAGTGCACCTATTTGGTGTGTTGGGGACACAAGAGACTTCTTGCTTTGTGGTTGCAGGGTTGCATGAGAGGGATATCTTTGACCTCTTCCTCCCTGAGTTCGATAAACCTTGGGTATCCACTTAAGGGAAACTTGCTGCTGTTCTACAAACCTCTGCTCTTGGAGGCCCAACACTGTCTACAAGAATAGAAGCTCCCGTAGACATCATGGACACTCTCAACATTGATCACATAACAGAATAGATAAATGCATACTCTACACTCTTGTTGGATGATGAACACCATTGCGTAGGATTACACGAACCCTCAATGCCGGAGTTAACAAGCTCCACAATTCAATGTTCATATTTAAATAACCTTAGAGTGCATGAAAGATCAAGACAACTAAACCAAGTACTAACATAGCATGCACACTGTCACCTTCACACTATGTAGGAGGAATAGATCACATCAATACCATCATAGCAATAGTTAACTTCATAATCTACAAGAGATCACAATCATAGCCTACGCCAAGTACTAACACGGATGCACACACTCGTCACCATTACACCGTGTGAGGAATAAAACTACTTTAATAACATCACTAGAGTAGCACATGGATAAATTGTGATACAAAACACATTGCAATCATAAAGGGATATAAATAAGCACTTCACTACGCCATTCATAACAGTGAATAAGTATTCTGTGAAATATAGCCTAAGAGACCCACACGGTGCACACACTAGTCACCTTTACACACGTGGGACAAGGAGTCTCCGGAGATCACATAAGTAAAACCCACTTGACTAGCATAATGACATCTAGATTACAAGCATCATCATATGAATCTCAATCATGTAAGGCAGCTCATGAGATTATTGTATTGAAGCACATAGGAGAGAGATTAACCACATAGCTACCGGTACAGCCCCGAGCCTCGATGGAGAACTACTCCCTCCTCATGGGAGACAAGCAGCGTTGATGGAGATGGCGGTGGTGTCGATGGAGGAGCCTTTCGGGGGCACTTCCCCGTCCCGGCGGCGCGCCGGAACGAGACTCCGTCCCCGCATCTTGGCTTCGCGATGGCGGCGGCTCGGAAGGTTTCTCGTACCGTGGTTTTTTCGTATCGAGGTTTTAGGTCCGGGACCTTTATATAGGCGAAGAGGCGGCGTCGAAGGTCGAAGGGGCGACGACACCATAAGGCCGCGCGCCGGGGGTGGGCCGCGCCACCCTATCATCCGGGGCCCTGTGGCCCCCTCCGGCGGCTCTCGGGTGTTCTGGATGCTTCCGGGCAAAATAGGAACCCGGGCGTTGATTTCGTCCAATTCCGAGAATATTTCGTTACTAGGATTTCCGAAACCAAAAACAGCGTAAAACGAGAACCGGCCCTTCGGCATCTCGTCAATAGGTTAGTTCCAGAAAACGCATAAATATGACATAAAATGTGCATATAACATGTAGATATCATCAATAATGTGGCATGGAACATAAGAAATTATCGATACGTCGGAGACGTATCACTTCCCTCGAAGACTGCCGCGATCCCCTATACTTGTGGGTTATCAGGGGCTTCCACCTATATAATGAGGACCATAGGGGAGGGGCCGGCCACACAAAAGCCATCTAGGAAGAAGCCCCCAAGTGGCCGGCGCCCTAGACCCCCTTCTCCCCAAACCCTAGCGCCCCTCCTCCACATATCTCTCCCGCAGCGCATAGGCGAAGCCCTGCCGGAGATCTCCACCACCACCGCCACCACGCCGTCGTCTTGCCGGGATTCGAGGAGGATCTACTATTTCCGCTGCCGCCTGGAACGGGAAGGAGGACGTCGTCTTCATCAACACCGTACGTGTGACCGAGTACGGAGGTGCTGCTCGATTGTGGCACCGTCAAGATCTTCTACGCGCTTTTGAAAGCGGCAAGTGATCATCTTCGCAACAACGAGATCTAATCTCGTAGGCTTTGGAAATCTTCAAGGGTTAGTCTCGTGATCCCCTCGTTGCTACCGTCTTCTAGATTAGATCTTGGCTTGTGTTTCGTTCTTGCGGTAGGAATTTTTTTGTTTTTTATGCTACGAATCCCATCAGAAGGGTCGGTGGATCCTGCCGGCGCCTCCACCGGGCGCCCCATTGGAAACAAGACGGCCAAGGCCGAGAGGAATGCGGCGCCGATATTGGCCGCCATGGATGTGATGGGATTCGTAGCATAGAAAACAAAAAAAAATTCCTACCGCAAGAACGAAACACAAGCCAAGATCTAATCTAGAAGGCGGTAGCAACGAGGGGATCACGAGACTAACCCTTGAATATTTCCAAAGCTTACGAGATTAGATCTCGTTGTTGCAGAAGATGATCACTTGCCGCTTTCAAAAGCGCGTAGAAGATCTTGACGGTGCCACAATCGGGCAGCACCTCCGTACTCGGTCACACGTACGGTGTTGATGAAGACGACGTCCTCCCCCCGTTCCAGCGGGCAGCGGAAGTAGTAGATCCTCCTCGGAATCCCGGCAGCACGACGGCGTGGTGGCGGTGGTGGTGGAGATCTTTGGCAGGGCTTCGCCTATGCGATGCGGGAGAGATATGTGGAGGAGGGGCGCTAGGGTTTGGGGAGAGGGGGGTCTAGGGTGCCGGCCACTTGGGGGCTGCGGCCTAGATGGCTTTGGTGTGTCCGGCCCCTCCCCTTGGCTCCTCATTATATAGGTGGAAGCCCCCAAGAGTTGTAGTCCAAGTCTTCGAATAAGACCCCAACAACAAAACTTGCCATAGGTGGGAAACCTACTCAAGGGGGGAGTCCTACTCAAGGTGGGACTCCCACCTTTCCTTGAGGTGGGGTGGCCGGCCACCTTAGGTGGAGTCCACCTGGGACTCCTCCCCTTAGGGTTGGCCGGCCATGCTAGTGGAGTCCCTCCGGGACTCCGCCTTCCATAGTGATTTCTTCCGGACTTTTCTAGAACCTTCCATAAATGCACCGGATCATTTTCAAACTTGTAAAATGACTTCCTATATATGAATATTATTCCCCGAACCATTCCGGAACTCCTCGTGATGTCCTGGATCCCATCCGAGACTCCGAACAAAACTTCGAACACCATTCCATATTCCATATCTACTTAAACAACATCAAACCTTAAGTGTGTCACCCTACGGTTCGCGAACTATGCAGACATGGTTGAGACTTCTCTCCGACCAATAACCAATAGCGAGATCTGGAGATCCATAATGGCTCCCACATATTCAAAGATGACTTAGTGATCGAATGAACCATTTACATACGATACCGATTCCCTTTGTCACGCGATATTTTACTTGTCCGAGGTTTGATCATCGGTATCTCTATACCTTGTTCAACCTCGTCTCCGACAAGTACTATTTACTCGTACCGTGGTATGTGTTCTCTTATGAACCATTCATATGCTTGCAAGCTAATTAGACGACATTCCACCGAGAGGGCCCTGAGTATATCTATCCGTCATCGGGATGGACAAATCCCACTCGTTGATCCATATGCCTCAACTCATACTTTCCGGATACCTAATCCCACCTTTATAACCACCCATTTACGCAGTGGCGTTTGATGTAATCAAAGTACCCTTCCGGCATAAGTGATTTACATGATCTCATGGTCGAAAGGACTAGGTAACTATGTATCGAAAGCTTATAGCAAATGAACTTAATGATGTGATCTTATGCTACGCTTAATTGGGTGTGTCCATTACATCATTCATATAATGACATAACCTTATGTTATTAATAACATCCAATGTTCATGATCACGAAACGATGATCATCTATTAATCAACAAGCTAGTTATACAAGAGGCTTACTAGGGACTCCTTGTTGTTTACATAACACACATGTATCAATGTTTCGGTTAATACAATTATAGAATGGTATATAAACATTTATCATAAACACAAAGATATATAATAACCAATTTATTATTGCCTCTTGGGCATATCTCCAACAGGATGCCTCCCTCGAGAAGATAACCACCTCATTCTCGGTGGAGAACAAGGAAGCGGCGGATAGGGCCGCCGTCGTGTGGAAGGCAATCCTCGACAAGAAAGACATGAAGATCGAGTTGGAGAGGGAGAAGGTGGAGGCAGCAAAGATGGAAGCTCACGCCGCTGCCATGAAGGCCACCAACGAAGCGACGCAGCTTTCGTTGGCCAAGATGTCTCAAGAATCCAAGATCTTGATGGCCGACATGGAGAAGATGGACCCGTTGGCGCCGGTTGTAACATCCCAGGATTCCAGAAAATTGCGGGGTAGATTTAGGAAGGGATGTGCATCTCATCATAAAAATCTGGGGAAATTTCGCGCTTTATTGCATAACACATCAAAGGGGATCAAGTTTCTCTGTCGACACCAATGAGGGTTTAGGGTTTCGAGAGTGCGATAAACTTTGACATGATCTCTTTGCATTTAGGTCTTGTATATTAGTTGTGCATCATGTTGATTGAAATGAAAACTTTAAAATTAAATGAGAATTCAAACTCAAACAATTCAAATTGGATTAAATAATATATAATTAATTCATAATATTGAATACATACAAATAACAATAAAAGATAAATACATATAATATAGAGCTCAACATAGAGAAAACTTGAGCTTTATTAATTAACACACATGATACATTGTCAATTACAATATTCATTATATAATTACAATTAATCAAATAAAAGCAAAAGAAATGAATAAAAGAAAATTACAAGTATCTATAACTAAAATCCTAGATACTATTCATCTTCTTGATCATGAAGAACACCTTGATGATCTTGAAATGATTCAAACCTGCACATTAAAGAAAAACAAAGAATTGCATTGCACTTTGCCAGTTGGCTGTTAAAGATAAAGCAAAATACGGGATAAGCTTGAATCAGCCGAGCTGATCCACATCCAGGGAGCAAGTCCCAACCAAGTGAAGCACACAGCTCACAAGGCATGTTGCATGGCCAACAACACACAACCAATTAGGGTAGTCACCAAAATGAATAGCCTTGTTGTCGACCAGGGAGCACAACATAAAGAGGTATAAAAGCTTTTCAGCTCCAAACCCTAGAGTTCATCGACACAAGCACCAGAAAGTGTAGAACAATAAGAACATCAAATAGTAGAGACCATCCAGTGCCTATTCCACCAAGAATAGGTAACTGTTGAGCAAGATATGGTGAAGTAGCTCACAACAGATCACAAGCCATGATGAGAAGGACAAGCACATCACGAGCCAGTTCATCACAGAAGCAAAACCTCTACATCAACAAACATCTAGTAGATGGAGTGAGGTATACACAAAATCATGAGCAAGCAATGGTTTTGCTCATATTTCACAACATATGCACAACACACCCAAGCCATAGGGTAGGGGTACCCTAATTGTATCATCACTTGGTCCTAGACCATGTGATGATGGCAAAATGGGCAGATGTCAGTAAAACAAATCCCAGAGGACACTAGTTATACCCAAGTGAATCACCACAGAGGCAACCAAAAGCATCCAGTATGGATTTGATCTATTGCTATCCTAACCAAACTCACTTAGCAGCACCAGCCTAGTAAAACCATCAGAAAAATAGACATATTTGTGTCTATATGATTTTTCAACATCAAACTTGTACTGGAATCAAATGGTGATCACCAGTATCTTTGCACAGAAAGCATACAAGTGGCAGGAGCAACCATATCTAGCAGAAATCCATTGCTAGAGTCACAACAACTACCTAGCCGTACACACAAGCCAGCCGAACAAAGATATCATTACTCTAGAGAGTTCAACAACAAGTGGAGGTGCCAACCATAGTTGGTTTCCATCCAAACTTGTATAAATAAAATAGGAAATCATCACTGCATCAGCAGTTCATTTCTTTTGTCAGAATTTAGGAAGCAAAACTTCACTGACAAGCAAAAGCATCAAAAACAAGCCTACACAAATGATACATGTGTATCAGGTAGATCACCAGCCAACAATAATGCTTTTACTAGCAACAACAACCACCAGTACTTGGTGAGAAGTTTCATAGACAAGCAACAACATCATATAAACAAGTATATAACAATCCAGTAAGTATATGATGATCACGGGATTATCCAAGGCCACAAATACAAGCAGTAGCAACTGCAAGTAACTGCACTAGATAAAACAACATATATATCACCTTTTATAATTGTATCCAGGGCCTGGTTCATGAAGAGGCGCGCCGAAATCCGCGCGCGAGACGCCTGATCACCGGCGCTATGCGCCTAGCACATTGGCCTCCTTTTGGACTTTTTATGCTGTTCAGGCCTTGTTGTGCCCCTTTTGGACTCCACTTTGCACCGTACCATGTGCAAAGTGTGATGAACTTATTTCAGACCTCAATTTGAGGCTGTAATTTCGTGCGAATTTGACCTAATTTGAGGATACAACCTCTTTTCTGAATTTCAGAAATATAAACTAGCCCGCGCCGAAAATGCGTCGGCCCGCTGGAGCCACCCCCAGACGCAAACGGACGCACAACCATTTCCGCGTTCGCCAGACGATGCAAACAGACGCCCGCGGATAATTTAAGCGTCCGAAATGCGTCGCGCCGCTGGAGATGCCCGACCAGGGAGAGAAGAGAAATTGAGTCCTGCAGCATAGGGAAGGGCGGCCATAGGATGCCTTCTCACCTTCGCCCAACTTTCTCACTTTCGCGTGCAAGACGGCGTTGGACCGTTGGCAACAAACAGTGAGATCATGGTGAGCAGGATCATACTACACTGTCCTACGTATACTGCATCTGTTCACCTTTTATTTACTTTGCCTTGCAAGAAACAGTGAGATGGTCTTGCATTTCTTTTGGCTTGGTTGTGCTCAATTAATTAAGGTTTGGGGTTACCTAGAGCGGTCATGGTGATTGGATAAGCGACTATCGCACACTCTACTCATACCCTGTGTCCCAGTTGTTATCCAAGATTTGGAGCTACACCATTTGCAATATGCTTGAAAACGAGTGACCACAACACAACCCTCTTTTTGGTCCCTGTTTGTTTATGATGACAATCTATATGATTTGGACTTCTGAAGCATATTCAGATCGGCTCATTATTGCCAAGGTTGAAGTATGAGAGAAATTAAGTTATGATTCAGGTATATAAAAATTATATGGTATCATGGGGGCACAGTGATCATTTTCTAGAAGTTTCCCAACCATCACTTGTTAAACAGGTATTTAATTTCAAAACATAATTCACACTTTTGTAATATTTGGAAATAGATATGGAGTAAGCTGGTTATCTCATGTTTACACATGAACAATGGCACTTGTATTTGATAGATTGCTCTAACTTCTAGGGTGGTCAGCGGGTTTAATAGATATTTTGTCATATTTTCCATTGAAATAATAGCCATGAATAAATGGACACTGCCTGACTTTTCTATTGCAACGAACAGGTACACGTCGCAATGTCCTTGAATCTCTTCTTATTAAGGAAAGTATATATACAAGTTAGAATACACATTAAATTATGCATATTTTACAAGCATGTACGGTAATACCTTTCTATTCCAGCTAATTATCTTATGCATGGTTGTCCGAAAAGTTCATTTTGTTTGTTCGGTGTTGGATATCATTGGTTCATCATTTGTCATTGGTTGGATGGGGCGCTATAATGATTAGATTTATGGTGTATCACTGAATTGGTAATTTTGGATAATGCTTGTGAGGATTTCAGCGTAATGGAAAACCAGTTTCCTGTTTGCTCATTAGTTTTTATGTTTTTTCAGTAAATTTTAACCCTTGATTTTTTTCTTTTTTACAGTCATATCATTTTGAATGTCTTAATCCTGCAAAAAAAAAAAAAAAACAGGTTCAATTCAGATAGCTGCCTGGCATGTCACTCCAATCAAATGCTGCCCGCATGTGCACTTGTTCATTAAGTATTGATAGCAGTTTAATTACTATGATTTACTGATTATGAGCTAATGCTTTTATTTTCGGACACATAGCTAGAAGATGCGAGCCATTAGAGAATAAGATTTGCAATGTTTTTCTCTAACTATTTTCTATTGAAAGAGTAATTGCATAGTAATTCAAATTGTTTGAATTTTTACCAAAAGTCTGTCCACAGTATTTTAAAACATCTATATATTCTTTCGTGAAGATGGGCGGGCGCAGCAAAGCGCGCTTTAGTGATCTAGTGAATTCATACGATTTGCTATCCATGAGTCAAAAGGAAAGGTTATCTTCCGATGTTTTCCACGCATGGAAAAAAAGATATTGATGTGGCTGGGTGAGATGACGTGGAAGGCTGTGAACTCATGAAAAATAGTTAGTGGGCATAGAGATGAGGTGGCATAGCTGCATGTTGAGAGTGGGGGCTTGCTATTTAGATACTAGATAATACCCCACGTGTTGCTGCAGAATTGTGTGGTATATAATGCGAGTTACCAGGCATGAGTAAAGCAAATGCACATAGTAAAATGACTATACGACGAAGTATAAAACATGAATGCTATTGATATACATGGCAGCCCAAATATCACTTTTAGCATAGAAAAAATATAACACATTTGTTACCAAATAGCATGGTGGTACAAATAGCATAACCAGCTACACTTCTTTGTTAAATACCTCAATCATCTGTTATGATAAATATGGTATCATATAAAAAAATACATACTGCATAGAGATAAGTAAAAACAATTACTCACGTGAACAGAAAAAATTGTTATTGCATGCCAATTTGTATCTAATAAGGGAAAATAAAAAAAAGTTTCAAATGTTCAAGCATAGTGGGGCCCATCCGAACTTATGTTCTTGTGTTTGGACAGGATTGCACTCCGATATGGTCATTACACTGCACTGCACAAAGAATAAGAAGAGTCCTGAACGACCTGAAGCAATATATTGGACAACAACTTATGTTTGACCACCTATAGAACAACATATGCACAGAGAAATTGTGAAAAGATCATTGGATGAGGCACTATAAGTAATTGAAGCTATGTTTATTCTATTTTATTTAATTGCATGCAGATAAAACAACAGCCAGTAAAATCTGAAAGGAATATAACTTTCCTTATGCATCACCGTAATATTTTGTAAGTTCATGAAATTGCAAGGTGTGCCTGACTAACAAATCTGGTCCGCTAAAACCAAACATTGGCGAATGTGGTAGCTGTATTTTTGTTTCTCGCTCCTCTTTTTCCTACATAATCAGATAAAAGAAAAGAATACATGTGAGCATGAGAATCCTATCCAATACTCTGAAAATACAAACCTCGGGTTGTCCTGATTTCATAACATGAACATACTAACAAATGAATTGCATCCATGCTTAGAAAAAAATGAGTAGTACAATTTTCTTGATTATCCTTCATGTGAAATTCGTTCTTGATCCAAACCTGAACCAAACAAAAAGGGAAAATTGACAACCAATGTCGAACAAACCAAATGCTGTAAAATTGTGCCGCAATTCAAGGTGGGCGATACTAAAACAGAGGCAGCTCCGTTTCCTTCTAAGCTCTAGGCTCCACTTCTTTGTTCCCTGGCTGTACGTGGAAAGCTTTGAGGCTGGAGATACCTCAATGATCTTGGGCTGGATGTCAAAGCAGGGGAGAGTCTGCAGTGGCGCCATCCTGATAGGAGCGAGCCCGCTGCAGCGGAGATTAACATTGGACTAGGAGATGGCTATATATATTGGGTGGAAATTAGGAGAGGAAGTGGAGGGGTGATTTATTGATGGACACAACATGCACTAGTGGAAAACAGGGCTTTCGTGGGAGCCTTTTGTCGCGGGCGCAACTGCACCCGCGACAAATGGCGTGGTCACGTCGCCCCGAAACCATTTGGAGCGAGCCGGGCCTTTTGTCGCACCCTTTTGTCGCGGGCCGTATCACAACCCGCGACAAAAGGGGTCTGAGCTCTGGCGCCTCCTGTAGGCACCCCTTTTGTCGTGGGTCGTAATACGCACGCGACAAAGGGCCATGCCTATATATACACGCAGCCAGCCCCCCACCTTCCTACATTTTTTTCCTTGGTGGTGAAAGGTGGAGGTGTATGCTAGCTCATTTTTTTCTTCATGTGCACAAGAGGTGTTTGATGGAATGCTTGTGATCGAGGGATGCCACTTGATTTTATTTGATAAGATTTCTCCTCTTTTTGATCCTAAAAGGTTAGCAACTATTTTCTCGTATATACATAGTCCGTACAATACTAATTTTAGCAAGGTGATTGCATCTAATACATAATTGTACTTATGATGCAGATGAGTCATCCATGGATGTACGGTAACCGATGTGCTCCCGCTTTCAGAGAGGGCGTGAATTATTTCCTGCTTGTGGCCGAGGCCAACAAGTCGAAGCAAGGTTTTATGTGCTGTCCATGTATAAAATGTAAGAACGAGAAGGATTACTCTTGCTCAAGAGACATTAAGAGCCAGCTGCTTCGGTTTGGATTCATGTCCAGCTATAATGTTTGGACCAAGCACGAAGAAGAAGGGGTTATGATGGAAGACGGCGATGAAGAAAAAGATAACGATGATCAGTACCGATCTATGTTCTCTGAATGCGATGATACCGCAATGGACGACAATGAAGAAGAAGGAGGTGAAGAACAGGCAGCAGATGATCCTGTTGATGATGATCTTCGTCGGGCCATTTCTGATGCAAGAAGAGACTGTGACACAGATAAGGAGAGGTTGCAGTTCGACAAGATGTTATAAGATCACCACAAATTGTTGTACCCAGGTTGTGAAGATGGGCAGAGAAAGCTGGGTAGCATATTGGAATTGCTGAAATGGAAGGCAGAGGTCGGTGTGACTGACTCGGGATTTGAAAAATTGATGATAATATTAAAGAAGCTATTTCCAAGAAATAACGAATTGCCCGTCAGTACATATGAAGCAAAGAAGCTTGTCTGTCCTCTAGGATTAGATGTGCAGAAGATACATGCATGCATTAATGACTGTATCCTCTACCGCGGTGAGAAGTACGAGAATTTGAATAAATGCCCGATATGCGGTGCATTGCGGTATAAGATCGGAAAAGATGACCCTGGTGATGTTGAGGGCGAGCCACCCAGGAAGAGGGTTCTTGCGAAGGTGATGTGGTATGCTCCCATAATACCACGGTTGAAACGTTTATTCAGAAACAAAGAGCATGCCAAGTTGTTGCGATGGCACATGGAAGAACGTAAGAAAGACGCGATGTTGAGGCACCCCGCTGATGGTCAGCAGTGGAGAAACATCGGGAGAGAGTTCCCGGATTTTGCAGGTGAGGCAAGGAACTTATGGTTTGGTCTAAGCACAGATGACATGAATCCTTTTGGGAGGCAGAGCTGCAGTCACATCACCTGACCCGTGACTCTATGTATCTACAACCTTCCTCTTTGATTGTGCATGAAGCGGAAGTTCATTATGATGCCAGTGCTTATCCAAGGCCCAAAGCAACCGGGCAACGACATTGATGTGTACCTAAGGCCATTAGTTGATGAACTTTTGGAGTTGTGGGCCAAACCAGGTGTACGTGTGTGGGATGAGCACACCGAGCAAGAATTTAACCTACGAGCGTTGCTATTCGTAACCATCAATGATTGGCCTTCTCTTAGTAACATTTCAGGACAGACGAACAAAGAATACAATGCATGCACACACTGTTTAGATGATACTGAAAGTAAATATTTGGGAAAAGGCAGAAAAGTTGTGTACCCGTTCAATCGTCGTTTCCTTCTGCGCAAGCATCCCTTAAGGAAAAAAGGCAAACATTTCGATGGCGAGGCAGACCGCCGTCCGAAGCCTGTCCCCCGTAGTGGTGCTGATATATTTGACATGGTCAAGGATTTAAATGTTATCTTTGGAAAGGGTGCAGGCAGTCGACCTGTTCCGAAAGACGCTGACGGACACGCGACCATGTGGAAGAAGAAATCTATGAATCAGAATGCTCAGTGGAAAATAATGAGGAGATGAGGAACTGCAAAGAAACATTCAGTTACGGAGCCAAGGAGGCTAAATTGGTGGAGTAGCTATAGAAAAAATTAATAGAATATTGATGATTGAAGCTTCTAGAGATGGTTGGCGTGCCTAGATAACTTGATAAATGTTTTATAAACGGAACAAATTTTTTTGGGAGGCTTAGGTGGCAGAGTTGAAGACACGTGGCAGCCTAAGATTGTTTAAATATGACTGATGAGGTGACATGTTGCATGTTGAGAGAAATTAAATTAGTGGGTTGCTCCAATTTAGATATTATAGATAAAAGATAACTTATAATATAAAAGATAATGCATTGTACAACTTGTGCTATATGATATGGAGGGCTAATGGAAGGCATATTGTATTTACCATTTTACATGCCCTTTTAGGTGCTACCGGTTTCACTCCGATTGTATCACGTGTGCTCTCTAGATTTGCAGATTCCTTTGAGTGCGTGTTTTCTATGTTGCACTAGGGAAGACTGATTTTGAATCTGGTGCAACCTCCTATACTGCACGATTGAGTGTGTGATTTTCATTGCCAAAACATCTTAATAATTTCCCTCAAAAAGCATACAATACATCGTAAAAGTAACCTTAGTAAGAGCATCTTTACCGGCGCGTCACATAGCAACCATAATAGCCATTTAGGGCTCTAGATACATTTTTAGGCTATACTGGGGCGTTCAATAAGTAGCCGTCTAGTTTTGAAGCCCAATTCAATCATCGACAACCCCGTGCCACGAGGGGTGCCGAATGGGCACGCGGGCTCCTCACGCCACGTTGGATGGAAGCTCTTGGCCCTACCTAGCAGTCGCTGAATAAGCGGCCACCGTAATGACCTAGCCATGCGTGCCGAAGATTAATGGCGCCACCGCCCACCTATCTTTGCCTACCTCCGATCAAGCAATAATTTCGGACCACTGCCCCCACACATGCCTCCGGGTAAAACGGGGTGCTCGAGCACCGGCTCCTCCTCACACAAACCCTGACGTTGCCACCACTGTTCATCATCCCTCCAAAGCTCCATGGCCTGTTCTACAGTCCACGGTCGCGGTCGTGGCCGCCGAGGCAGAGGCCAGGGCGCAGGATCCCCACCCCCTGACGCTCGCCGTCGCCTGACCGCTTCGACAAGTTTCTAGTATAGGTTTCATCAATATTTCACATTTTACAACTATGTAAAATGAAGTCTATATAATATTTCTTTCTTAAAATGAAGCCTATGTAGTATTTCTAGATTTTTTTTAGTGTTTCTTATCGCTACCGGAGTTGGCGGTGTGTGCAACCTCTCCCTAAATTGAGGAGTAGGTGCCGGCGCTTCCTATAGCACGCTGCCGACGCGTCTATTTAAGATGCGCCGGTGGAGATGCTCTAAACCAATTTTTTACGAGTTTCCACAATTATGCTTTGAAGTGAAAATGGGATCCGGGGAGGTTACACATGTCATATTAAAAGTAGGGCAAACCATGGTTAACACAAACAAAAGCAGAGTATACTAGAAAATAATCTTGTTGGCAGCGACAGAGACGAAGGTGCGAGGAAACTAAGGGCATGAGCAATGAAGGCAGCTGTCCAACTAGGATTGGATAAAACTTTTGACATATGCATGCCATGTTATGGTCCTATTAATATGTCTTTCTCTCAAAAGATGATTTGGTTTTTTTTTTCCTCTCACATTTTCACTTAGTTTTCACTTTATGGCTGAAGAGGCTGCCTTCTGATGAAGAGGTTGTCTCCTTATCCGAACCTAATTTGGACCACCCAAACCAAGATAAAGCAGCGAAGCAACACCGTGAGGTTTGAGGTTATGCATTGGCCACTATGGCTATTTCTTCGAAAGGACGTCGTCACGGATGACGGATGTATACCGACGACAGCAATTTTTCAGGGAAGACAGACGAGAGCTCTTCCCCTCAAGAAAAAGAAAAAACAGAGAGAGACAAGCTCGCGTTAAGATTCGTGCTGGCACTGGTAGGGTACAGTCGTCGCCTGAGATTCCGTCTCAGGTTTGTCCTCCGTCATCGTCGTCGCCAAGCGCAGCAGCCACGCCCGCGAGCCGCCGCACACCACCGGAACTGAACGCCCCTCCCCCTCCTCCTCCGGCGGCCGCGGTCTCTACAACCCACCATCGCCGCCGTCGATCCTCTCCCTGACCCACGCCCACCTCGCCTAGGGCATCATCGGGCTGGATCCCCGCCCAAAGCCGCCATGAAGCCGGAGCCCGCCGACGAATCGGCGGTCGCCGCCTGCAAGGTAACCCCGCGTACCTACCTACATACCCACCTACGCCCTTCCACGCCTCGTACGCGTGCGGTTCCGTTGGTGCGTGGTCTAGGGCTTCTACTTTTCATCGCGCGCTCAATCTGGTCTGGCGACGGGTCGGTTCTGATCCTGAAACCTTCCTCCGGCGGCCCCCCCGTAACCGGGAACTTTGGTGCTGCCATTTTGGCTACGTCCCCGCTCCTGCTCCCGAATAGGTTGTTGGTTAGCCGATTAGGGACAGCTAAACTCCCGATCGATCGTGCCAACCCCCAAAATCCGCTTCTTTCTGTAACTCGCCATAGCTTTGCTTACCAGGAGTTGCCAAAGTTGGCCACTATGTCCATATATAGCTGTTGCAATTGGGGCGTGGTTGCGCCTCTAGGTTGTGTTATATAGAGAATTGCCATTTGGGAGGCGGCATTTCTGATGCCCTTCTGCGATTCGAAGCGGACACGCTCCTGTTGTCTGTTTATCGCTTCTTCCTCGGCGTGTTGCTACCGAATTAGCTCATTTATTGATCTCTTTGTCAATCTTTACCAGCTCTGCTACTTTATAGATTGCTTTGCAGTTCTGCTTCAGTAGTAAGATTTTTAAGGCAGGCATTTAGTACCCCCCAACTTCACTTCAGTTGTACTTAATGCCCGTATATTGTAGTTGAACAAGTTTCTGGATTCAAGCATCCACCATCAGCGTAGAACTGTCCTATATTACACAATGCCATCCTCCTATAGTGCCGTTGGAAATTCTGCCCTCGGCTTCTCACAATAGTTGACAAAAACTTGTTTCTTGTTTGCCTCTATTTATAATTTGCAATGGTCTATATCAAAATTTTCATCCTTTTTTTTTGTATCATTTTTCCTGTTCCTGTTGTTGTTGTCAACATGCTCACTGCTAAACTATTTGTTATAGGACAACCTGAAACTCTTCCGAATAAAAGAGCTAAAGGATGTCCTGCAGCAGCTTGGACTTTCAAGGCAAGGAAAGAAGCAGGTTTGTGCACTTTAACTTTTTATCTACATTTCAATCATTCGACAGATATACATTCTAGTTGTTGCTTTACTTAATGGGAGAAAACGCATAACCAATTGGGCTGTCAAGCCCTTCCTATCAAACCCTTAAACATGTTCTGAAACTTATTCACTTCTTGTGTATTTTGTACTATACATAGAATGCTTACTTCCAGGTCACTTTTGGTTTTATGTTTTTTCTTTACAATTACAGGAACTGGTGGAAAAAATCCTTGCAATACTGTCTGATCAACAAGATCAAGGTACATTACACTTCTGTTCTTTTCAAAGAATTATCTTTTTATACTAGTGTTTTTTCTAAAGGTACACGAGGAATAACTTCCATTTTTCTTGTAGTATCGAACCTCAATGGGAAACAGATGGTTGGAAAAGAAAAAGTGTTGAAAATAGTTGATGACACTTTTAGGCGAGTCTACACTTCTTAATGCATCGACCTTTTGTTTGTATGATTTGGATCTTACTAGGTTTTGTCATACTGTTGATTTTTCCTTACTGTTTCTAGGAAACTGCACGAGCCTGCAAATTCTGTTGCAGCCCCTAAAAACCAGGTTGATCCAGGACATAGCGTGAAGACCAAAAAGAAGTTAAATGAGTCTGCTAAAGTGGAAGTCAAGGTCCGATGTCCTTGTGGTAACTCCATGGCCAATGGACCCATGATTAAGGTATCGCTATGTGATTCTTTGTCTATTTGATTGTTTCCAATAAATGCGGTAAGATCACATTTTGTTCATTATGCCTGTTAATTATATTGATTGTATGCCGAATCATCGAATCGGTTTATCTAGATTACTAGATTTCAGCAACTTCAAAGCAGTTAATTCTTCTTATATTCTAAAACTTCGAAGCAGCTAATTGTTCTTGATCACTGAACTTATTTTATTGTGAACATCTAGTCTTGTACGAAATTAGCAATTCTGTTCTAAATAGGTTCTCTTGCTCATGTTTGTTTTCCTTGGAAATTTTCTTGGTCCTTTTCAGTGTGATGATCCACAATGCAATGTGTGGCAACATGTTGGTTGTGCTATCATATCCGAGAAATCTGCAGACAATGTCCCTCCAGAATTACCTTCTAGCTTCTATTGTGATATCTGTCGAATTAATAGGGCTGATCCGTAAGTTCTTTGAAACTTTCATGTGATAGGAAACTCATCCTTGTTCTGTCTGCTTACCTTTCTACATTTTATGGATGAGTTTACTTAATCCGTTCCATTATGCTCCTGTATAAATATTAGACTACCAATTGTTTTAACATACTTTCCTTCTTTAACTCGCAGCTTCTGGGTCACAATTAATCATCCATTACTCCCAACAGCAATAGTTCCGTCTAAAATAGCATCTGATGGGTGAGTAATGCATTAGATATTACTCCCTCCGTTCCATATTAGTTGTTGCTGCTTTAGTACAATTTTGTTCTAAATCAGCGACAACTAATATGAAACGGAGGAGTACCAAAGTTCACTTGGTTATTGTTGAATTACTATTTAGAATAGAACCATGATACTTATGCGATTTGCAAGGTTCAAAAAAGCGTTAAGCGTAATTGGTGCGGTGGCCATTCACTTAGCGCTTCAGCGTGCATAAGCGGCGCTTTTTTCCTCTTTGTTCCGCTTTTCTCTGCTTAAGCACTTATGCAATCAATGCAGAAGGTCTCCGCAATGTGCTTCAGCGCGCATAAGCGACGCTTTTTTCCGCTTTCCCGAACCTTGGCGATTTGCATAATTTTGGTGTGTGATTCATGCTTATTTCCAGGTCATATACTGTACAGCATCTTGAGAAAACCTTTCCATTATCAAGGGCACACTGGGAAATGCTACAGAAAGCAGAATATGACATTCAGGTTAATTACGTTTGCTTCTTCATTTTGTTCAGTTAATAGGTTTGTCCAGGGTCATCTTCCGCTAACCATTTCTTTTGCCATACATTATTATGAATTGTCAAATTGCAATTTCAAAGACTTATCTGTAACTTCTGAGAATGCAGTTTCTAGTCATCTGATGCCATATCAGAGAATATTGGCCTACTGTGTATACATTTTGACATTGGGTTTCTTTGTACCATTTATGTTCTTGCAGGTTTGGTGTATCCTTCTCGATGACCGAGTTCCTTTTAGGATCCACTGGCCTTTACACTCTGATGTGCAAGTTAATGGTAACATGAATTGGCCTACTAGATAATATTCTCTGATATAGTTCTATAAAAAAATGTTTATTCAGTTCAAAGGACACCCCTTAAAATTCACTGTATTGGTTTACTGCTGGTTTTGTTTCTTATCAGTCATGTGATTTAATCCATGGAAGATGCATCTTTATATATTATCTTTATTATTAGTGTATTATATTTTGTTGCACACATTGACATTATGTTCTTCCATGTGCCTGATTGAACGGCTTGGCTTCATATTCGCTTGCCAAACCAATTTTCCCCTGTTAGGATGTTTTGAGTAAGTTTTGCATGGTATTTTACGTTTTCAAGCTTTATATGTGGTGGTAGTCTGACATAGCTTGTGATCAGTCGCTGCACTGAATACCCTTTTTTTTGTGACAGTAAAACCATAGGGGAAGCCCCTACAGTATAATTTTGTATTAAAAGGGAATGATATGTTGCACTCACTTGCCTAATTACACGTCTTTATGCATTTATGGCTTCTTACGCTTGTGCATGCTCTCATATTGGCAATTAAGGAATTTAGTATCATGCATTCTTCTAGCTATAGATTTAATCTGGCATTTGTTACATGAAATTTGCTGTGCCAGATAGCCATGTGAAATCATCATAGATTTGAGCTATTCATGTTGGCAGTTCTTTTTCTTCCCTTCAGGTGTTCATGTCAGGGTTGTCAACCGGCAAGTTACACAGCAGTTAGGTGCCAATGGTAGAGATGATGGTCCAGTAGTAAGTATCATGTTGCCATGGAGCTTGCTCTCTTACGTTATAGCTTCAGAATGATATGCCTCACTAATTATTATGTTACTAGTTAGTTACAATTCCTGTTTATTGTTTGTTGATCTACTCATTTTTTCTCTCTTCCCAGTTAACTGAATATTGCAAAGAAGGACCGAACAAAATTGTTCTATCTAGAAGTGACTCCCGCATGTTTTCTTTGGGTGTCCGAATCGCCAAGAGGAAATCTCTACAAGAGGTAACTGTTTTTATTTGTATATTGAGTCAACCAGGGAGAACTCAATCTACTCACAAAGCCTCTATTTGGTGATCTTTCGTGCACAGTATGATCGATTCTTACTGGGCTCTCCCCCTGGTATAACACGGATCTGAACCCACGTGACTAAAACATCTGTACCTTTCCTCCATCACTATCGTTCCATCCTCGATCCCCTTCCGCCTGCTGTGCTGGCACTAGAAAAGACAAAAAAATCAAGTTTTGACTAGGTGATTTATGGCTTTCAACTATCAAAGCGCAAACTTTCAACTCAAATGAACATTAACTTACAACTTCGAAAACTAAAGCTTTCAACTCAATGAACACGAAATTCTGACGGAGGGCCAGCACTCGGTTTGGGCGGGAGTGGCAAGCCATAGCCTTCATTTGCGGTGCTCGTAAATGAAGGAATGTATTGTTGGTTGGGGATAAGTAAAAGAGAGAAAAAAAGGAGAGGAAGAGGCAACCACGGGGTGAAAATGTGGTGCTTGTTTCTGGCTGGGTGCAGTCGGAATTGATCACCATCGCGTGCCAATTATGAAGCTCGTATTTTTTACTGTTGTCTAGATTGTCTCCCCAAGTGAACTCCATTGTAAGTCCTCAGGCGATCGTCTATGTGATCAAAGATGGTACAAAAGTATAAAACTAATAATGTATGTTGAAGAATGTTCCAGTATCAGCTTGCTTTCTGGCCAGGATTTCTGGTTTTACATCAAATTACGCTGTTAAAAATGTATTTTCTTTCCACACTCTGGTATAAGGCCAGAAAACAAGCTGATACCTATGAAGTGTGAACCATCACCACCTGAAATTGGACTGTGCTTTATGGTCTCAGTTCGTATCTTATAGTTTGATATGGACAGGTTCTGAGTTTGGTGCCAAAGGAAGATGATGGTGAGAAGTTTGATTATGCCCTTGCTCGTGTGCGCCGCTGTGTTGGTGGTGGAGCTGAGGCAGATAAAGCAGACAGTGATAGCGATATTGAGGTTGTGGCTGACACAGTATCTGTGAATCTCCGATGCCCGGTAATTACCCTGGCCATTACTCAGAATGATTAGATCCGGCATGATATTGCTGATATTCTGCTACCTGACCTCATGTTCATTGGAGTACCGAACTTTGCAATTGCCACCTGATGGCCGGACATTGTTCTCTCTGCGATCCATGAACCCAGTGCTTAAATTTACCCTTCTAGAATCATCATACTTTTTAATTACAAATTTTTAACAAAATGCATTCCTAAAAATCCCATATTGTAAATATGATATTATCTGGCTCATAGTTTATTTTGCTCTCCTTCACACAATGTTAGCCATCATGTCTTTGTATGCCAGGTTCTGTAATACTTGGCTTTCTGAAAGCTAATTTATCTTGACAGATGACTGGTTCAAGGATTAAGATAGCTGGTAGGTTCAAATCCTGTGTTCACATGGGTTGTTTTGACTTGGAAGCTTTTGTGGAACTTAATCAACGTTCACGGAAGGTTTGATTATTTCTCTTAAAATTAATTAATTACCCTTTTTCCGTTCTTTGCCTAATAAAGCTTTATTTCCCTCTCTGCAGTGGCAATGCCCAATTTGCCTGAAGAACTATTCTTTGGACAATATAATCATTGATCCGTATTTCAATAGGATCGCTTCGCTGGTGAGTTCATAGTGGAACGATGTATTTGTTGAAGTCTGCATTAGTCCATTATGCATCATTTTGCCGATATCGTTGCATTTTGGTGACACAGATCCAAAGCTGTGAAGATGATGTATGTGAAATTGATGTCAAGCCTGATGGTTCTTGGAGAGTTAAGGGCGGAGCTAAACTGAAGGATCTTGCACGGTGGCATTTACCAGATGGTACTCTCTGTGTGGCCACCAGCATAAGCTCTAGGCCCAACACGGATATAGTAAAGGAGGAGATTAAAGAAGTGTCTCCATCTGAACAGCTGGGCTGTCGTATTAAGTTGGGAATTAGGAAAAACAACAATGGCAAGTGGGAAATTACCAAGAGAGGGGATGTTAACTCGATGCCATCTTCTGATAATGATCAGTCAGAGAACTTCGAAAATGGAAACTGTGTCAGTTCTACAAGCAACATTGATCTTGAGAACACTGAAGATTCAGAACCAGGACAATGTGTACATGATCTTGATTCTTCTCCTGTAGATGAACATGTGCCTCCAGTACCAATAGAGCAAGATATAATAGTACTGAGTGATTCTGATGATGATGATGATAATGTCATGGTGTTGTCTTCTAATGCTTTGAACTGCAACTCGGCAGATGATACTGGAGATCCATTTCCACCCAATCCACCTAAAACTTCAGGAACAAGTAAGGAACAACCTGATGGAGCTCCAGTCGAAGCTTCGTTTCTTATGTTAACTGAAGATTTTGAAGAGTTGGGACTGCCATTCTGGGGGTATCCTTCAAATCCCCAAGATAACCCTGCCATAGAGTCAACAAATGGTCTAGGTGAAGTGCAAAACTTCGCTGCCAACCATCAATCTCTGCATGATCCAGTCTCTGGGGTTAACTCGGTAGCAACGCCAGCAGCAAATCTACTAGAAGATGGACATGATGGTTCGTTGCAAGCACCACTTGACCATAGTTGCGCTGGCAGAAGTCTAAGTACTGCCAATAATGTGTCCCGGAAAAGGACGAACCATGGGGATGAAATAACAGCTTTAGATGGTATGACAGAAGCCACTAGCTCATTCTGATTTGTGTTGTTTTGTTTGTGTGTGACTTCTGTGTGCATTACAATTCAGTCTAGACCTTTAGCAAACTAGAATTGTAGTGTGCCTGCTATCTCTTTACTGCCTCCTTGCTTACTGCCATTTATGTTAGATCATTAAACTGTATTTGCAGAATGTTTCTGAATACAATGTCTTATATAACATTTTATTCCCCGTGTGCAGCTCCGGATGATAAGTTAGCCGGGGAGAGACCTGGTGGTCCTTTATCACCGCCTCGGCAAGCGCGTTCAGTTCGACCAAGATTTGTACTAACAATCGACTTGGACTCTGACTAGCAGTCTGCCGTGCATTTCTGGTGCGAGCTATACAATTTATTGCCGTCTCCTCCATGGAATGATCACTCAAGTTTTGTTTGTGATTCATTCGTCCAATCCTGCCTGCCTTTGGAAAGGATGCTACCTGATGTTGGAGCATGAATGCAGTGCTCTCATGATCGTTGTTCTGGGAAGTGCAAGCAGGAAGCTGTTTTTCTTTCTCTGGAGCTGATCTTGTAGGCCCTAGAACATAGCAAGAGTGCAATATTGAAGTATATAGAGCTCAACTGTGTAGTCAATTTTGGTTTTATAGCATAGCAGGAACTGCGTGTGGCAGTCGATGTACATATGGGGTGGTTCGTTATCCATTCATTAGAGTAAGGTTTCTTCTCTGAAGAAGAAAGGGATAATGGACCGAGCTCATGTTTTTAATTTTAATTATATCATCACCATATTAGTAAAGAAGAAAGGGATAGTGTCTCGTGTCTTTAGTTGTGTAAAGTATTCTTGTTAAGGTGTATTTTATTTTTGTTAAATCATCGTCATAGCATTGGCCCTTGCTGAAGATCTTGCTTTGGACAGGATGCATATCGTCTTGGATTGCAAGTCAGTCGTTTCAGATATCAAGGATGGTTATATGGGGGATATATGGATCGTCGTTTCTGAGATAAGATCCCGAACTACAATTTCCGAGAGTGTAGTTTCGCCCATGAAGCTAGAGCTTCAAATTTCTAGCACACAATCTAGTTTTTTTTTTCTCTCTTTGAAATGGGGAATGCCCCTGGCCTCTGCATCAATAGATGCACACAACTATTTATTAACAACAATAAAAAATTCTAAATTTACAAATCACGGATCTGATAGGGTTGATACAAAAATCAAGCATTGAAAAAGAAGCAAGTAATGCTAAGCCTAAGCATCTTGCAAATTTATAAATCACAGATCCGATAGGGTTGATACAAAAATCAACCATTGAAAAAGAAGCAAGTAATGCTAAGCCTAAGCATCTTGCAACCATTAGTAGGCGGTTGCACTCAATCACCCAGTAACCATGCATTCCCGCTGGTTCTCCGCAAAAGGAATCGCCATAACTGAATCCAATGTGCAGTCATATGGATAACCTACATAAAATTTGTAGCATCTTTCATGTTAAATATAATATCATTTCTACAATTCCAGATCAATCAACATAGAGCCGAAACACCAATGCAAATTTTAGCTTTACTCTTATTGATGCCATTTAGCAAATTCCCAAATATATTTGTGATATTCTATGGTAATGGAATATAGTGACCTAAACAACTCCCCATACCAGTTTAGGGAAAGGATAGGAAATAAAAAGATGATTCACGGTCTCCCCTAAATCGCAAAAGCAACATTTCTTACTCTCATTTCAATTCCTTTTAGCTAAATTATCACATGTGAGTAGAAATTTTATATTTAGGAACCACATGAGTTTTTTTTATCTTTAGTGGGATTTTTAACTTCCAGAGCTACTTTTTTAAAAAAGGTGTATGATCATTCATTAAATCCGCGTACAAATATTTGACAATAAACACGTCAGAGGTTAATTTCCATATAAAGAAGTCCGGATCATTATTTAAAGATACCCACATCAAACGTCTACATAAGTGAATCCAAGAATTCCACTTATTACCTGTTATTACCTGTCAGTTTTCTCGTAAACCTCATATTTACGGGGATAGAAGACAAAACACTTGCAACAGTAACATGCTTATGTTGCACAATGTTGAATAATGTAGGGTACTGCTGAGCTAACGGTGAAAATCCTAGCCAAGTATCTTCCCAAAAACGGATTGTTTTCCGTCACCAACTTTGAAAAGACCTTTGCTAAAGACCAACTTTGAAAATCCTAGCCAAGTATCTTCCCAAAAACGTTCATAAGGCCTTTCCAAAACGGCGAGTATGTCGGCTTGCTTTGGACTTGAGATATTAATTTTTGGACAAATATTTATTATGTAGCAATTCTTGCCACACGCCCTGTTTGTTTATCAAGTTGAACAACCATTTGTTGAGTAAGCATCTGTTCTTAACATCGAGAACCTCAAACCGACCCCCCCCCCTAATCCTTTGGTATACAAATAATATTCCAGTTAGACAACCGATATTTACGTTTACTATGTTCACTTTGCTAGAAAAATCGAGATCTGTAAAAGTCAAGACGCTTTCGTACCCCTTTAGGTATTTGTAAGAAAGATAACATGAACACTGGTAGACCAGCGAACATTGAATTAACGAGTACACGACAATCTCCATATGATAACATCTTGCTCGCCTAGCAGCAAAGTTTTCCTTCAAACTGACTTTCAACTGGATACCATTCAGAAATCTTTAGTTTTCGATAGTGAATAGGAATAACCAAATAACGGAAAGGGAGAGAACCAGCCTCACAATCAAAGAGTTGTTTATACTGTTGCTTCCCTTCCCTGGCCTTCCCAAAACAGAAAATTTTATTTTTGTGAAAACTAATCTTTAGACCAGACAATTGTTCGAAGAAAGACCAGATAAGCTTCATATTAACTTCATATTAACTGCTTATTCTAAATCATGCTCCATGAATAAAATTGTGCCATTAGCATGTTGCAGACTTGATACCCCTCCCTCAATCAAATGAGGTATGAGATCACCTATGTCACCATCTTCTTTAGCCCTAGCTATTAAGACGGCGAGCATGTCTGCAACAATGTTGAAAAGCATTGGCGATAACGGATCACCTTGTCTTAAACCATTTTTAGTTTGAAAATAATGGCCAATGTTATCATTGACTCTTATTCCCACGCTTCCACCTTGAACAAATTGCTCAACTAATTTACACCACTGGGTATATGATTTCGCATGGAGCTAGTAAGACGCCACCTGTGGCTTAGTATTCCTTACTCTGAAACTATACCTGTAAACATTGTCTTTGATTAGCAAATTGTTCTTTAAAAAAGCAGGAAACTGAGTACAGGGCCTGAGATTCATGGCATTGAAATGGTTGTGTCCCAATAGCTGCTACGAATATGCCCGAAACAAGGCAGTTGGTAAGGTTGTGTCTGAGTACACAGATCGTTTTGAGGAAAAGATGTCCAAATACAGAAAGGAAAACCCGGAGGTCAAAGATGCATATTATGTTAAGTGTTACATCAATGGTTTGAGACCAGAAATCAAGCACTACATTAAGCCCTTGAAACCGGCCAATCTATATGATGCAGTGGAACATGCTCGGGACATGGAGCAAGCCGTCCAAGCAAATTATCAACATCACAGCAAGAAGTTGTCCTAATCTCTCGCGTTTTGCGTCCCAACAGATAACCTCAATTCTTTTCTTGCAGTAATAAATACAAGTGGTAAATACTAGTGGTAACACTAATTGCATGCTAAAGAAAGACACTACTAGCAACAACAATCAGTGTAGCATAGCAAGTAACCGCGCGTGGCAGTTGACGTACATATGGCTGGTTTGTTTCCATTCATTCAAGAGTTACTTCAGTTACCTGAATGAAGAAAGTGATATTGTACCCTGACTTTTAAGGAATATATTTCATCTCTGTCAATCTGAAGCTACTTTGGTTACCTGAATGAACCTACAACTGCTACTCAGATGTCTTTGTAACAGAGAAACAGATCATGGCAAATCAAGCCGAAGAAGATTGCTGACCACGCCACTCTAGAGTTACAGGGGTAGATTGTCAAAGATACCATACCAAACTAGCAGTGTTTTTCCAGCTTTTTCCGGATGTAACTTGAGACGTATCAAGCGTGACAACAACACCTCCTGCGAATCACCCTTTCCCTACTCAGACAACAGCTGCGCGCACACCTCTCACAAAATCTGCATGAAGCAGCTATCCGTCTTTCCACTTCTCAGTCAAGACCTTCAGAGCTCATCAAAATCAACATGTGAAGCTCCTATCAGTGATGGCTCTGTGGTTATTTCCTCGTAGAGAGTCACCCTCCCTTGAAGCTCCGCAATAGTATCTTCAATGAACTCTAGAAGACGAGGGTCGTCATCAATCAGCTGCATCTTATCACGCCAATGCGACGAAGAGACCTCAGCAAGGATCAGTCTGCATATCTCATCAGACACTTCATCCTCTTCCACTACATCGAGATCCTCAAGATATAACTCAGAGAGATCACCGGCGACTTCCAGTATCCTTTCCTGTCCAAATTCAGCAGCATTACCTTCGATTCCAGGCACACCAGCGAGCAAGCTCTTAGCTGTGTCGATGTCACCTGCATGTTGAGGAGCGGTGAGGGTTAATTAACACCAACTAGACGCAATACA
Organism: Lolium rigidum; assembly: GCF_022539505.1. NCBI lineage: Eukaryota > Viridiplantae > Streptophyta > Magnoliopsida > Poales > Poaceae > Lolium > Lolium rigidum. The sequence continues at coordinate 137,769,584 of NC_061512.1, forward strand.
GTTTGTTCAGAGAGTGATGTCTAGACACAAAAGGAATCCCGGAAGTACAACATCATTCGAGGAAAAGCACTCAGGGCTGCCAAGTACAGAAGGGAGGATGAAGGGCAACAGGTTTCAGTATCACAGTCTCTATCTACTTATGTGTCAGGGAACATGGTAAAACCCTTAAACGCTTGGCAGCCTAGGTTTTAGAGATGTGGGAATGTTAAATAAGACTCTCTTGGCTAGATAAGCCCAAGAGGATTTCATAGACTGGCATTTTGAAAATTCAGGCTATTTCACTGTAACGAGTGCTCACAAACCAGCTCTTCATATATGAAGGTATGAGTAAGGGTAAAGGAGTCGAGACTCAGAAAATGAAAGTAGGACGGTTTGGATTGGATTTTGATGTGGAAAGCAAACGTTCCCCAGAGGTATTTGCATGGAACAGGTTTTGTGCCTACCAAAAGAAATACGCCTAGGGCCAGAGAGTTGTTATCTTGCGATTGTCAAATGCTGGGGTTGTAAGTGGTGTAACAGGAACTTGGTTGCAGCATCTACGGCCTAGATTAGAGCCAGAGAGTCCTTGGCCCAATTCAGTGATATGCCCGGCCGGTGGCTAAAAATGTGGAAGCTAGGCATGGCATGCGTTGCAAGGTGTAAAGCATGCTGAAGAGCAAAGTGAATTTGCCACAAATTTGGCATCGAATCAAGAAAACAAATCTCTGTGGTGCTCTGTTTACAACTAACCAATTAGAGTACAGGCATATGATAGGCAATTGATCCACATGGACGAAATTACGAGGAATGACGTGTGCTTACCGGATCTAATTTTGCAGAGAACGTAGCGTATCTTGAGGGCGAAGAGACGCTGCTGGGCATTGGCGGCGGGGTTCTGGTGCCGAAGCAAGAGCCGAGCGGCGAGGTTCCGGAGCATGCCGACGAGCTCCTCCACGGCCGCGATCCTCCGGGTTATCTGCGCCAGGGCCTCCTCCTTGGCCTCCAGAACGGCCATGTTCCGCACGGTGACGTAAGGCGCGCCGTCCAGGAGCTGGCGGAGCGCCGGGGCTTCCCTGGGCGGCGAGTAGGGGACGACGTAGCAGTCCGTGGCGGAAGGAGGCCGAGGAGGAGTGTCCCCGAAGGAGGCTGCGGTTTCGAGAATGAGGTCGACGGCTTCTTGCAGCTGCCGGGCGGTGGCGACGCGGACGCGGAGCGGGTCGCCGAACTTTATCTGCCCGTCGGGGGCGCTCTGCAGCGCGTGGGGAAGCCCCTCGCGGAGGACCTCCAGCGAGATGCCGTACTTCGCGGCCATCTCCGCGTCCCGCTGGGGCTCGGGAGGCATGGCGGCGAGCGGGAGCCGGAGCCGGAGCAGGAGGCGAGGCCGGCGGGGATTTGTTGCGAATCGGAGGCGGGATGTTGCCGAGGTTTGGTCTTTCTTGGCAGAGAAGGAATTGAACCAGAGCCGAGAGCGAGAGCGAGAGGTAGGGGGAGGCTGGCTGCTTGATTGCTTCTTCCGGGAGGCGGTTGTGATCTTGCTCCCCATACGAATATATACAGTACGTACATCATTGCTACCTATGACGATGAATGCAGAGAGGAGAACGTAACCGCTCTGGTCATCGCTGGGCGACTCCAACTTCTGTCCCTGGCCTGGATTTTCCGGCTTGATTTTACCTTGCGATCCACACATTTGCTAGCCCTCTTTGGTTCCTCGATCTCCTGTTCCACTTCCGATTTCATTCCTGTGCTGGTGGTGGAGTTCCGGCCAGTGCGCGCTGTGTGTTCGACTCTTGGTCGACATGGCAGACAGCTGAACTGGGGAAACCGATGAGTAGTGGTGCAGGTGGCCATGGAGCTCTGCTCGGATGCGGTGGTTGGGGTGGCCAGCCTCGTGCAAGCAACGTGTCCTCTTCCACGACAACCGAGGGTGGGCTCTCTAAAGGGCGGCGGCCCTGGTCGGTGGGAGCTGCAGCGCTCCGGCAGGTGTCGCGGCTCGGATGCTGCCCGGTGTTTATGGTCATGCGCGCAGCGTGATGACTTGGGAGTGATGAGTGCCCGTGGGCGCCACTTTCTTCTTGTCTTGAAGACGCAGTCGCGGCTTCCTTCTTATCCATCATGTGGCTTAGGGTGAAAACCCTAAATCCGCTTGGATTGGGCGGCGGGAAAACTTTTGGTGTGGCTTCCTTCCCAAAGGCGCCATCTTAGAGCCCACCCATGATATGTTTCTCAGTTGGCAGTGGTGTTGGTGCTGGCGGTGAAGCTTCTAGGAGGCGATATTGTTTGCGATGGTGGTGTACATGTCTTGGCGCGTGATGCAACGTTTGTTGGTGCTGTGACTTGGGCTCTAGGAAGAGCTATGGCCCGCTGCCAACGATGTCCCTTGTTAGTCGGGTTCCCTCCAATGATAGACACTGAAGGCGGGACGACAATGCTCTGGCATCCAGCGTGTTACTCATCTTCATCGACGTAGTTCTCCTTAGAAGGTTATTGCTTTATGTTTGGAACTTCCGAGTGTCCCGGTTCACTTTCGATGCCTAGTTCACCCTGTGCTCCAAGTTTATTTTTTTGTGCGTGTTGAGTGTTGTTGTTGTTGTTGTTGTTGTTGTTGTTGTAATCTGGATGAACACTCTTGTAACGTAAAGTAAGTAAGCAGTGGTGCTTGGCAAGCAGTGGGCGAAGGTGTTTGCTTGGCAAGTAGTCTACCTAGAATAATTGGCAAACTCACTACAAAGAATTGGATGATCAAAGGTCTGATTTGCAAGGAGATGGGGGTAACATCTTCCTATAATGATGCTACAGGTTTGAGTCAGGCATTGTATCAGGAGCCCTGATCTTTTGGTCAAAGCCATGATCTTGTAGTTATTGTTGAGTTTGATGTGAAGAAGAATGTAGACCAGTTTAACTTCTAGTGGATCCCAATTTGGGTAATGATGAGCAGTTAAACCGGTGAAGCTATTGGAGAAGTCATATGAATCAATATTGTAAGGGTTAATTTACCACTAGCAATGGACTACCCGCCTAGCCGCGGGGGACTGCACCACTTGGAGTAAGTTGGCCGTTCCTGGATGTCCCGGATCTGTAGTGGAGACGAAGGGCCGGATTGCTTTTTTTCCTTTTTCGTTCTAGGATCCTTGTTGCGAATAATGAGGATCGGGTTGTAACGTACTTTTTCTGTAGGGTCCCCTTCTCAAGGCTGGAGGTCTTAACCTCTTTTTAGAAAAATCATTGATTTATACTTCAATTTTTGCTTATATTCTAAAACAAATACCCAGTAACCCATTAAACATATCATAGGAAAATAATTATACACGCAAAAATTATGATTTTTTGTAGATGATTTCATAGGGTGCAATGTGCATATTTGTTTTAGCATTCCATACATAAGTTTTATGTAACAAATAATCAAACGACAAGAATTTCATAAACTGTCTATCCAAGAGTATTTGTCCCAACTTCTGGATGAGAAATTAATGTTCAAAATGAGGTTTGTTTTACCCTATAAAGAATCATCAAACAAATTGGGAATTTTCTATGGATAAATATTTTTATGATTTGTGTAGTGTGTCGCGAGTATTTGATCTGTAAACTATATATATACCAAGTTTTTCAGTAACCATATATACTTCATATAAAACCCCTCGGTTACATCCTAGTGTGTGACCACAAAAAAATCATATTTTTTGGATGAATAATCATATTTATATTTTCAAAGGTTCTAATTTTTTTACTATAATTGAAGCATTTAATACTTGATTAGATGACCAATGGTGGTAGAAGCAACAATAAATTAGATGAACAACCGTGAAAACTACAAAAACCGATCGAAGTGGTGGCTTGTGCAACATGTGAAGTAAGACATGGTAAAACTGCAATTGATACTCTCAAAACAAGAAATATATAGTAGGGGGAAAATCTATTTATTTATTTTGAATAGGGAAGGGTCCAGAAGGACCCGATAGCTCCATTCATTGAAGCAGTGGGCATACAATTACAAAGACCACATTTGAGAGCAATCACAGGATTTGGACATTTGAAACCATAGGGGGAGGTGAGAGCCCAATCCAACGGTTGCGAGGGCCGTGGCTTTGTTCAGAGTTCAGACTGAAAACGAGGATGACTTCTGAATTCTGATCTTTTTTTTTCCCGCATAAAACACGAAGTCGCGACCGATCGGTTTTAGCGTCTAGCGAAATTAGAATTTTCCGTTTCTTTTTGGGGTTTGAATTACCTAACCGTCCGATTTCTGCAGGGACAGTGTTTGCTCGCTGTTGTAATTAAGCACGGCCTGTGCTTCTAATCCTACCTTGGTAACGAGCTAGGTTGAATATATGTGGCGTGTGCTCCGGTACAACCCCCCCCCCCCCCCCCAAAACTCCCTCAAACTCAGTTTGGGCTTAAGCGGGCTCAAACACAAGAACGGCTAAGATAGCTCCATACCCCTTCGTTATCTTTCTATTCTTAATAGGTGATCCCATTTTCCTGCACATGCAAGGTATCCACCTCATCATCCACCTCCAAGCAATCATAGCTTGCCACCTAAGATAATTTGCCACCTAATCAAAAGAAAAAAAGCTTCCTTCACGCATTTGTGTTCCGTTATGTTCAACACATTAATGCAGCCTAGGTGCAACCCATGAGAATTTACTAGCCCACATGCAGCTGTTTGATGTACTCCCTCTGGCTGGAAAAAGGTGTCGGACCCGCCATTTTACGATTCGGTTACTGTTCTTCTTTGGCCGCCACCATCACCCACAATTGATGTATCCACTTCTCCACAAAAATATGCAATAGCGCACTCTCTTCCTTCCCCACACAATCTCTGAGAGAATTAATAGCACAAGAAACTGACGGAAGTTTCTGTACATTTTTTCAGTTTAAATGTCGTGCTCGACCTCAATTCATGGTAGCGCAAGGCTGCAAGCCAGAATTTTTTTCGCATCCCATCGCCAGCAAGACATCACTTCATATTCCTTCCCGAGTCCCTACACAATCCTCATACACATAGTCAAGTAGCCAACCTCCTCCTCATGGCAACACCATGAACAACGTTCTCTCCACTTTGCTGACCTCGCTCCTTAGTCCTTACCATCAACCATCAGGGTTTGAGCATCAAATCCAATGCTATCTTCTCCACGATTTGAGCCCCTACCTGGCAGTGTCTCAGTTCTAGTGCGCCTGCCGTTAATTATTGATACATCATTTGTCAATCACCTCTGTTATGTACGATCCCTCTCTCCTATAATCCTTTTTACAAATCATGATCTCTCTTCTATAAAGCAGGTTGAACATGTTTCCTTATTATGTTCTCATTTTGATTGTAGGTTGCGTCACTTCGTACTAACGAGGCCATCGGCCTAGCATCCAGGATGACCTCCGCAGCTTTTTCTGTTATGGTTTCTTTTCGCAGGCACTTCTATGAATATCGTCCTTTAAAGCTTTCAGAATTTTTGTTTATTCATTATCTCTACTTTGGTGCACTAAGATTACTCTGGTCTTTTCCTACATATTATCCTAAATGTTTAAAATTTACATCAATGGCCATGATAGCATCCACATGAATCCCAAGGTGGCATGACTCCACCGCTGTCCTCTGTGTTTTTCTCTCTCTTCCATCACGGTTGCATTTGTTCATTACATTCCAGTTTTCATCATGTCCAGTTTGGAGAATTTTTTCTATGGACCTTCCAAATGAGCTCGAGCTTGACATAGCTAATTCGGTTCTTTATCTCAGTCTTCATTCTTCTGGCAGGAAACTCGATTCTGGATTGAGGTGGGTTCTCAATATTGTTTACTATGTCAAACGTTCCTTATTAGCATCCATTCGATCTGCATCAGATGCACCAATAGTATCATCCTCAAAGTTGGATGCTTCGATGATAGATTGATAGCGCACTAAAACATGCATTTTTTTAGATGAAAACGATATTGATAATTGTGAGCTGGTATGTACAAAAAACGCTGGCATATTAAGCTTACGATTCTTCTTACGGTTCATGATAGACTATTTTCTACATCGTTTTCACACATCCTTCTTCCAATTACAGTTATAAACTTAGTGCCATGAGGCAGGTGGAGAGGGGTTGAAGACTGAGTTTCAAGAGGGATTAATTTGATAAATGCTTGATTTTGTACTCATGATTCTCACAAGATAAGAAAAGAAATTATGTTGCATTGTAATCTTTTTTTTATCTAACCATATATTTTATTAGACAATCTGTTACAGAGATTACACATATGATCACCACACAGGATAAACATTCGTGTCAAGCAACTTTGCACACATCTTTTTGCATGATTATGGAAGAGGTTGTTTTAATATGTCTTGAGCATCTATTATATCAATGCATACCCGCCGCAACGCGCGGGGTATCATCTTGTTAGTATAAAATACCGATACGTGGCACCGTACAAAATTCGTATAGCCCAATTCAATTAGTCAATTATACGAGATATAAGTACGGCACAGTTGTGGGCCCACGGCGAGTTTGGCGGATCATCGTGGGCTGTGCACCATCGTGGTGGGCGCCGGCCGGCCATGGCAGATCGGAGACACCGGACTGTCCGGTTAGGACCTAGCCGAACTGTCCGGGTGCGGTGGACATCCAGTTCATAGGCGACGGACTGTCCGGGGCGCGGTTTACGTGATCGACCGGTCAAACTGTCAGGCATATACGCCTGACAGACCGGTAATGTTGTTCCGGAGGAACATCAAATTTCCAGAGGCATTTGCCAATTCTATCGGCCTGTCTGGCCAGACGGGCCAGCCTGTCCGGCCAAGGAATTTTTGTACGCATCTTTTGTCGGCCTGACCGGCGTAGAGAACCAGCTAGGCCGGAAAATAATTAACGAATATACGAAGGCTTTTGGCACTGCATTCCGGTCTGGCCGGCCACAGCCACCAGCATGTCCGGGGAGAAGACTTACAGGCAGCAGCCTCTGTCGGCCTGACCGGAATCCTTAGCCGGTCTGTCCGGCAATGAATTAACACCACCAAGAAAAATGCAGATGACAAGTACCAAACTTTTATCCATTGCGCCAAATGTCGAAACGCTTTTTGTGAACTCACTTTATGAGGCTAGTGTTATCCCTTTTGTACCAGTTCAGTAATTTGTTGACCTAAGCTATTAATAAGTCCTAATCTTTGGGTATTATTTTTCAGAAAGTCAATACACAATTGGTTTTGGGTAAATTCCTGCACCTGAAGTATTTGGAGATAAAGCTTTTCATACCAAGGATTGTTTGCAAAAGTTTGACAACAAATTCTGCGCAATAAAGATTATAGTGATGTCCACGGACAATAGTGAGACTATCCGGCACTTGATGATTGCATACATATTCCACAAAGTATGGTATTCCATATGACGCAAATAGGTATTGTAAAGTATAGTTTCCAAGTCATTACACAGCTAACTGAAAATAGAATATAAAATGAACAAAGTCTTGAACACCGCCGGGAAACCTTCTACGGGACGAAAACCCGACCATATCCACTAGACCTTGGACCTAAGCATCATCTTCCTCGCCATTGGGGTTGAGTAGTTTATCTTTGACCCTATCCAGCTCGTTACTAGGTGAAAAAATTATTTCACCGACCATAACTTCTCTGGTAGAGTCAACGAGTGTCTGCAAAAATAAATTAAGAGAACATGTTATGACATGTGCTGCTAGTTCATCATGTAAGTAGAATTTTGTTTTACGTACCTGTGTAATAGTGGTTCTAAATTCATCTCCATCCCATTCTTCCATACATTTTAGGACCCAAAGTCCACATGAGTTTCTGTCATAATACAAGACAAGCAAAAAACAGTAAGTAACATTGCATTGTATATTAATATAGATGAAAATTAGTCGCACCATGTACTCACCCATCCTTTTGTCTTGGTATTTTGTATTGTTTTATAGACCAGTTTGAAGGATCAGGAAAACCATGATCTGCTTTTGCTATGTCATAAGCAAGTTCGGTTCTCTGAAGTAAAACGAGTAGTTAAGATTAAGTAAGTAATGATTAATATTTTAACAAAATACTTATGACAGAGTAAAGTAGTATGAAAACATACCAATGCTTCAATGATATGTATGTAACTGTGAAGAACATAGAGGGAATCTAATACTTGAAATTCCTTCTTGGGTACATGCATCACGACAGTGACCCAATGATTGCCATTAACGTTTACAGCGAGATAGTACTGCAATAAAAATATGTAAGTATGTTTCAATATACACTGAATGAATTGTGTACACCATTGCATTGCATGTGCTCGTACCTTCGGTTCATGGAAATACTCGTCCATGCATCTGTGAATGGCTCGATTCTTCTCTATTTCAATTACAATTAAGGCGAAGTAAATACATAATCTTCAAGGTAAAGCGCTAATTTTGTAATTTCGCTAGTGAAGATGCACTTCTACTTGTTTTCTTTTTCCATATACCTGCATTACAAAACGAAATTATTTAGTACTCGTTTAACATAGATTTAATTAATCGGCCTAGCTAAGAAAAATATGTAAGAAGACTTACTCCGGATGTTTTTTGCACAACTTTTTGTTCCGTTTGTTATGACCGATGACACCACAGGCGGTGCACCCCTGATTCCGGGTCTTACGCTCGTCGAACGCTAGTGGTCTACCATTTTTCGTCACGGGGTGATTTACCTCTTGTGCAGCTTTTGTGTTTTGCTTAGGTGCTCCTCTCGTGGCAACCTTATTGGGATCACCAACCGGAACTGCATTGCCTTGAAAATCATATGCGTCTTCTTCAGCGAAGGCTGTGTGACCATCATGTCCATTCTTTTTCGCATATTTTCTTGCTACTAAGCCCTTCATATATGCCATGAACTCATTATACATTGCTGGATCATCTACTGCCGCATCCATAGCTTCCGCCGATACTGTTTCCATGTCGTTGTATCTTTTTCGCTTCCCTGGCCCCGAGTAACCGTACGCGAAAAGATCGCTTTTGCGCCGTGCTGGCAATCCATTTCTTGGCATTTTGGAGAATCACCGAAGAACACAACAGTCCGGTATTTCGGACAATTTCAGGTGCTTCAATACATATAGGATATGCTTGCATGGAAGCCCCTTACGATTCATTCTTCGGCAGCTGCACTGTATTAACTCTTTCGGCTGATTAGGGCTATACTCCACGATAAACGAGTATCTGCCGCTATTCCTCCATTTGACCATAAACTGTTTAGAGCCCCTGTTCCCACGTATTCCTCAAAAATCTCGAGGTCACCAAGCTTCTTCACATCCTGCTGCAAGATGTAGAAGTTGGCTGGACTGAAGGCATGGGCAAGAGCAACCTCTATCTCTTTGGATTCAGTAACTGCCACCGGTAAACTTTGGGAATAGATGCAGTCATCTTCGGCCTCGCTCTCACGGATGCGAACAATGGCATTCTCGTAATGCATTATCAAGTCAACTAGGGTCATACCATAATCCAGGTGAAGGTGAAGGCATGAGTTCAAACTCTCACTTCTCTGATTGCTTTTCATACCAAGGAAATATCCACCGGTCAGATACGCGGCAGCCCAAATTCTCTTCTTATTGTACATCCTTTTGAGCCATTCTTGGGTACTATCTATCTCCCACTTGCGACGAAACGCACTCCATCTTTCCTCAAAAATGGCTTCTGAAGTGGCGTAGTATAAGAATGGCCGAAATTCCTTTAGCGACTTATGACCAAGGTGTCTCTTCATGTTTTTCTCTATGTGCCAAGTACATAGACGGTGCCACACGTCTGGAAGGACATTCTGAATAGCTAATATCATCGCGGCGTCCCCATCGGTAATAAGACCTTTGGGCTTCTTCGACACATTGCGATCAAGAATGTCCGAAGCAGCCAAGCATATGTATCTTCTGTCTCGTCTGACACGAGAGCGCATGCAAACACCGTAGTCTTACGATGATTGTTCATGCCTACAAAAGGAATAAATGGCATAGCATACCGGTTCATCTTGTACGTGCTATCAAACACCACCACGTCGCCAAAATCCTGATAGTCCTGCCGTGACTGAGAATCACACCAGAACATGCTTTTCAACCGTCCTTCATCATCTACTTGGTAATCAAAAAAAAATTCAGGATCACTCTTCTTCCTCGCGGCCATAATACCAGGTGGTGATCTCGCCTTACGAAGCCTACACCACCGTAGCCATGTCTTCTGAGAAAGTGTTTCATAATCATGTACTTTCTCATCCCACTTGCTCCCAAAGATAGTATCTCAGCTCTCTGGTACGGCTTAATCTTTCTGTGCGATCGAAGAAATGGTACTTCGTTCGGTCTAGCTAGTTTATGTCTGTGATTGCCGTAAATTTTTTTGACAACCCATACTCCTCTCGATAGGTCACGTTTCACGGTGAGATTGGCATTGCAGTTGCAACGAGTCTCGGGTCTTAGCCTACGACTGCGGCCTTCCTGCGTTAAAAGCTTTTCCCGATGTTTCCCTGCCCTGGAACAGACATACCGCCTTAACCGTATTTCTCCCTTACCACGTTTCCCTCGCTTTGCCCTCTTCAAAATATCCTTCCGGATGCTGAAGCCATGCTCTCTCGCATAGCTGTTGTACCAGACAAAAGCCGCCGGTTCGGAAGAAAATATCATGTCCAGTATTTTACAGTGCTCTTCCATAGAGTGCATCTTATATTCATTACTCACAATATCCGGATCTCGCTTGACCGTGATGTTCACGCCCATTGTCGGCACCGAGATATCACCTACACATGAAGGGAAAATAAGTCATAAAAGTTGTCGTTCCAACGGTAACATTGATGGTTTGCCATACTAAAACTATATACTTACTTCGCTCTTATTTTCAGATCTTGATTCCTCGTGATGCAGTCCTACCTCCACGCTATATTCATCAAACCCAACCTCCATGTTTGAATACTCATCCTCCTCGTGACCACCGTATAGCACCTACACAGCCAAAAACAAAGAATGTAACATGTCACTTCATTGCTTCCATTCATTGGTAGCCATTAAAAAGTAATCAACATACTTCACTCATGTTTTCTGAGGAGGCCGATGATGGAAGGTTCTCCCCAAAAGGAGGTACATTTTCATAGATCCTGGATTTGGAACTATTCTCCGAAGTAGAATCATCATCGCCCGTATATCCGTCATCCCCGTCACTCCAAGTTGAGCTATAGTCCCCCATTTCTCCAAAAACTACACAAAACCCGCACGCAATAAAGAACTAATGCAAAATACTAAACAATAATGCAATGCAAATCAGTATTTCATATTTAATACACTTAATTAAACCCACACGGACATCGGACAGTCTGGTAGAGAGACGCCGGCCTGTCCGCCGCAGGCCGGACTGTCTGGTTCTTGTGTGCCGGCCTGTCTTCCGGGCGCCGGACACGCAAAATGAGCCGCCGGACATGTCCGGAGGCAGAGATTCAAACTTACCTCCCGTCGTGTCCAGCGGAAGATCGGCTCGCCGGAGAGATCGTCGGGATGGCGTGCAGCAGAGGCGTCTCGTCGAGCAGGCCCTGAAGATCGTGGAGATGAACGTGCCGAGATCGTCGGGAAGATATGCCCTGGTGGAGGCCGACGGCGGCTCGTCGAGCTCCGGGGAGATGCTTCTCGCTCGTCGGAGGAGTGCGACGGGACGGCGGCGTCAAGCTCCCTGAAGACAAACCACCTGTGGCGGAGGAGTGCGGCGGTGAGGAGGTGATCGTGCGACGGGACGGCGGGGCGGCAGCCGGCTCGTCGAGGCTCGTGAGTTCCAACAGGAGAACGATCAGATCACGATCGTGGGAGGAAGACGCATACGGTATAGAAACGGTCATATACGAGTTCACATACCGGCGTCATACGGGCTTGGATATGGGTTTGGTGGGCTTTTGAGCCAAAACCAATTTTGGAGGGGGGGGGGGGTTGTACTGAAGCAGACGCCTGAATATACATATAGGCCCCGCTGATTAGACCAAACGATCTTGCAAACAGGGTTAGCTTGTATACAGCGGAACCTCGCCGGAAAGCGCCAACACTAGCCACCGTCCACTGGCTGGCATGGCGGTGTTAGAGCCGAGCATGAACCAAACCCACACATCATATCCATCGAACCTGCCAGGAAGCCTAGCGTGCACCACGGATGCGGTGGCGAGGATGATGCGGAGGTGGGGCTACAAGGAGGGCTCGGGCCTTGGCGCGCGGGGGCAAGGGATCATCGCCCCCGTAAAGCCCAAGGCACAGCAAGCCGGCATCGGCTACCGCAAGAAACCGTACAACAACGGCCTCGAGGACATGATGCCGCAGGTGGTCCAAGAAGAGTGGCTCCTTCGGCTGGAGGATCGGTCACGAGCCATGAAGCTCGAAGAGGATTGCTGCCAGAAGACTCTCGTGCTGCTGCGCGGCATGGTGAAACAGGGCGACACATCCAAGGAGACAGCGGAAGCGCTGGCCGCGATCGTCAAGTCCCGGAAGGTGTTCCAGGGGAAGCGCGGGGAGAAGCGCAAGCTAGGCAAGTGGAAAGCCACGCTGCCGTCCTCCGTCACGCGGTACATCGTCGAGGAGGTGATCATGCCGAGGGTGGCGGCAGGCGCGCGAGAGTGTGTGGGAGCCGTCATGGGACCCGGGCTGCCACAACTGGCTAATACGTGCTCGCGCGTCTAGATGCCGGCGTCGCTATGGTTGATCTTGGGATGCAGGACCTCAGGCTATAGTTGGTAGCTAGTGCACGCAGCTTGTCTATTGAACTTTCTTTTTTCGATCTTGGTAGTGCACGCCAGCTTGTCTAGTGAACTTTCTTTTTTCGATCTTGGTAGTGCACGCAGCTTGTCTAGTGAACTTGTAGTTACTAGCTATTACCGATGTAATATGGTGATCATCTCAGGCCCCCCTGTATAGTAGGATTAGATTTAGGTTTAGAGTTGTGTCTCCCAAAGTGGGGTCTGGCGTCATGCCGATGCAGTGTCTGCCTCGGCTGCCAGCGAGCAGCAGCTGGGGTCTGGTGAGGATCTTTCTTCACTTTCTCCGGTGGTGGAGGGAGAGGGAAAAGGTCGGATCTAGAAGGACGACTTCAAATAAGCTCGGGAAAGCAGGGATTCTTGCAGATCGGGAGGCTCTGCCTTCTTTTTCTTGCCGTCATGGAGACGGGGGAAAAGTGAGGGGATCCTCATGGAGATGCTCGATCCTGTCGCTATGCGGGAAGGAGTACAAATCCTCTTGAGTACTCCTGAAGCACTGATCTATGGCGGAGTTCATCAGCGGAAGCCTCGTTTTGCTGAAGCTATCTATGGCCACGGGAGCCGCTCCGTGCTCGGTTGCTGGAAGAGCCCGGGCTTCTTCCTCCTTCACTGGAGGATCTTGGATCTCGGCGTAGGGTTCCTTGCTGGCTACACTCCAAGTGGTTACGTCCCCGGAGGTGCTGCCGGTGCCTATGCTTCGAGGTCGTCGGCGATGCGCGGTGAAGAAGAAGCCCTTGATTTCTTTCCTGCTACTTTTTCTAAGGGCTTAGTTGCAAAGTGCATGGACCAAACTATATTTTCCTTTACATTTAGGGTCCTATATGTAATTATGTTATCACCGCTGAAGTAATATATGCTTCTGGGCCCTTCGGGGCCTATTCCCGTTCAAAAAAAAATATGGTGATCATCTCAGCATGTTATGAACTAGTGTGATGTAGATATAAAAAATAGTAAATGATATCATCTTTACTACTACTACTAGCAACGATGATTGCTTCTTGTATTTTGTTTACCGAGCAAAATATACCCCTGTTAATAATTAAATCTGACGCCGTGTTATTTTTATTTAAGCACAACTTCCAAATAATCGTGTGACTTGTCTTTAGTTCTGTTATATTTGTATGTGGATGTAAGGTGCCCTACCGAAGTCCAGGAAGCGCTCCTCCCAAATGGCACGCTGTCCAGGAGGATGAAGATACCCAGGTGCATGAAGCGCTAGTGCATGGACTGGCCTTCATTTCGGCCGAAGGTAGAGGTGGCTCGAGTTTGCATTCATTGATGAATTCCGTCAAGCAATCTTGAGGCCTCACCATTCCTTCCGCCACCGAGGGGTGACACCTACAACTACACCTACCACTAACCCTATCTACACAAGGACGCCGGCCTCCCCCTCCCCACCCACTCCGGCAGGTGAGGCCGCTGGAGGAGAGGGGAAAGGAGTCGGGACGACAGAGACGACTCTCAAGAAGAGGAGGGGTGGAGAGAGAAAGGGGAGAGGGAAATGGCACTCGAGGGAAATATATTTGGAGGCGCCAACACCCCCTCTCTCCCATGCGGTGGCAAGTTGTGTGTGCCATTTCCCTATCAGAGGGAGCATATGCATGCATGCATAAATCTACACCTTATGATGGCATCAACATATTAATTGCAATATTCAAAAATTCAAAATAGTTTATATCCTAAATCATTAATTTTATTAGCAATCCGTATAAATTGCTGAATTTGTCTAGACGAGGGCTTCAAAGCTAGATCACGTGTTGTTATGTTTCGATGATTTTTTTCTTCGCCCTAGTTACAATATTATGTTGCCACGATTATCAAATTAGCAGCAGACACTTACCACAATATTTTTACATATTATAGGTAACATTGTACATATTTTTTTTAACATTGCAATGATCTGCAAAGTTAGAGAGCAGCTTGATATAATGTTCGGATAGCTTTCGGAACTTGCATGTGAAGACTAAGATAACGACATGGAAAGGTGCAAAGCTGAGCCGCGCGGAAGGTCAATATTATCACAGCAGCTAGGTAAATCATGGTTTTGCCAAGATTTGTGACCAGTCCTGACTCCTGAGGCCTTTCCAAAAGGGGTAAGTATGCGATGCATAACATGGATTTCTTTAGGCACTGGGTTAAGAAAGATCGTAAAATCATCTACATAGAGAGAGGTGCGCAAACGAGCCAACACACGAGCGAATGGGAGAGACCGAGAGAGCACCTCGTGCAAAGTAGCCAGGCCAAGAATTTTTAGAAGAGGTTCGATCTCAAGAATAAAAAGCATTACAGAAAACGGGGTCACCGGGACGGACACCTTCCATGTGCAAAACGTTCCCCAGGATCGACTTGAACTGTACTAATATAATGCTAGTATGGTATCCTCATATTTCGCTGGTCAACGACTTTTACAACTTTGACAATGATTTTTGTGCTTATAATATATTCACAAAATTTGTTCAAATATATATGAAATAAAAGAGAACCACAAGATCGATGCAACAATATCATTTCCACATTTCCAATATTGGTGATCAAATTTGTTTATTGAAAAGAAGAAAGTCCACTTTTGGTCCTTGAATTCTAGTGAAATTTTACTTTTGGTCCTAAAACTTCTGTCTGGTTCAAAATGAACCTTGAACTCTCAGAATCATTCACTTTTAGTCCTTACCCCGATTGAGCTAGGCAAATATCTGCCATAGGTGTCCAAAAATTTAAGGTAACGGTGCAAGGGTAGAGAGACGGGACGATGTTGATAAGCAAACAAGGAGACCTTTGTGGTGCAACGCTTCACGTGAATTAGAAGGGCGAGTGACTGGTTCAGGGACCCAAGGGTTTCGTTGTTTTTTGCATTGTGATGTTTGGTTTAACATCTCAGCTAGTGTGGGCTTGGTCTGGTTCTAAATCAATTTGGTTGGTTCCCTATTTTTTCTTGGTTGGTTCCCTATTTTTTCTTTCCACGTCAGTAATTTGCTCAACTCAACTGCAAAGGGATGAAAAATGAACTATTATGAGAGTTCAAGGTTCATTCTAGACTAAAAATAAATTTTGGGACTGAAAGTGAACTTTCTCAAAAGTTCAAGGATGAGAATTGGACTTTCTTCGATTGAAAACTACGCAAAGTATTCGTGCCTTATATTTTAATATGGAAAGATCAGTTAATTGCAGTAGATGCTGAAGAGTGGACAAATGGAGGCCGAGCTACATCTAGCTTTTTATTTTTATAAAATTAGAAAAATCATATTTTTAAGTTTCAATTTTTTTTTTTAAAAATCCTAGATGTAGCCAATGATGAAATCTACAAACACGCAAAATCTCAATGTGAAATTCTTAGTACTTTAGGCTACACAAAAATGATAAATATGTGGATCTGAGAATAGTGAATAGTGCACATTTCAAAACTATAAAACCTGTCAGATTTTGTCGTTTTTGTCAACAATACAAAGAATTTCACACTGAGAGTTTGCACGTTTATACATTTCATCATTGTCTACATCCAGATTTTTTTTCAGATTTTTTAAAACTTAAAAATATGATTATGAACTTTTGAAAATAAAAGGCTACATGTAGCCCAGCCTTCGTTTGCAGTTTTTGGTAGATGCCCCTCTTTTGTAAAGGTGGAGGATGAGTTAGAGTTAGTCATGTCCTTGTAAATTTTGCTTATTTCAAATCCTACTGCCTAATAAAGATTCATTTTTTGCCGACAAAAAGCTCAGTTTGTAGATCGGTGAAACTTTTGAGACGGAAACTTGTTCGAGCAGTGACAGAAAAGAAGCGATAAAATGGCTGAAAAACTTGGAAATTGGGCAGTAGCATTACCTGTAAATCTGTAATCTATTTCACAGACAGGTGGGATCCAGCTCTCCTTCCCAGTTCCCATCCACCCGCTCTTGTTAGCTCGAGATCCAGCTGCGACTCTCGTAGTCGAGAGACACTTTTCCCCACACGCGCGCACAAACGATCCATCGGCGGCGGCGCAACCCAAGTCCAAGATGGCCCGCACCTCCTCGCAGTCGCAGTCCTCCGTCGGCGGCGGCGCTGGCGCCTCCCGCCCGGCCACCGTCGGGCCCCGCGGCACGGCCGCCGCGACGGCCGGCATGCGCCGCCGCCCAGGCCGCACCTCCTCCTCGGCCGGCGCGGGCGGCGGCTTCTCCGGCGGAGGGAGCAACATGCTGCGCTTCTACACCGACGAGGCCCCGGGGCTGCGCCTCTCCCCCACCATGGTGCTCGTCATGTCCGTCTGCTTCATCGGCTTCGTCACCGCGCTCCACGTCTTCGGCAAGCTCTACCGCTCCCGCACCGCCGCCTCCTCCGCCTGATCCCCCTGCCCCGTCCGCTCGCGCCCTTCCTGCTTCCTCCTCCTCCTCCTCCTCCTCAATTCAGATCAGATCAGATCAGGTGGTTTTGGTGTGTAACAAGGATGTTTAGTTTTTGTTGTTGCTGATCCTTTCTGAGTTAGATCTGCCAAATATGGTGTTTCCTGTGTAACAGATCCAAGAGGCTAGGCTTGATTCCTCTTTACTCCCTCAGATAGATCTGCCAAGCAGCAGCTTATACTAGTTTAAATTATGGTGCCCTTTCTGTTTCAGTTTACCTTGTTGGGGTCATGAATTCTGGCTAATCACCTGTGAATTTGCAATCACCGTATTTGATGTATGTGCCATGTTGAGATTGGGGATACAGTTTTGCAGCTTGTGAGCATCCCTAGTACGGTTTTGCATCATGCTAGCTCCATCTTTTACTTAATAGTCTGTATAGTTACTGCATTTTATAGAACTGAGCCGTTCCTTTCGGGTTATTATTATTGCTGACTAGAATTATAAATCTATGCCGTGCTTTTCAATGTTGTGATCATTTTTATACTGCCGATAGGCAGGCTGGTACCTTTTGCCAAGTATACTTGCTTGGTGATCACAGAAACACTTAAGAGAGCTTTAATTTTAGTTTACTCCTTACCTAGGGATTTTTAAGTTATTCATAATTTCTTAACAGTTTAATCTCATGGAAGATGTATGTCAACATGATATCTGCCTTAAAGGATTCTGTGACCTCGAGCTTACTTATAGTTGGAACCCAGCATGTCAGGTGTTTCTCATGATGCCACAGTATGCACAAACTACATGCTAATACAATTTATATGCAAGTTCTCATGGTTTTTTTTTTTACTCTTGTATGTTTGGTTACCTGTGATGACAGTTGCTAATCTTTCCTGCAATAAATATACTCTCTATATTTACAGTTCATAATGGCCGTAATGGTATCTGCTTATCATTGATGGAGTAATAAATGGTCACAGTTAATTAGAGTTGCCGCTGAATCTAGTTACTGCTCTTTGAGTGTTGTACTACCTCCGTTTCAAGGAATAAGGCGCCCTCGTTTTACGAGTTTTTTGTTTGACCAAGAATTACTTTAAATAGATAAAGATTGTTTATATGAAATTAATATCATTAAAAAGTGCTTTTCAATACGAATCCAACGATACTAATTACATATAATGTAATCAAGATTTTGTTGCTCAATTTTTATGGTCAAAGTTCGTCTTGGGATGCGCGTGCGCCTTATTCCTTGAAACGGAGGTAGTAGTACCTTTTTATTTTGTTGTCTTTATTTAATCATTCATGCAATTTTCGCTGTTTGTCTTGACCTTGACGGTAGTTTGGGTAAAATTGTGTGTTTATACTATAGTGGCTTGTCTATTGTCTGATTCTTGGTTCGTTAATTTTTTTGTTTGACCTGTTGCAAAACATTGGTTTACACTCTTGAGTTCTGGAAGATGTATGTCAACATGCTTAACAGTTTAATTTCATGGAAGATGTATGTCAACATGATATCTGCCTTGAAGGATTCTGTGACCTCTAGTGTTCCTCATGGTGCCACAGTATGCAAACTACATGCTGATACAATTTATATGCAAGTTCTCAGGGAGTTTTTTTTACTCGCGTATGTTTGGTTACCTGTGCTAACAGTTGCTAATCTTTCCTGCAATAAATATACTCTCTATATTTACAGTTAATATCTGCTTATCATTGACGGAGTAATAAATGGTCACAGTTAATTAGAGTTGCCCCTGAATCTATTTACTCCTCTATGAGTGTTATACCTCTTAAGAGGTTTTATTTTGTCTTTATTTGATCATTCATGCAATTTTTGCTGTTTGCTTTGACGGTACTTTCGCTAAAATTGCGTGTTTATACTATAGTGGCTTATCTATTGTCCGATTCTTGGTTTGTTGTTTAATTTGTTTGATCTGCTGCAAAACATTGGTTACACTCTTGAGTTCTGTTCTGTATAATTCTGAAGAAGAGAAAACTGAGTTTGTGCAACCTAACTGGTAATTATCAAGTTATGTGACAATTTTGAGTGTTATGAATCTGTATGCGTGCATTTCCTTCTAATGAAGAAAAGGTAGTAAAAAATAAGGCATGCTAACTTTTTTTTTTCCTCTGAAAACAAGAAAGACTTTTGCATTTCATTTCATCGAAAAGACAGAATTTTACAATCCTCCTAGGAGGCATGTTACAACAGAGTTACATTTATTTAGTGGACATCCCAAGTTAATGGCAGAACTACCCGTAGACCCTTGGCGCCAGACCTAGCCCAAAGGGCAGCCTGATCCCTGATTCTGGCTACCAGGTTTTGTACAGACATGCTAAGTTGCAATGCCAAAATTGTGATGCCACAGATCGTACCGTGATATTCATGTTGTTTTATATATGGAAAAGATTATGTATTCTATTATTGGTGGTATATGTATACTGTGGACACAGCTATCAAATGGATTAGCTGATTTAGTTGTTCAGGACTCCTTGTCAGTTCCTATGTGTGACTGGGCACAATGCTCTATTACCTTTTGGACCCGTCCTAATTTTTGATTGGTGTCTTTGTTTATAGCTGTATTAAGCATTTTTCCTCTTTTGTTTTTGTATGACATGCCAATGATATGTGAAGTGGAATACTGATTGTTTTTTCTTGAGTATTTTGTAACATCCTATGATTCTGCAGGTTGTCGTTTCTTTGTTAATGACAAGTTATGCAAAGCTTTGCACTTTTTCGAGAGAATAAATGGCGCTGAAGTTTCTGATCTCGATTAATGATCAGCTTGTGTTTGTGAGCTGTGACTAGTTTCAAGTGATTGGTCAGGACTACAAATCAATGCATGTACACATCTGCACTCGTTTTGTCTTTAGGACTAGAAATCATGTTTGCTGAGCATCCTTATGTCAATTGTGGTGAAAATTTGGAAAGGATGGGAAGTGTAGCTACGCTTAGAATTGTCATCGTAGTCGAGAGCACAACATGCAACCTAGGCCATTGTCACTATGAACGCGTTTGGTAGCATGCTCCAATTTCGGCGTTTGGTAGCATGCTCCAATTTCTGGCTTACTGCGTTAATAAGATAGGCTCACCTACGTTACCTGAAGGCTGCTTTTACGGTACCTTTTACCACTCTTAACAGAGGGTGTGGTATGAATTGCTCTGACGGCTCAGATTAAACGGTTCAGCTTAGGCCCAAGAGGCCCAGGAAGCCGTAATCATCAAGGAAAAAAAGAGGGTTCAAGGAAAAAAGATATGACGATGCATCCAGACGCCGCCGCCACCGCCTGCACTTGGCACACGCCGCCGCCACCTCCACGCCTCTGCCAGCCCCACCTGACCTGCAGCCACCGCCTCCAGATGGCACACGCCGCCACCACCACCTCCAGCTGGCACATGCCGCGGCCACCTCCATTCCATGCCCCGCGCCGACCCGTTTGTTCTGAAGACCGCCGGCCCAATCTACGCGTGAGGCAGGAGGTACGTGTTCCCCTCCCTCATGCCTGCTCCCTCCCTCTCACACACACATAGGAACCCCATGGATCTTCTCTGTGGTATGATTTTCCCCTTTTTATTGTTAGTTTGTGTGGTTATTACCCATGGTGAGAACTGAATAAGTTTAGTTGTACATCTTGCAGTAAAACCCAATCTTCATAACCTGCATGTTGGGATGATCAGTTTAAAATGACTAAAAAAATCTGAGTCGCTCCTAAGTGCTTGTCATCACATATGGCAACATTTACTCAATTTTATGTGCATGTATCCATGCACATTTGCTTGGAGGCAACATTTACTCAATTTTATGTGCATGTATCCATGCACATTTGCTTGGAGGAGTACAGTGATGACTCAAGACTGCTTGCATTGTGAGTCGGGTTTAGCTAGAACAAGTTTGAAAGTACTTTGCATTGAAGAGATATGGTATGAATTTAATACTACTGCTACATAGTGTTGGTTTATGGTGGTTTGCTGAGCTAAATGAGTAGTGTTGTTTTTCTGATTACCATACGGATAGATATTTAGTGTTCAATATGATTGCACTCGTTAGGAAGCTAGGACCAAAACTTCGGTAAATGGAGGGTAGTATCTTGGCTCATTTTAGGTGGACTGACGTCTTGTCAATTTGGAGAATGTTGTACGAGCAACACCGACTCTATCTTCAATGAAATTCTATTGTACTATGTATGCATTAGATAGTTGATCATTTTAGCCTAGTACTCTGGCTATTTCTGAGTTAAGTTATTGGACTGAAATTTTAAATCTGCTTTGGCCGTATGAACTACTACTTATTTAGTTCAGTTTAGGAACTTTCTCTCTAGCACTGCCTACTGATTTATGATTGGAAATGCGTTGTTATCACTCTGTGATCCTTATGGTAAACTTTTTATTAGATTATTAGGCCAAAGCGATATCTTCCTTACCTATGAACGCACATAAAATTTGTAATAAGCAGTCATTATCATAAGCCAGTTTTTCGTTATGTGAAGTTGTTTACATTTTTTATTGTTCTATTCTACCCAAGAGTCCTTGTATTTGTTACTGCTAGGGATATGAATGGCATGCTTATGTCTGAATTCTAGTTATTTTGTCTCAAATGATGATGTTGTCTGAATGCGGTTCAGATCCAAAGCCTACTATCACCCTGGGACGAAATTATAATCTGTCTAGGGTTTATCATATTGACTAAGTTATTGGCCAATTTATTCTGCTATAGTGAAAATATGGCATCTAGATGTAAGGCTTGAGGAAATGTCCAGTCTATTTATAAACTTTAATTTGCTTATCAACTGTGCTGGTATAGTCTGATGGAAATAAGAATATGTGTACTATGGTTATTTTGCTAGGCAATTAGAATTGTTTTTACAATGAGAACTAAGTATTTACTCACAGCTGCTATGTTGGGGACTTTATTGAAAATAAGCAATGATATTCATTTCGGCAAGTTTGGTCTGCAGGTTCTTTGGCAAAGATTGTGAGCTAGGAAAGATGGAGATAATGGACATGCTAGATGCGAATTCTTGAGAAGTGCCTATAACTATGATGAGGAGGCGAATGAAGATGTTGTTTGGAGACTTGGTTGTCAACCTGAGTGAAGCTGTAGTTGGCGAGACTTTTTATGCTCCGTAGAGCTTCTTTCGCTGGGAGATGCATGTAATAGTTAATAGAATATATATTTCTCAAGTATTGTTACCTAAACAACTTTGAGCTTCTAGAACCCATTGTCGTTCCATAAGTTCTTGAAGAGATTTTTATCAGCTGGTGACTATTCTGAGTTTTGATTTGAGGTATCTATTCATATTTGAATACAAAATAGATTAGATGTCTCACATAGAAAAGCATGTTGTGTTATCTAACGAGAGGAAACGAGAGGCATAGGACGCTGATGGAACATCCTTGTGGCGATCGATGAAGAAACTTAGGTGTGTAGTATCAATCACTTGCAATATGAGTCTGATCGGACTATGGTGTATTTCTTAGAGGAGTTGCATTCATCAAGTGTGAGTATCACCCAAAAAGTGTTTCCTTGCAATTCGTGTTGGATTAAGACTGTGCACTACTCTTGTTTCCTTGCAATTCGTGTTGGATTAAGTGACTATGCACTATTCTTCTGTGAATGCCCTACTATATTGTTTTTGTATTTCTTAGCAGATCAGTCATGTGTTGCAATGAACTTGTACCTTATACTATTGTTTCTGACTCATTTCTGAAACTGCCATAGTGTGTACTTTTCGAAAGTATTTCAAAATTAGCTAGATTGTGCATTTACTTTGTGTGACTGATATCAGCCGTACATAGTGAGAACGTCCTCAAACAAGAGAAATTGATTGCTGCAAGGAACCGCAACATCCACTAAACTAGCTAGACGATAAACCAGGGTAAATGACAGAACTGAAAATCCTCTAAACTAGACAGAGCACCTGAACCAAAACATGAGCTGCCCATAGTATCTATGGAATTTATGTGCAATTTATGAAATTTTGGCTGCTGCCAGGGACCTGCGGCCAAATACTATTAATTTCTCTGTAAGAACCTCGAGCTCATTTATCTTGTCTTATTTTGCGACATCTTTCTTATTAATGTCTTCAACAATAGCTTCCAGCTCTTCTATAATGAATCCTAAAATGCTATATAGCTCTTATGTTGAATCTTCTCGTCCCATAATTGTTGCACAATCTTCCTGATCATAGGCTTGTGGTTCAGAAAGCTCCAGCAGTACTCGTCAAACGATCAAAACTCATGTATGACCTACCAAAAGCAAGATTCAGACTTAATTGCAGAAAGAAATAGGGAGGCACGAAGTCTAAGAGTAAACAAAAAAATGGTTGAGCGAAATGAATTGGCTGTAGATGTTGTTCAGACTATCAAGATCAAGATCTGGACAGGTGGATAGTATCATAGGATGACTGCAACGGTGAATGAATTACTTCTAAAACCTCATGCGCGTCTTCGATGATCGTACAAATCTATGCTTTGACAACAGAGACCTAGTGAGGATGCATGGCCCAGAGAATTTCTTCTCGTTTAGCTTTGACACCAACTGAGAATTGCTTCTTAACGTTCTTAGTGTAGATGGTTTCATTCGGCTTAGAGCATGCTTGTCATCATGTACTAGGATTCCCCACTCTTGGTCATGAAAGGCATCATAGCATGGATCTGTTGAAAATATAAACTCCAATATTCCAGTATTGCCATGTGAAAGCAAGGTATGTGATTCAAACAGAAATTTGAGATTATTTTGAAATTTAAAAGTTAAAAGATTAGAGCAAGGATGCTTTTGACTGAAGGAGTTCTAAGTTAGACGGCAACATTAAGCTAGACTAGATAGTCACTTTAGACGTGATATTACAAGCATAATGTTCTTCTCCATAAGGGAAAGAGGTCCCCGGTGTATGATCACCAAACAGCAGATGATAAACATATCTCTACCAAGAAAAGAGAAATGTGGGGTAAAAACAAAGTTCCAGATTACCGAATCACTGCACAAACCAGCGAGGCTTCATATGCTAATAACACTTGAAATGTATAAGATGTAAATGGACACATGGAAAGTATAAATGATGATACTTTCACGGTTGATAAAAAATAAAAGGTGTCCACAAAGACCACAATGTGGTAAACTTCACATCTATTATAAACATTTCATTTCATGAGGATAAAAAGATGTGGATCTTAGAAGTACATCCAACATGATGTGTGTGACTTACAACCTTACATTCTCAGTAAGCACTATAGGTAAATTTCATGGAAACCTAAGGGAAACATTGTGTGTTAGCTGAATTTCATGGGAAACGTAAGAAAGACTAGGAGGACATGACTCACCCTGAACGTCTGGTGGCAGCTATGCCGACCCATGTGTCCAGCGAGAGTTTGGGGATGTCGGTCTCGGCGTGGTACTTGAACACCGACGCCGGCCACGACGTGCATCGGCAGGTGCACCTTCTCGGTGGCGTCGGGTCACGGTGGTGCGGATCGGGCCGCGGGATCTTAGATCGGGGCGATAGAAAGGGTGCCGCAGGCGTGACCGACGATGGCGGCGCCGGGCGTTTCGGATCGGGGCGGGACCTTGGGCGAGAGCACCATGGACGGTACGTGCCTAGGATGGGATAGGTTTATCTTGCGAAGGAGGCTGCCGACGGGAGGGGCCGCGGCGGCGGGGCGCCGGAGTAGCGCATCCGCGACGGAACCGCGCAGCATGTCGACTCGCGGAAGAAGGAACGAGGGTTAGGTAGTTTTTGCGCACGACATCGGTAGTTCGGCTCTCTTGGGCTATTGGGCCAGGCCCGTTGACAGACCTATTTTGGATTGGTGCCGAAATCTTAAGAGAAGTATGAATCATACTTCTCAGCTTCCTCGGAGTGGTATGAGTTATTGTAGACCATTAGATGGACCAAAATAGAGGGTTGTAATTTATTTGAGGGTACCACAAAACAACCCCATATTTTAAGGAATTTTCTAGGGAAGGGGGCGGGGGTAATGCCCCCCTTTCTAGGTCCCTTGCCCTACTACAACATATTTACTAATGTATACTCATCAGAAAAAAATCTTATTTACAAGTTACAACTGTTCAAAAATATGTTCTCGCAGGCGAGCTACCACGTGAACTCGTTAAGTACTCATCCCTTGCTAATCTCGAGGTCCCGGACAATAAATTTGGCGTTCCCTCATCAGTTATGTGCCAATGGGAAACTTTGAGCTGGCTAGATAAGCATTTCTCTCATGAAGTAATCATGGTTATATAGCTTCAGAGCAATAAGACTCGGTTGACGGAGATAGTTGTGTGATTAGCCGTAGGATCTTCTCAATTAACGATCTTGACGGTTGGATCGTCCCACGGTTTGGGGTTGCCCAATTGCCGTCCTCAACCATGTAACCCGGAAGGCTTGATACATCTCAATCGAGCAGAAAAAAAAACGAAGAGTCGAAGACTAAGGCGCCGCCGCTCTCCACGGACCACGAGTCCGCTCAATCTGGCAATTTCTCTCCTCATCCAAGATTCCGGCCGCTGCAAAGGCCGCATGTCCTACTGCCTATCACCATCCTGGCTTCCTCCATGTATCGTCAAGGTTTCTTTTTAGGCTGGTCATAGTGCAAAATATCATGTAGTGGTATCATCCATATGATACAAGTCTATGATACTACCCCTATAGTGGTTAGTATCATCTAGTAGTATCATAATCTCATGATATTTAATTATTTGTAGAATCTCAATGCAATTGTGTCTATAGGATGTATTTGACATTAAATTTTCTAGTTTCACGTGCTACGATACAGTATCATAGTATTATGATACCACTAGCATATCTCTCCCCATTAATTATACCGTCACATTAGATTTTTGCCAAGGTGGCATGCATGATACTCCTTATTATACTAGCACTATGGCTAGCCTTAAGGGCATCTCCAGCGGGGCGACGCAAACGGACGCTGAGCGACCGTTTGCGTCCGCTGTGACCGGAAATGCATCTGGGCTCCAGTGGGACGACGCAAAGTGACCGGGCCGTCCGCGGCGACGCAAACCTGGCCCAGATATGCGCCAGATTTGCGTCTCCGCGGACGCTCCACGGTCGCGCCGAGCGTCCTCCTTTTCTTACCCGGTCCCGCAAGTCAGGGACAGCGAAATCCTCCGCTTCGATTTGCTTCCTTTTCCCCTTCTTTGCTGCCCTAGTGCGACGCCACCACCCCAACCGCACCCGCCGCCGTCCCGTCGCAGCCTCCGCGATACTCGTCGTCGGCTCTTTTGTCGCCGCGCGGGAGAGCGAGGATCGTACTCGGGGTTGGCTTCGCGCGTACCGCCGGGCTGTTTTGGGGCCAAACGTTGCCGGTTGCGCCACCCTTCCGCGCCACCCACGACCTGCTCGGTCAATTGCGCCGGTAGGTTTCTTCTCCTGTTTTCGGCGCTATTGTGTGCGGCCATTGATCCACTGTTCGTACCCACGCGGATGGACATTTGGCATATGGTGGAGAAGTTCCGCGCGGAGGTCGTTGACTCCTCTTCCGACGAGGAGACCGATCAGTCAACGCAGACATTGGCTACTACTGCGGCCTCCATGATCCACGAGTTCACCTCAAACCCGGGGCCGGTGCACCGGGGCTCTGTCAAGGGGCGCTCCAAAAACCTGCCGCGCAACAAAGTGGAAGGGTAGCTCCGGCTCCACAAGGAATACTTCCACCTCACCAATCCGGTGTTCCCGGAAAAATTGTTCCGACGCCGGTACAGGATGTCAAGGGACCTGTTCATGGTCATTCTACGGGGCGTCAGAAACTACGACCCCTACTTCCAATGCAGGCCTGATGCAACGGGTGCGCTAGGCTTCACCTCCTACCAAAAATGCTCCGCGGCTATGCTCTCATATGGAATGACTACTGATATATTCGATGCGTATCTTCGAATGGGTGAGAGCACCTGCCTTGAGGCTATGTACAGGTTTTGCCGAGCCGTGATTGCCGTGTTCGGACAGTATTACTGTAGGGAGCTAAATGTTGAGGATACAAGGCGGCTCATGTCGATCAATGTGTCTAGAGGGTTCCCAGGAATGATTGGCAGCATAGATTGCATGCACTGGGAGTGGAAGAACTGTCCATTTGGATGGCAGGGTCAGTACATCGGGCATGAGGAGGGACGGATCGTCATTCTTAAAGATGTCATATCTCAAGATTTATGGATTTGGCATTCATTCTTTGGCATGGCCGGTTCCAACAATGACATCAATGTGTTGCACCGATCACCAGTTTTCAACAGGCTCATGCAAGGCAAAGCTCCCCGGGTGAGCTATGAGATCAATGAAAATGAATATGACAAGCCATATTATCTTGTTGATGGCATCTACCCTGACTGGGCCACACTGGTGAAGATTGTCCGTAATCCAAACTCCGAGAAGAAGAGGAGGTTTGCCAAGATGAAAGAGGCTTGCATGAAAGATGTGGAGCGCGGATTTGGTGTGCTCCAAACTCGGTGGGCAATTGTCCATCACCCGGCAAGAACATGGTCGCTGAAGACCATGCATGAGGTGATGACATGCTGTGTGATCATGCACAACATGATCGTTGAGAACGAGCGTCCTGATGGCCGCAATGAGAACCACTCGGGAATTAGGTGAGCTTGTTGCGCCACTTCCTGGAGCTTTATCTTGGGAGAACTATCTACATATGAATGTAGATGTCACTGACGAGAACGTGTGCAAACGGCTGCAGACGGATCTGATTGAGCATCAGTGGACATTGGTTGGCCATGAAGACCACACCTAAAGGAATACTATCTTATTTTCGCGTAGACTTTTCAAAATTTGAATGTAATAACTATAAGAAACTCTTTATTTTGTTGTTTGCAAACTTCATAATTAATGCAAACACGGAAATGCGTCGGCCGCTGGAACCACCTCCAGGCGCAAATAGACGCGCGGATAAAAATGGTCTTTCTCGCGTCCACCACGCGATACAAACGGACGCCCGCGATCACCGAAATGCATCTCGCCGGAGATGCCGTAACAGCGGCGCTATCCTCGAGGCAAAGTAATCTGCCATCGCATTGAGTGGACGTGCTCTTCTTGGGCAGCTAGGCAAGGATTCCAAGGAAAATACATCCAGTACCAGTCTTGCCGACCGCCCGGACACCCATGCATGCAGCATGCATGTGTGCATGCATGTCAGTTTTTTGTCTAGATTTACTCCTTCACCTTAAGAGCATCTCCAGCGGGGCGACGCAAACAAACGCTAAAAATATCCGTATTTTGACCGTTTGCGTCGCGTCCGGTCACACCAAAATTAAAACCGTCCGTTTGCATCGGAGTGTCTCCAGCGGTATTTATTTGCGTCGCGTTATAGCCAGCTTGTCCGGCAGCTCATCTGCATGCTCCCAGCTACTAGGATGGATGCGCGCAGCTGGATGAGCAACTAGGTGCGCATTGCCGCATCTCACTTCCTACAGGGGCTCTTCGCGAGGATCTCTGCCTCCGGGCTGCGCAACTTGAGGAAGTTCGCGGCAGCGTCTGACCGGAACAGGCCGCGCCGCACTCAAGTTCTAGGAGCTCAGCCCCGCGGCGCAGCAGGCGGCCGCGCAGATGTCGCTGAGCCGGAAGCCGAACTTGTCGCTCTCGACGGCGTCGGCGCGAGAACACGAACGGCATGCCCGTGGCGAGGTCGTAGCAGGGCACGAGCCCAGGGGCCACGGTGCCCCTGCCAAGCGACGCCCCTGCCGAGCAACAGGCCGCGGCGCCGGCCGCCCCAATCCTTCCTGACGCGCCCGACCACGAAGGTGAGCGCCTCCTCAGCCGTGTACCTTGGGCGCCGTCAGCACAGCATGGCCGCGAGCACGCCGCCGGTGCCGGAGCCAGCGGCCAGGTCGAAGAAGTCGGGGACGCGCGCGTCGGGGTCGCCGGCTGGCCGGCGGAGGCCTGCCGCGAGCCTCGCGAGCACGGCGGCGGCGAGCAGCGGGTCCCCCGCGCCGGCCCCGCATCCGTCGATGGTCAGTACTTCGGCGGCGGCTGCGGCAGGCTGACAAGGACCTGTACCTCGCTGCCGGAGCTCGCCTCCCACCGGCGCTGCCCCAGGAGGAGCCTATGGATGGGTTGGAGGATTTGGGGAGAGAGACGAAGAAGAGAGACACGGGAGAGAGAGGGGAAAGTACGGTAGGTGGGGAAAATATGGGTCACTGACATATGGGTCAGTTCTGGAATAGAGCGGACGCATGCGGACACGAAACGGTCACGCGGTCAGGGCATCTCCAACCGCGCGACCCAAACGGACGCGCTGGGCCGTCCGTTTTGGGCCGTTTGGGTCGCCGCCCGGACACGCGGACAGCGGCCCGCGTCCGCGTGTCCGTTTGGGTCGCGCGCTGCGCCCAACGCGCGGACGCATCGCAAATTGGAGAAACACGAAAACAAATTTAAAAGGGCAAATTTAAACAATATTTGATTAAACATATGCCCTATTTTGGGCAAATTTAGTACATAGCCCTATTTTGGGCAAATAAAACTAACAAAAGAAGCCCCTATATGGGCTTTTAAATTTAAACTAAAATATAAACAGAAAATAAAAAACCCTATAGGGTTTGGTCGGCGGCGCGGTGGCCGCCGGTGCGCCGCCTAGCCCCTGTGGGCGTCGTCGGCGACGTCGTCGAGGTCCCCGGGCGGCGAGGCACTGTCGTGGCTCGACCGCGCCGAGGACTCCGGCCAGGGAGACCACGGGGGCCTCCTCCCACGGCGAGTGGGGGTCCGGAGCCACCCGCGCCGCCCGGAGGCGCTGCGCGCCTCTCTCGCCCGGCGCGCGCGCTCGGCCTCCCGGCGCCGACTCCTCCGGCGGCGGCACCTCTCCTCCCTGGCGGCGCTGCCGCTCGGCGGCGCGGCGCCCGGCCTCCTCCGCCGCGCCGTCTCCTCCTCCTCCTCCCGTCGCGCCCGGAGGGCTCGGTCGTAGAGCGCCCGGCCCTCCGCGTCCTCCACGCCTCCCGCCGCGCCGCCTCCTCCATTTCGGAGGTGCGAATGGCCGCATGGAGTTGCGGCCATTTCGCCTCCTCCTCCGCCGCCGAGACGATGAGGGCGGCGCGGAGGTCCGGGTCCTCCTCCGAGGACTCGGGCTTGGGCTCGAGCAGCGCCGGCGGCGGCGGTTGCGGCAATGCCGCGCCGCGGCGGGCGGCCTCTCCGATGTGGAGGCCGCCTCGGTTTCCGCACGATGGTCGCAGCGCCGGCGGCCGACGCCGGCTCGCTGCCGGCCTCGTCGTCGTTCGCTCCGGGAGCGAACCGTCGCTTCGGGGCCATGGCGGCGGTTTTGCTCGGGGAGTGGAGTGGGGACCGGAGTGGAGGGCCGGATCCCCTCCAATCCCCATTTAATAGACTCCCCGGTCACCGACAGGTGGGCCCAAGGGAGACGAGGCGACCAAGCACGCGGACGCGAGCGGACGGCGCGTGCCATCCGCGGCCACGCAAACCTAGCCCGGATTTGGGCCGGGTTTGCGTCGTTCCGGACGCCGCGGCCGTCCGCTTTTGCGGTGCGTCCCCGCGTTGGGCCGGGTTTTTGTCCGGCTGGACCCATCCGGACGCGCGGGCGCGGGATGGGTCGCCCCGTTGGAGATGCCCTCAGTCCGGCCAGACGCAAATCTGACGCATATTTGAGCAGCAAATGCGTCTCTGCGGACGCAACGGACAATAAAAACCGGAATGCGTCTCCCCGCTAGAGAAGGATCCAGACGGAAACGGACACAAAAAGGCAAAAACCAAAAATACGTCGTGCCGCTGGAGATGCCCTAAACCAATTCCCTTCTCTGGTTTCAGATAGATGCGTAAAGTCGTGGTGTATCTATATATGCACGGACGATTTACTAATGGCATGATGGAGTCTCTCTTTAGATACGTACACCAGCCGATAAGCACACTCAGTAATCTTTTTCCTTCCGCTACTGGCCTGACCGAGAAGCAATTTCTACAGACACGCAGAAAAAAAAGGCAGGTATACATGCAAAATATATTTGTATGTATAATTGGAAAAGTAACTTTTTGTCTCTTAGATTACTAAATAAGTGATTGACCATTAAAAAAAGCATGTTTGATGTTAAAGTTGTACAAAATCTTATGCGAAGAATTTATATACATATATTATCTCTCATATATATCTTCTATTTTTCCAATTCGTCTCCAAAGAAACAGAATATGCGAACCATCTATCTTAGTTAAATATTGCTAGAATTGTACAAATGCACAGGGGGAAATACACATTTGCCTGGATCTTAGTTTAACTAGCATCTTGCCCGTGCTCCGCTACGGAACACTCAATAAATATTTAATTTTTCTTTTGAATATAAAAAATGATCCAAATGCGCTTTTAGTTTACATTTTGATTTTTCCAGTACATAATATTGCCCTACTGTCTCGATAAATGCTCTAGACTCGGATTGTAGATGACTCAGTGTGGTTTCGATAAATACCATAGACTGCTTCTAGATGTGGTTTCGATAAATACTGTAGATTCTAGTACTTGTTTTTTGAGAGACCGTAGACTCTAGTTCTAGATGAATCAACTACTGAACATCGCTTGATTACACACAACAGATTTTAGAACTGATTTTTTTGAGTAATTAACATCCATGGAACAGAGCATAAATGCACAAACACTAACCAGTAGCACACAATTACAAAATATCTACTCATTCTGCATTTTCCACATCACCACACGTTAAGGCTAAGTGGCCATCCAACACAGTATTTTCAGAATCAGAACGAGTCACCTCTGCAAGCATGGATTGGGGGAGAAAAGTCACAGACGGAAACAAGCACCACCACAGCATCGCTATGCTCTGTACTATCCCCGGCAGTCCGTCTCCATGGTCTTTCTATGTAGAAGAATGGTGATCGCGTGAGGCCACCATCAGGCCACGGTCTAGAGCGACAGCTGCCCCTCTTCCTCTTTCCCCCAGGCGTGGAGGCGGCCCCTCCTCACCTCCATCCGGGCCATCGCTCTTGGGCCATTAGGAGTATGTACAGGCAGTATCACAGGAAGGTATGTACGGCCGGGGCTTGAAACTTTTCGATGGCCATAGTTGTGCAGAGTTGGAGCAGGACAGCCGTGGGAACGAGATCCTCTGACGTAGGACAAAGAACTGCAGAGGGACGTTGTTGTCTGCGGTACGTCCATTCGCATCCGACGGCAGCAAGTGGAACATACGTAGGGAAGGGTCGGGAAACTTAAGGGCTTGTTTGATTTGTAGGGTAGGAAAGACATAGGAATATGAAAAGTATAGGATTGATATGTCATGTACATTCCAATCCTATAGGATTTGGTTTGTACCAACCTTTGTTTGATTCAACCAAAGAAATTGTAAAAAGAGCTTGGAGTGGATGTTAGAATTCCTATAGGAAGTAGTACAAAGATTCCTATGGGAAAAATTCCTATAGGAACTAATCCTATGAATCAAACCACTAGCAAAGGATAAATTCCTATAGGATAAATTCCTACAAGAATCCTATGAAGTTCCTTTGAATCAAACAAGCCCTAAGGAATCGAGGCCCACGGCCCTGTTCGCTTGGTCTAGACGGGAAACGGAGCCAGCAGCTCGGAAAAAAGGTCCGAGGAAGAGATCGCCGGACCTGGAGCGGAAGCACTGCTGTGCTTTTCAATGCGCTCTGCTCGTCAATCTCAGCTAATTTCAGCGGGAACTTCCCAATAGCCTGGCTATCTCCGCTTCTCTGTATTGATTAGTAAACGAAAGTAGAAGGATCTCAAGTTCAGTGCACAATTTCGATCAGAGGATTAATAGTTGTAGCAGCGGCAGTGGCGACACGGAGATGAGCGCAGCAGCCCTGAATCGAACTCGTGATTCTTCACTCGTCATGCTCGAGCCAAGTTGAGACGACCTCGACAGCATGGTGCAGCCGACCACGACCGTGGAGCTGGGCGTGCAGACGAGCGAGTGCGCAGGGCAGCGGCAAGGTAGCTAGAGGAGGGCGACCAGGCTGAGAGCGGCCACACGCCACATGTGAACTGGTTGAGCGTGGCATCGACGGTGACAACGTCATTCATCCCACCATGACCGTGGAGCAGGGCGTGCAGGCGGGCGAATGCCGACGGCAAGTGAAGGGGAATTCAGGAGCTTTGTTTACGTTTCTGGGCTAGAGCGAGCTGTTTACATCTCCCGTCATTGAATTGGGTTGTGGGCCGACCGGTGTCGCTGCGTTTCCAGGGGTCTCGATTTGCTGCCGTCGGATCCAAATGGACGAACCGCAGACAACAACGTCCCTCTGCAGTTCTTTGTCCTAAGTCAGAGGATCTCGTTCCCAGCCGTGGTGGCCTGGCGCCGGGGATGTCAGGCTCGGGACCATGGTGGCTGGCGTCGAGGACCAATGCTTCTTCTGCCGGCGGGGGGTCGCGGTAGAGAAGTGGTGGCCAGCTACACGCGGACAGCGTGCGGTCTAGCCGTCGAGGTCGCCGTCGACCAGGAGATGTGTGGCCGGAACAGGGGGCGTCGCCGGGAGGAAATTGGTGATTGGGTTCGGCAACAACTGATGTGATTTTTTTGACCAAGGTGAGTGGGCTTTTCGGTAATTACTGGGCCGATCGGGTTGTTCGATTTTGAGGGCTGAGCCCTTCGTGATCTCGGTAGACTCGACTCCACCACGCTAGCGACATACCACGGTCGCATCCGCGTTTTATTAGTACAGATTTTGTATTAAATGATTTTTTCCCATGTCTCGGTGCACAAAATTCTTACAAAGCAGGCTGGATGATCTAAGACAAGTCACATAAGTAAAATTGGCTGCTTATGCAATAGTTTATCTGACCATTTTTTGCATATAGATTGTACTCGGTAACTAAATATGTAGTTGCTACAGATCCATGTGTGGCAATTCACGGACTACAAATGTTATACGCTCCAATATTTGAGGGTAAGTGAATACTTTAGTTGCTAGCAATCTTTAGAGTTTTCAGATGTACATTGGAAAAAACTAAGCTCGATTTTCTTTTTTCTCTTGACTTAGTTTCTGTTTGCAGTTGTTTGAGAAGTGCTGATGTAGAGCTCTTCGAGTTAGCCAAATCGAGAGTTTCGAGTTAGCCAAATCGAGAGTTAATCTGTAAAGTATAAGGCATCGGCCTCTTTTTTTCTGTTTTCTCGAGGGGTTTCCCCTTCTCTCTTTAATACAATAAGCAGCTGGTCGTTGTAAAACAGGGTATATTTCACTTATATTGGAAATTTAGATGTATCTTCGGACCGTAACAGTCCACGAATATTCAGTTTGAGGTGTTTCCATTTATTGAAATCCTTTTTAGTCAATGGCAGAATAAATAATTGAACTACTATTATCTTCTCTTATGTGTGGACGTCCTTCTTAGGGAAAAATTGGATTGTAAAAATATGTGAAATTTTTATTTGTAGATCTTGAGGAGAAACGACTTATATTCTCACATTGTCCCCGCATAATTTACCTAGAAGAATAATGCAATGCAATTTCTTGCATGGGTTCAAAACATGATCTTCCCGTCCATGTTGGTCTTTCAGGAACACAAATCCTATCTTATTATTGCCATCTTCTAGATTTCAAAAGTGCACCCTGGTCTTATATTTCTCAATCATAGCAGACGGACTAAGAAGGACGTCCACACATAAGAGTTCCGTGCAGGGTGTGGAGTCCAACTTTGATGCATAGAACATAGATTCTATTTAGTTGCAACTCTTAAATTATTAATGAGCAACTCCAGAGCAACTAATTTATATTGAATTTTGAGGTAATAAAACCACATATGCTTCTATATTATAGAAACCAATGTTAGAGACTGATTAAATGTGCACAAACAAACTAACAATTTATAGAAAGCCAATGCTAGATCCAACATATACTCCCTCCGTTCTGATTTAGTCTATATTCTAGAAAAAATGAGATAAATTAGTATTGCATTTATTAGTACTACTTGGATATGTGAACAATCAATCCAACCTACATTGAAAATAACAACCTCCAATATCGTGAGAAGCAACATCGTTTCCAGTGTTGTTGTTGACTAAAAGTTAGAATGTAGAGTATTTTAGAACAAATTTTGGGGATAGAATGTAGACTATTTTGAGAACGGAGGGAATATTAATTAGTGAACAAAGAAAATAAGAATCCTACACAAAGAAAAAACAACTACGCTGACACAATTCCCACGATTGTTTACTCACGATATTATAAAAGCATCAATAAGCATCCATACCCAAAAAATGTTTACATATGAACTAACTCAGGACATAAAATTTTCTTTTCCACATGTAAACTATCATAATTTTATAATATAATAATCTAAACTTTATTATTCAAATGCTTATATATGTAATGAAATAACTTCAAGCCCGTGCAGGGCACGGGTTGATGACTAGTTATTTTAAGAATTTTTCTAGAGTTGGTAGTGTGTGTGTGGGGTGGGGGGGGGGGCAACGGCCCCTTTTCTAGTTCACTTTTACTACTACAATGTATTCACTAATGCATACTCATCTCTAAAAAATTATTTTACCCACAACTATTTAACAATATGTTCTTAGGCGAAGTACCATATGAACTCATTAAGTACTCACACCTTGCGCTAATTTCGAGGGCCCGGGCAAACAAAATCTAGAACTCTCATGGATCTGAGTTGTGTGTGCAATGGGATACTATACAACTTAGTAGTATTCAACAACAATTTGTGTAGCAAATTCCCGGTGAGCATTCACAACTGCCTCTCGCTTCAACAACAATACCTTCATCATGCTCAACAACAATAAGTTTTCTGGGGAGTTCCCGTTTGAATGTACGGTCGTTCCCTGGTGAGGGATAATGTTGCACATCAACTTCATCGGTGCTATTCCCGCCAAGATATCTTCGAATATCTCCGGAACCGAGATGCAAAATAACCAATTCTCTAGCTCCATACCAACATCAACGATTGGGCTGTGGTTATTAATGGTGCATAATAACAAAGTCTTTGGCGAGCTACCAGCCAAGGTGAGCAAGCTCAGGAAACTTACTGAGCTTTCAATATCCGGTAACAAGATAACTAGATCCATACCGAGCGTCAATCAGATTATTGTTGAATCTCATGTCACTTGACCTCAACAACAATAATATATCATGTGCAATACCTTCATCGTGCATTGGGATGATTTTATAACCGACGGTCCTTCATTTGTCCAAATCTTGCCGGTAGCATTCCACCAAACTTGGACAATATCCCTTTCAATCTCTCAATTTTTAATTTAACCAGCTCAATAGGGAGGTGCCTCTCTCGATGCAAAACGTAGAGTACAACCACAACTTTCTTGGCATTGACCAGCTTTGTGGAAGCCTGGGCCGAAATGGCACAGAGGCATCGAGTGGCGATGGTTGGCGGGGACGAAGAACACCAATCAAGCTTAAAATTTCAATATGGGGGGGGGGGCATGAGCCCCCTTGGCTGTAGCAAAGCTCCGTCACTGTCATACATCCCGACTAACCTTTTTTAGTTCCATTGTTGATATGCCATACACTACTATAGTTCACTGATGCATGCTATTACTTAATAGTATTGCATACATTTTATTTTGATCATAACGTCCATATTTGTGGCATCAACTTATAATATCTTGTTGCTATTTTATTCCGGCACTAATTATTATCACGTGTTAATGGATGTTACCCAAATATTTGGTCCTTGGTACCCTTGATCTTCAATGTTGATGTTTTTTTATATTGTAAGATACAATGCTTGTGCAATTGTTTTCATACATGAACCTTTGAAAAAATATTTTAATACATGAAGAACATTATGTTTTATGAAAAGATGGTTCAACTTTTTTTCTCTTGTTCCTATACATGTACATAGCTTGGCAAATTGTGTTGCATACTAGAACCTTAAAAGGTATTGGAATATGACGATGATCGTATCCTATGCTTTAAACAACAGGTTTACCTTTGTTTCTCTCTTAAGTGCATAGTAGCTTCCCTTTCCTCTTGACCTCTTATAAGTACTTATAAAGGACATGTGGAGTTACTTTCCATCCTTAACTTTTTTTTATCTCTTACTCGTATGCTACATAGTAGCATTCTAGCTTTCCTTGTGATTTCAGTTTGCATGGCGAGTGATTATGAGAAATGTAAAACATTGCATATGGGAGCATCCATTTAAGAAACATTGCTACACACAGGAATATATAAAAGACGAAATCGATATTCCTAATCATGATTTAATTATGGTAGTTGTGATTCTAGACTCCCGGATAATGTCTTTATCTTGCTTTTAGTTTACTTTCAATTTTAGTTACTTCCAGTCTTTTTTTCTTGTTTTATTATTGTTCTTATTCACAAATACTCTAAACTATCAGGTTGATTACACTAGTTTCGTAGCAACTTATAGAATAAGCTATTTCCTTAATAAGGTGTGAACATGGCTGCATTAACAACATAGTCACGACATTGTGTAGTTTCCATTCTGCAAAACTCCCATAGATTGACCTTTAAATATATATTTGTGAAAATAACCTTATTGTGGTACGGGAAACCAGACATCACATGGTCAAGCTTTATATAGGCAACTTGACCTAGGGTTTTACACAATAAAAGCGAGTCATCTAAAACCCTAGTCGACTACCACAGTAGATGAAGGAAGATGATCATCTATAAAGGTAAGTGTAAACTATTTTGCATTATACTATATATGCTAATGATATTTGTCTTGTTGACAAAGTCACATTGAGGGAATTGAAAGCATGGTTATCTTTTAACTTCCGTATGAAAGGGAATTGTACTAAATTGAATTGTGTTAAATTCATGAGAAAAATGAAAAAAAATTGGTATTGGAACTTTCATGTACTATCACTATATAATAATATTTTATTGATCAAATTAGAAGTCAAAGTTTTTTCTCGAAATACATAATTGTCCTATAAACATCTTAATATTTGAATGCGGGACTATAGTACTTTTTCAGTGCGCTCTTCTGGAGTATTAATGTTGCACGTACTCCTACAACAATATTTTGAAACTTGCAGTAGCAGGGGCAGCGGAGAGAAAAATAAATCTCGGGACCGTAAAAGTCTGCAGTCCAGAATATACTCGGGAATCAAAGAGCCATGGGATGACTTTCAAAAAATAAAAAGAGCCATGGGATGACCGAAAACATTTTTTTTGAAACATTTTCAATTGAAAGGACAGAATGCCGCCTCATTAAAAACCTTCCAGTTCCCTTAGGTACCCTGGAAGGAAAAGAGTGCGTCTGGTACCCGTTGCCCATCATGATGGGATTCGTAGCATAGAAAACAAATTTTTTCCTACCGCAAGAACGAATAACAAGCCAAGATTCAATCTAGAAGATGGTAGCAACGAGAAGATCATGAGACTAACCCTCGAAGATTCCAAATCCTACGAGATTAGATCTCGTTGTTGATGTAGTCGATCACTTGCCGCTTTCAAAAGCGCGTAGAAGATCTTGACGGTGCCACAGTCGGGCAGCACCTCCGTACTCGGTCACACGTTCGGTGTTGATGACGATGTCCTTCTCCCTATTCCAGCGGGCGGCGGATGTAGTAGATCCTACTCGGAATCCCGCCAGCACAATGACGTGGTGGCGGTGGTGGTGGATAAAATCCTGCAGGGCTTCGCCGTAGCCGTGCAAGAGGGAGGAGGAGGAATGAGCAGCTAGGGTTTGGGGAGAGGGAGCTTGGGCTGCGACTTGGGGTGCCCCTTGGTCCCTTTAAATAGGTGGACAAGCCCCTTGGATCGTCCATAAACTTGCCCCCAAGTTTGACTGAGTTCCGACAGGTTTCCGGTTCTAAAAACCTACTCCTACTCGGACTCTTTTGCCAATTCCGAAATTGCATTAAGGAAAGACTCCTTTTCCCTTAAGGCAACGTGGTTGCACCTATTATGGAACCCTCCGGACTTCCTTAGACAGCCCTGGTCGTCCCGGACACTTCCGGAACCTTCCACAATATTCCAGACTATTCCGGTCCTTCCAAAACCTTCTAGAAGCTCCGGTCAAAACACCGGACTTTTTCCGAACCCCGGAAAATGAATTACGGAGTACCATATATGAATCTTATTCTCCGGACCATTTTGAACCTCCTCGTAATGTCTCGGATCCCATTCGAGACTCCGAACAACATTCGAGCTCCATTCCATATTCCATATCTACTTAAAACGACATCAAACCTTAAGTGTGTCACCCTACGGTTCGTGAACTATGCAGACATGGTCGAGACTCCTCTCCGACCAATAACCAATAGCGGGCTCTGGAGATCCATAATGGCTCCCACACATTCAACGATAACTTAGTGATCGATTGAACCATTTACATACGATACCGATTCCCTTTGTCACGCGATACTTTACTTGTCCGAGGTTCGATCATCGGTATCTCCATACCTTGTTCAACCTCGTTACCGACAAGTACTCTTTACTCGTACCGTGGTATATATGTCATTCTTGTGACCTAGTCACATGCTTGCAAGCTAATTAGATATCATTCCACCGAGAGGGCCCAGAGTATATCTATCCATCATGGGGATGGACAAATCTCACTCTTGATCCATATGCCTAAACTCATACTTTCCGAATACTTAATTCCATCTTTATAACCACCCATTTACGTAGTGGTGTTTGATGTAATCAAAGTACCCTTCGGATATAAGTGATTTACATGATCTCACGGTCAAAGGATTAGGTTACTATGTATCTGAAAACTTATAGCAGGTTGAACTTGATGACTTGATCTCATGCTATGCTTACTCGTGTGTGTCCATTATATCATTCACCCAATGACATAACCTTGTTATTAACAACATCCAATGTTTATGATCAGGAAACCATGATCATCTATTAATCAACAAGCTAGTTTTACAAGAGGCTTACTAGGGACTCTGGTTGTTTACACAACACACATGTATTAATGTTTCCGGTTAATACAATTATAGCATCATGGGGTGTAAACATTTATTATCAACACTAAGATATAACAATAACCAATTTATTATTGCCTCTCGGGCATATCTCCAACAGTCTCCCACTTGCACTAGAGTCAATAATCTACTTTACATTTGTAAAGATATAACACCTTGGCCTTCTGGTGCTTATCATGTTTTGCTCACAGGAGAGGTTTCAGTTAACGAATCTGACACACTCAGAAACGTATGTATTTTGCAATTCATTTGCGTCTCAACGCATCACTCATTTTCCAAATGAGCCGGCATTAAACATATATGTTCAGTCTTCTGGTGGAACCTTAATTTTGCGGTCTGAAAAACGTCACTAATATTGTCACACACAATATAGCTTCATAGTTCTGACACTATCTGAAAGATCGAGATGTCGCCTAGAGGGGGGGGGTGAATAGGCAATTAAAAACTCTTACGGATTTGTCTTGTAATAATGCGGAATTAAACTATCGTTTAGTTTACAAGCATAAACCCTAAATATGCTAAGCTCAACTAAGTGTAACAATAGCAACTAGAGCTAAGCAAGATAGGCACAAGATATATGTAGCACAAGTGATAGCAAGATATATGTACTTCAAGCACGATGGCTATCACAAGGAAAGAGAGCTCGGGTATAGAAATAACCGAGGCACGCGGAGACGAGGATGTATTCCCGTGTTCCCTTGCTTTGCAACAAGGTACGTCACGTTTGGAGGGGTGGAGGTCCCACGAAGGATTCCCCACGCCACGAAGGCTCACCCTATTCTCCGAACCACACCCACGAAGGATAATGGCCCTTTCCTTATGGTTAGCTTTTCCTCCGCTCCGGAGATGGCAAGCTCCACAACCACTTCACAAGCTCCACGAAGGAGAAGCCCGGGCCTCTTCACAATCTTCTTGAAGAGATCACCGGAGCACCAATCACCAAGCCAACTAGGAGGTCTCCCTCCAAGAGTAACAAGCTCACGGTCTCTCACTCGAACTAATCGTGGTAGAGAGCTCAACACTATGCAATGATGCAAAGCAAGAACACTAGAGGTGTTCAAGTCCTTCACACTCAAATCCCACCAAAGCAACGAATGCTAGGATGATATTGGAGAGGAAGAACAAAGGGGAAAGTCAACCAAAGACTCCAAGATCTAGATCCCAAGAGATTCCCTCACTTAGAGAAGAAATGGATTGGTGGAAGTGTAGATCTAGATCTCCTCTCTTAGATCCCTCAAGAATGAGCAAGAATGGTTGGAGGAATCAAAGGGAGAGCAAGTTCTTCAAATGCAACAATGGAGGAGAGAGAATGGGAAGAACTAACTCAGCCCAAGGTGGAAGAAGGGCTATTTATAGCCCAAGAGCAAATATAACCGTTGGGGAAAAGTTGGGCTGAGTCAACCGTCGAGGAAGCCGGTCAACCGGGCCTGGGGCCGGGCCGTCCGGTCCAGGGCCCGGTCAGACCGGACCACAGACCGGACCAGCCGGTCCAAACCGGGCGGCAGACCGGACCTCGACCGGGGTCACTTTGCGTCTTCCAGGAACTCATCCGGTTGGAGCCCGGTTGGCGCCCGGTTGGCGACCGGTCGACCGGACGGCACGCCGAGCCCGCCGGTTGGTAGGCCGGCTGACCGGGCGGCAGGCCGGAGCTAGTCCGGCGCACGGGCCGGTCCGACCGGGTCCCAGACCGGGTGAGCAGGAAAACATGTTATACAAAAACTGTGATAATTTTTGTGTCCGGACCCCGATTGACATGAAACCAATTTTGTTGGAAAGATAACGACGAATAGAACCCCAATTTTTTTGGAAATATGGAGACTCCTCTCAGAACATTTTAGATGATTTTAGAGAGGGAGTCTCCCACCGTCAAGAACCGGTGAAGACGTCCAAACTCGAAAACGCAATAAAAGATGCATGCGGATTCCGCTTTCGATGAACTTGGGCTTGTTGTAAAGCTAGCAAAAAGCTCAAGAACCTCACACAGAGAAACACCAAGAAGAAATAGGGATATGCAAAGTATGCAAAGGATTGAGCTCCCTAAGACGATGCGATCAAGTTACCCAACCGAAAGCCCCTCTTGATAGTGCGGCTATCTATCCTATAATCCGGTCTCCCATCAACCACCTTGAGACCGGTAAAAGGAAAACCTATCAAGGTCATACCTTTTGCCTTGCGCATCCCGCTTGATCTTGATGATAACTCTTCAAGTTATACACAAGCCGGAATGCCTCACTTGATCATCGTCGCTTCGTGAAGACTCACAAATGCTCCCCCATACACCATGATGGGAAAGCTCTATTGATGCACATCTTCACATGTCCATTATCACCAAATGGACGACAAGCTTCAAGCATGTGATCACTTGAGATGCTCATCTTGAACTTGCCCGACTTAACCTTGTACCTTCTCATACTCTCATAAGATAGAGCATGGCTAATATTGAGTTCCACATAAGAACTCCATCTTCATTTCTTCTTCTTAATCATATCACATATATGTCTTCAAATCGATGATCTTGATGCCAACACACAAGATGTATCTTTATTTACATGGCATCCATACTTGAATCCAACACATGGAATACAAGTAGAACCTATGGAATATTCATACATATAAACTCAATGAAAACATTAGTCCATAGGGGTTGTCATTAATTACCAAAATCACACATAGGGGCAATGTACCCTTACACTATCGGAAGTACACCAAATTCTCAAAGAACTCCTTGATGTCTACGGGAGCTTCTATTCTTGTAGACAGTGTTGGGCCTCCAAGAGCAGAGGTTTGTAGAACAGCAGCAAGTTTCCCTTAAGTGGATACCCAAGGTTTATCGAACTCAGGGAGGAAGAGGTCAAAGATATCCCTCTCATGCAACCCCGCAACCACAAAGCAAGAAGTCTCT
Source organism: Lolium rigidum (assembly GCF_022539505.1). Taxonomy (NCBI): domain Eukaryota; kingdom Viridiplantae; phylum Streptophyta; class Magnoliopsida; order Poales; family Poaceae; genus Lolium; species Lolium rigidum. The sequence continues at coordinate 137,812,337 of NC_061512.1, forward strand.
TGTGTCCCCAACACACCTAATAGGTGCACTAGTTCGGCGAAGAGATAGTGAAATACAGGTGGTATAAATAAGTATGAGCAGTAGCAACGGTGCCGGAAAAGTGCTTGGCGTGTAGTGGATGGTGGTGGTATTGCAAGCAGTAGTAACTCAAGTAAACAAGTAAACAAGCAAGTAGTAACTCAGCTAGTAGTAACGCAACAGTAGTAAACAAGCAGTAGTAACTCAGCGAGTATTTAGGAACAAGGCCTAGGGATTACACTTTCACTAGTGGACACTCTCAACATTGATCACATAACAGAATAGATAAATGCATACTCTACACTTTTGTTGGATGATGAACACATTGCGTAGGATTACACGAACCCTCAATGCCGGAGTTAACAAGCTCCACAATAATGCTCATATTTTAGTAACCTTTAGTGTAAGATAGATCAACAGTACTAAACCAAGTACTAGCATAGCATGCACACTGTCACCTTCATGCATATGTAGGAGGAATAGATCACATCAATATTATCATAGCAATAGTTAACTCCATAATCTACAAGAGATCATGATCATAGCATAAACCAAGTACTAACACGGTGCACGCACTGTCACCTTTGCACACATGCAGGAGGAATAAAACTACTTTAATAACATATCACTAGAGTAGCACATAGATAAATTGTGATACAACATGCTGCAATCATAAAGAGATATAAATAAGCACCTCACTATGCCATTCAATGAGTAAGTATTCTGTGAAATATGGCCTAAGAGACCCACACGGTGCACACACTCGTCACCTTTACACACGTGGGACGAGGAGTCTCCGGAGATCACATAAGTAAAACTCACTTGACTAGCATAATGACATCTAGATTACAAGCATCATCATATGAATCTCAATCATGTAAGGCAGCTCATGAGATTATTGTATTGAACTACACAGGAGAGAGATGAACCACATAGCTACCGGTACAGCCCCCGAGCCTCGATGGAGAACTACTCCCTCCTCATGGGAGCAGCAGCGGTGATGAAGATGGCGGTGGAGATGGCAGCGGTGTCGATGGAGAAGCCTTCCGGGCACTTCCCCGCTCCGGCAGGGTGCCGGAACAGAGACTCCCGTCCCCTGCATCTTGGCTTCGCGATGGCGGCGGCTCGGAAGGTTTTCGTGGGTTTCGTCAATCGGTATCGGGTTTTCTCGATCCAGGGGCTTTTATAGGCGGAGAGGCGGCGCAGAAGGTCGAAGGGGGGTCCACACCCTAGGGGCGCCCCC